>NW_024096545.1:4290000-4890000 GCF_016545835.1 Crotalus tigris | reverse complement strand
TGGGGGATGAGCATGTTGAAAATATTGGCCAGAGAAACTATGGTTTTCCCCAGGATTACTTCACTTGGGATCAGAAAACTGTGATTGGTTGATTTCAGAAAAAGCTCTGGCACAAGAGCTTACTAGTCATAGAAGAAACAAATATAGAATGATAGTCAAAATCTGCATCCTAAAAGGCAGAAGCTATCCACTTCAATATCTTCATTGTAAATTCTAAGGCTGATTGTTCTTCCTTTTATTATTTTGGTCTGTTTTGTATTTTGTATTTTTTTTTTTCACTCTGCTTCTTAACTTTCCTTACTCAACTTGCATTTCCCTTGTATTTTCAGTGATCATCATAGCATGGATTATTGATGTTTTTCCCTCTAATTTTGACACCATGCTCATCTTCTTCCAATCTAGCTTCAGTTATATAGGTTGAATAAATAAGGGAGAGTATACAATCTTTTCTCTTTTTCCAGCCTGGAACTAGTCTGTTTCACCATGCTGTGCCCATAGTTTGACTTTCTGTATAAATATGAAATGTATGAAATGTATGAAAACAATGTATGAAATGTATGAAAACAATGAGATTTTTTTGCAATTCCCATTTCTCTGAACCCATTGCACAGCTTCATGTAATTGACACAAAGACTTTTCTATAATCAATAAAGCACATAGTGATTTTTTTTTATATTCTTTGGCTTATTCAATTATTCAGTATGCATCAGCAATAATATGTATCTTGGCCTTTTCCAATACCAGCTTGAATATCTGGCATCTCTTTTTCTTTGTAAAGTCTAATTTGCATTGGATGATTGTTACCAATATTTTACTAGCGTGCCTGGCTGAGGAATTCTGGGAGTTGAAGTCCACAAGTCATAAAAGAGCCAAGTTTGAAGACCCTGATATAGTGTGATAGTTTACACACTCTGTTAAATCTTCCTGTTTTCGTATTAGAATGTAGATTGCCCTCCAATCTATGGCCAGAGTTTTAAGATACTTCTTCCATCTTAGTTTGATCTCCTTTGCATTGGGTACCATCTGTCCATTGGCATCTTTGAACATAACAATTAGAGTTGGAACCCCCTTCTGAACAACTTCTCTGAAGTTCTTTTGAAAAATATTCCTTAATTTTGCATGTCTATTTCCACTTTCAGTATCATTATTGTTGAGTCCTTCGCGAAAGGCAAGACACGAGAAGCAGTTGTAGTTCTCAGGTTTTCTTTTATTCTGTGTTCAGCTTACAGATGAAGGCTTCAGCAACGCCCAAAAGCTCCCAGCCTCTTATATAGGCATTTCCCAGGTCAATGTGTTACTTTTCCCGTGCCAGCACCCGCGCATGCGCACAGGTGCTGGCGACAGCCTGTCTGGTCCCGGGCAGCTTGCACCTGCCCGGGACTGCCTGCAAACGCCCCGAGCCCGTTTGCAAGGCTCGGGACATAACACCCCTTTCCCCCGGGCTAAAACTACTACCAACATACAATCATTTCTTAATGCAATGTTCTACTCCCCAGTGCTCCTACTGTTTACTGGCTTTTGTTTAGCCAGCAATGTTATGTAATCCTCTAAGTACTTAGGAGATTTCCTTGCTCTCTGTGACCTTCTCAGCTCTGGGTTTCTGACAGGTGTTCCCTGACTGAGGGGTGACGTGAGCCTGTTCTCCTTATCATGCCTTGGTGCCTTCCAAGGACTGTGCCACAATGCCTGGCCTGCTTGCTTGCCCACCGGGCTCGTCAGGCCAGGGCTTCTGTCACTTTGTGACCTGGTTGACCCGCCTAGCTGTAGGCCCTCGGGCCCCTTGAAGTGATAGCCACTGCTGGGCGTCTCTGTAGAACCTCCTAGGTCCGTCCAAGACCTGTCAGGAGGCTGTCCATCCCCTAAACCCCGTTCTGTGTCCGGGCTTGTGTGGGTTTCTGTGCCTTCCCAAAACTTAGTTACTCCTTGATTTGGGCTAGAGGTGTTGTGGTCGGGACTTGGTTCCTCGACCACCTCCCTGTATGTTTGACCCCCTGTAGGACTTGGGGTAAGATCAGGCCAACTCTGGGGATTGTGTGCCAGCTCTCTAGCGGGGTATGATTTATTGGGACGCTCCCAGGTATCCTCCCTGACTGGAGTACTGTGTGGTGTAGATGGATAGTGATTGTGCCCCCGGGGTGACTCCCTGGCTGGAGTAGGCGTGAATGCCTGATGATTGGGTAAGCTCCATGAATTCCTGTTTGGAGCACTCGTGGAATCTTGGAATAGGCCGTTTGTGGCTCCATCATTGGAGGTGGGCAGCAACTCGTGCCCTTCCCTTTGCTCCAAAGGGTCCCCCTCCCCCCCTGGAAAAGACCCAGGAGTCTCAGCTGGAAGATCCCGCCTAGGGCGGAGTTGGTCGATGTGCCTGCGCAGGACACGACCATTGTCCAGGGCTACCTCGTAGGATAGAGGACCTGTGACCCTGGAAATAGAAGCGGGGACCCATGTATGACCAGGCCCGTAATTGCGAGTCCAAACCGGGGCACCCACAAGTAGTTGTCTAGGTGCCCTAGGATGTGAGGTAGATGAAGGCAGTCTGTCCGGATGCAACCGGTCAAGCTTCGTAGTAAGTTTGCGCCCCCAGCGAAGTTCAGCTGGGCTTCTCCCTGTAGAAGTGGACGGTGTGGTGCGGTAAGAAAGGAGAAAGTCAGCCAACCTGTGATGCCAGTCCCCATAGGTGAGTCTTTTCAAGGCGTCCTTTGTGATGCGAACCATGCGTTCAGCCATACCGTTGGTGGACGGGTGGAAGGGTGCAGACGTGGCACGACGAATCATGTTAGCCTCTAAGAAAGCTTGGAATTCGGAGGAAGTAAATTGAGGGCCGTTGTCAGACACAATGACATCTGGGAGCCCGTGTGCAGCAAAAATCCCCCTCAGTACCTGAATAGTCTTTGCAGTGGTGGTGGATGAGACAGGTACAACCTCAAGCCATTTTGAATGACTGTCAACGAGGACCAAGAAGAACTGGCCCTGAAAGGGCCCAGCGTAGTCAATGTGCACCCTAGACCATGGGGACTGTGTATCCTCCCATCTATGCACAGGAGCTTGGGGCATCTCTGGGCGAGAGCACTGGCACAGGTGGCATGCATGCACCTTAGCCTCAATGTCCTTATCTAAACCAGGCCACCACAAGTGGCTGCGCGCAAGGGCCTTCATGCGAACAATGCCAGGATGACCCTCGTGGAGGGACTCTAAGATCCTAGTCCTCATTGAGGTGGGAATGACAACTCTGTTTCCCCAAAGCAGACAACCCTGAGAAGTGGACAACTCGTTCCTTTTGGACCAGAAACTCTGAAACTCAGGACTAGGGCAGTGCTCAGGCCATCCAGACAAAACCCAAGAAAGGACACGTGAGAGTGTGTGATCTGTGCCTGTTTCAGCGGCAACATCCCTGGCATTCAGAGGGGACTTGGGCAAGGCTTGGATGGATAGAATGTTGACAGCTGGCGCAGGGTCAGCTTCTACTACTGGCAGGGGCAATCTACTGAGGCCATCAGCATGGCCCATTTCTTTCTCAGGCTTGTGGAGTAAAGAAAAATCATATGCAGACAAAAAAATAGACCACCTAAGCATTCTAGGGGAAATGATTTGGGGAGTTTGCTTACGTGTGGTAAACAGTCCCAGCAGAGGCTTATGGTCAGTGAAGACCGTGAAATGCCTGCCATACAAAAAATCATGGAATTTTTTAATTCCAGCAACAACAGCCAAAGCCTCCCTGTCTATCTGAGCGTAGTTGCGCTCAGCAGAAGACAGTGTTCTGGAGTAATATGCAACAGGAACCTGAGTTCCATCAGACCTGAGGTGGCTCAGGACAGCTCCTACCCCGTAAGGGGAAGCATCACAAGCGATGCACACAGGAAGGGACTCATTGAAGTGTGCAAGTACACTGTTAGAAGTGAGTAAGGCCTTGACCTCATTGAAACTAGCCTCATGTGTTTGTGACCACTGCCACACTGCTTGTTTGTCTAATAGCCTGTGAAGAGGCTCAGCTACACTAGCTTTATGTGGAAGAAAGGAATTGTAGAAATTCAGGAGGCCCAGAAAGGCCTGAAGTTCGGCCTTAGACTTTGGCCTAGGTGCTTCTAAAATGGCAGTTAGTTTGGATTCAGCAGGGTGAATCCCAGCAGCATCAATTTTGAACCCCAGAAATTCAGTAGAAGGCACCCCAATTTTGCATTTGTCTTTTTTTAGCTTGAGGCCTGTTTTCCTGAATCTTAACAGAACAGCCCTTAGCCTTTCAGCTAGAATGTGTGTGCAGTCTCCTGCAATTAAGACATCATCAAAGTAGGGGCAAACCCCCGGTATACCCCGTAGTGTGTTTTCCATTACGCTTTGGAAAATCCCAGGAGCGACATTCACTCCGAACTGTAGCCTTTTTACCTTAAAGGCCCCTCTGTGGGTCACAATAGTCTGAGCTATAGCAGCATCATCATCAACAAGCAGCTGTTGATACGCTTGAGCTAGGTCAAGCTTTGCAAAAACACGCCCCCCCTTGAGGGAGGCCAAAATATGACTGACCACAGGAACAGGATAGGCATGTTGCTGTAATGCCTTATTAAGAGTGCATTTGTAATCAGCACAAATGCGAATGTCCCCATTTGCCTTTAGAGGCGTGACAATGGGGGTCTCCCAAGGACTGGAATCAACAGGTTCTAGAATTCCCTGTTGGATCAGTTTGTCCAACTCAGTGTCAATTTTACTCTTTAAAGCAAAAGGGACCCTTCTTGCTTTAATTCTAATGGGAGTGACAGTGGGGTCTAGTTTTAAGGACACAGGGGGTCCCTTGAATGTGCCCAGCTGGGGGCTGAAGACATCTGCAAATTCTTTGCAGACTTCCTGTAGGTCGAGTGTTTGTAAGCTGTTGAGCCCCGTGACGTGTATCCCCAAGGCTTCAAACCAATCGAGTCCTATGAGACTCGTTCGTTCACCCCCTACTACTAATAGGTCTAGTGGACCTTCAAAATTCTTATACTGTACATTAAGGGTGGCCTCCCCCTTAACACACACTCTCGAATTTTGAAAGTCTGTTAACACAATGTCAGAAGGCCTTAACTTGGCCTGAGTTCCACTGCCGGAACAAATCTTCCTAAATGTATGCAAGGACATGATTGAAAGGGCAGATCCCGTGTCTAGTTCCATAGTTAATGGAACCCCTTGTAGCTTCACCTTGAGTGACAGCTTTTTCTTGATGGGCTTGTGTGTGCCTGTCCTGAAGATGCTCCTTCGCGAAGCGCAAAAACCTACCCTATTCTGGCTGGGGACCCTGGTACCTTTCAGGCGCAGTTCTTCCTGAGGTTGTACCTTTCGTCGGCCCAGACACACAGCTGCAATATGTCCTTGTTTCCCGCACGCCCAGCAGATAGCGGAGCGGAACTTGCAGTCGGTTCTCCTGTGGCGACCTCCACAGCCGATGCACTTGAGGGGAGCTGCAGAGCTTCCTTTCTGATTCCCTTCCTTCGTGGGGTGGAGACGGTCGACTTCCTCGTCCGGATCCTCCTCGGAGTTCCCTTGGACGTCCTCTTGGTGCACGGATGCAACATCTGGACTGTTCCTGATCGGCCGCATGTTCTTGACGGCGCCGCCTGCTGCTTCTTCTGCGGTGACCTCTCTTAAGGCATCTTGGAAGGACAAGTCTTCTTTGGCGAAAAGCCTCTGTTGTAGATCTCGATGCCTTAACCCGCACACGAATCGGTGCCTCAGTCGTTCTTCGAGGTCCTTGAACTCGCAGTGCTTGGCGGCCTTCCTCAATGCGGCGATGTACTCTTTGGCCAACTCTCTGGATCGTTGATCCCTCTGCTCAAAGGTGTGGCACCATGCGATGACGGACATCTTGGGCTGGAAGTGCTCCTTCAGTAGCTTCTTTAGATCTGCGTAGCTGACAGACTCTAATGGAACAGGTGCTGCAAGGTTCTCTGCCATTTCGAAGGCGTCTTGACCGCAGACACAAAGCAGGGTGGCAGCCTTCAAGCTATCTTCCCTCACTTGGTTCACCTTGAGGTAGTTTTCCACCCTGGCTATGTAGGACTCCCACCGCTCTGGATGTGAGACGTCGAACTCCGAAAGCCTTCCAACCTTTGCCATCTTCAGGAGACGGGTCTATCAGCCAGCCTACCCTCGAATGCGCACTGGATTGGCGGGTAGCTGCCGAGTCAATGCCGTTCCGCCGCTCAGGACTCACTTGGGTAAGCTTACACCTCTTCCTTTTCAGTCGATGTAAGGCATCCCACCTTCGTTGCCAGTGTTGAGTCCTTCGCGAAAGGCAAGACACGAGAAGCAGTTGTAGTTCTCAGGTTTTCTTTTATTCTGTGTTCAGCTTACAGATGAAGGCTTCAGCAATGCCCAAAAGCTCCCAGCCTCTTATATAGGCATTTCCCAGGTCAATGTGTTACTTTTCCCGCACCAGCACCCGCGCATGCACACAGGCGCTGGCGACAGCCTGTCTGGTCCCGAGCAGCATGCACCTGCCCAGGACTGCCTGCAAATGCCCCGAGCCCGTTTGCAAGGCTCGGGACATAACAATTATAATGTTGTTAATTATAATGTAATGCTGCTTCTTGTCTTTCTTAACAGCTTTCTTTTTGTTAAATTCCCACCTGAGATTTGTGTCTTTCTTGGCTTCGATTTCTCTTCTTGGCAATTTCCATGGTTTGTTCTTAAGTTCACTTTGCTTTTATTCTCTCTCTTCATTTATGGCAGCCTCTTTTCAAATTCATCCTTAATGATTTATGTTTACTCCCTAGTTCTTTTGGCTCTTTATCAATGATGTTCAGGACTTCAAAGTGATTCTTAATGTTCTCCTTGAGTAGGTACTGTATTTTCTGGCATATAAGATGACCCCTGACTTTGGAGCCGATTTGCATGCTTAGAAAGTCATCTTATACACCGGAAACTACGGTAATTTTCAGCATATAAGACGACTCGGCATATAAGATGACCCCCGACTTCGGAGCCGATTTGCATGCTTTAGAAAGTCATCTTATGCGCCGGAAAATACGGTATATGTTCAAGATCATATTGTGGAAAGTGACTGGATTTCTTCTTTAATGGGATTATATTCTGCTTGGTAGGCAAAAGAAAGGGTACTTCTAAGACTTCTAAGACAACCTGTTTCACTCACTTCTAGTTGTAGTTTTCAGGAATGATTTAAGAAAAACTTCCTCAATAACATAAAAGCTTCAGCCAATGGAGAGGAGTTAGTTCCATTGGGTTCACATCACTATAAATAATTGTTCAATATCTTCTATATTAATATTATATAAATCACTACAGATTCAATTATAGTAAATACAGTTGCCACCCCAGTTGTTCCATTGTTGCAATTAGATAAAAAGTGACAGAACCATTTTCTGTCTACATCTTGTCCACAGGACAAACACATCATGTGTACTCTTCCTATTGCCAATTATTAGAACCAGAGCTTTGTTTTTCCACTTCATATTTGCAAAATATGAAGCGGCTAATATCTTAGATGGTCCCACATTTTCTGATTAGTTAATGGACTCTGTATATAACTACAGCTTGCTTGATAGTAATGATCACAGAAGTATCAGACTGACAGAAGAAAGTATGGGAAGCCTTACAGGTAAAAAGCAAATCAGACAGAAGCTGGTTCTTATTAAATACTAGGTCCAATCTAAAGAGACCTCAATCCACTCCATTGAAAGAACAAAAGAAAGAAAGAAAACACAATGAGCTTTAATCAAAATGCTGATGAAAAGAGAAGGATAACCTTGGAGCAAGATGCTCTTTTCACTTAGTTCTTGAAGCATAAAATGTGAAACCAATTTGAAAACAGTCAGGTTTTTTTCCCTCCCTGCTCTTAAAAATGGAAAACAAATGTCCGACGATATTACAAGAGAGTTTTTGTCCCACACAGTAAGTTGTCTAAGTCTACTAGCATCCATATGAGCAACATATTTAGACATTCTTGCAGTGCTCTGATGGTCATTGATTGGATTACCTTCTCTACTTCTGATACCCCACCAACATTCCCCTGGAAATAGGTACCACAAATTTCACATCATGTTCAGTTTGCAAACCTTGCAACGTTGGGGTTCATATAACAAGGACCGATGAAACTAAGTATATAAGTCAGAGTACAAATCAACAGGCATATTTAAGTTTGTATATACATATGTGTCAACCATGTCTGTAAGGAGTATCCTTGGACTAATTTAATTCATTTATTCCAGTACTAGTGATGCTAGATAATTTTAGACCATAAACTTCAGAGTATTATGTAGGGGTATGGACCACTTTACACAGGTTTACGTCCTCCCTGGGAAAAGCATAACTGAAAATGTATAATGGACATCTGCAATTAAATGTGCGCCAAGCCAACCATCCCTGATTGGATTTTTTTTTTAAGATAGAAGTTTGCCCAATGAATGCTGACGTGAGCAGCAATATCTCTGATTGGCTTTGACAATCTCATAATTGTCAAAATAGTAAAGCCAGGTCTGTTGCTCTTGTCTTAATTACCAGACATTCTGGAGATGGACTCTTATGCCCTCAACCTTTGACTGCAAGGCCCAAAGCCTTGATCCCAGCCCAGTAGTTTTTCTCTCAGTTCTCTACATTCTTAGATCTTTTCCACCTTTGCTACCTTTAATCAGCTACTTTGCTACTATCAGAACACAAAAGAGCCTTTATTTAAAAAACAAAACAAAAAACAGGTTGCTGTATGCTACTATCATGAGTAGTTTTTCCAATAGTGTTGCTCTTGTATACAGTTTCCTTTTGAATTCTAAAAGCTTCAGAAGTTACTATTCTTTATTACATTTGTTAGGGGAAAATGGAAGCTAATAGCATCATGGAAATCTACAGGCAGAATGGAGTTTATGTGTACACAGGAGCTCCATGCAATTCAGTATAAATAAAAGCATACCTATGGATACTGATGTATTCTCTTCACAGTTCATTAAATGTAACAGTGTGCTTCTGTTACAAGGGATTGTGCTCTGCTATAATATTAGGAATCTTTTTACGCAGCACCAGGTGATTGATCACTATGGAATTGACAATTCTGGAAACTACTGATAGATTTTAAAAAGTTTATTTCAGTGATGCTAGCATCTCTCATTCACCAAGTCACTCCAATTGTCAGTCTTTTGAGGTAGGCCAAATCATGAAACAGGCATCATACAAACTATTAGAATTCTATTGTCATAGGGTACAATAGCAGACTCTTGAAAGCCTGACAGATATTATCTTTATACTAAAAAGAATCAAGGTAGAGCAATCTTGAGCAATCCTCACCCCTTCTGTCTCTCCAGAATAAGCTGATGTTTACATAATAGTCACTTCTTTAAAGCTATCTCCATATTCCTCTACATAAATCACACATACCAATAGGCCATTCTTCAGATAAGATAAGATAAGATAAGATAAGATAAGATAAGATAAGATAAGATAAGATAAGATAAGATAACCTTTATTGTCATTTTTTTTTTACTGTGGGCACAATGGCACACATCAAAAATGAAATTTAGTTGCTCACTCTCAAGTTACAAGAATCTTCTCGGACAAATATGATGACTCCCAACTTCTCTACCCCTTCACACATATCTTGCCTTGGAACAAAGTGTATTTCAATACAGCCTCGCCATATGTATTCCTTTCAGGTTTGAGCTTATTTGGTTGCATTTTGGATATTTGTTTATTTAAATTTAGTTGGCCAAGTGTTCAACCCTGCATTTCAGAGCAGTTAAGAAAAAAAATTAAACAAATAAACAACAACAGTAACCTCATCAAGTACTGTTTCTAGATTCCATCAATTAAAATGGACTTTATAACTTTCTGATCCAGGATCTGAAGGCAGACTTTTTGAAAGGTAGGCAGGGTTGGAAGCCACCAGATCTTGGAGGGCAGGAGAAATGTTGTTCCAACTGGGGCATAGCAACATTATCCTCCAGAATTGACCAAATGTGAATTTGAAGCATCCCAAAGCTTTATTAATACATAATAATAACCACTATATTCATTATCAAACAAGCATGGAAATGCCTTTCCATAGAGTACAAGCTGCAATGTTTGCGTAATTTTATTGTAATAAATGTTTTTAAGTGAATAGTTGTATCTTCAGGCACATACATTATTTTCCCCAATAACATGTCTGCTGAATTAAGAAGTAAATCAAATTAACCTTTGGGTGAGAAAATCAATGATATGCACAAAATATAAACAAATCTGTTTGAACCACTCCCTCCAAAACATAGTGAGCTTTACTATCACAAACTCTGAAAAATTGTCAAAAATGTGAAATGGCATAATAGGCAGAGAAAAACTTCCAGTAAAGATTTATATGTACTAAAAAACATGTTGCATTTAGAAAATTTCAAAAATAAAAGAAGTACAATAGTTGCTGCTGTTGTTGTTTAGTCAGTGTAAGCAGAACTGAATCTATTTCTCAAGAAATGGCTATGGTTGTTGTTGTTTTTTTTTCATTTATTTTAAAATGCCTTACAGGCATTTGAATTTATTGCATTGAGGTAAAAGAGCTTCCTACTTCAGAAAATAATTTGACCATCGTCTTAGAAATATAGCTACAGTATTTAGGACTCATCCTTAGCTGTGAACCAGTGAAGACTGTGGGCAATAACATCACGTTCCTCAAGCAGAAAGATGACCTGAGCCTGTAGAAGACCATACTGAAGTATTTAAACTTGTTTGTGACCTGGGCACCTGTCCTCAGAAAGTCCTTCCTCCTTTTCCAGGCCTTGAGCTATAGATAGAAGGATATAATCAGTGCTCTTCCATCTACCTTCCCTTTTAGGCTTTTAGCTATGTTAGGGACTTTCAGTTTTATGCCCTCTAGATTTATCAGTGCCACCCAAAGACTGATAATCTTCTGCCCAATGTCTCATTTTTGGGGATTATTGCTGCCACAGAAGATCTAGTGAACTTCTGCCCACTGAATGAGTTTCACTATTTTCCTCCTCTCTGGGATTACCTCTTATTCAAACAGCTGCTCCCCTTTATCAACCTGGCCACTCGCATACCCAAATTTTCTCTTTGATATGTCATTTGAATAGGCTCTATATATGAATCATAGCAATCAGTGCAGCTTAAACTCTTTGTTTCTTTACTTAATTGAATACAATATTGCACTACCAAATTCAGCATCTCAATCTAATGAAGCAGGAATACACAAAGGAGAGAGAGAGAACAGAAAATAAGAATGAGAGGAAGGTTTTAACTAAAGGTTTGTTGTTTGTTCCACCATCTGTTCCTGAGTCTTAGTGTTTCATTGATCTCTTCAAGGTAGTGCTAGGAGAGGAAGGAGTGTTGAATAATATTGGAATCCAAGAGCCATCTCTCTCTGAGAGGCTAGAAATCCTCATCCTTTCTGAATGGGTCTCCCTCTCAGCCATTTAGGAAACAGAGGCAGAATCTTTCCAATTTCAGCCTGTCCTTAGCCATAGTTCTTTACCTTGGAGGGTAAGATGTTCGACTTCTGGTTCCAGTATGCGGCGATGCCAGTCGTGTCTGGTGACTAGTCTTCACTCCGGCCCCCTAGTGGGTCGAAGGTCGTCCTGTAGGGGCGACCACTGAGGAGGAGGCTTGCTGGTGACTACAGGAGGGCGGCAGCTTCTCCCGTGGCTCCAGCTATCTCCTTAGTGCCGATGGCACAAAGATTATCTTGCAAGATGGCCGATTACCCTGCTGCACCAGCCGAAAGTCACAATTACATCTAAGTGTAATAGACCCACTGCGGATGATCCAGGTGAGACCCCTTCTGCTCCTCTCTTCACCCTATTTTTTTATTGCCTGTAAAAGCTTTGTTGGAATTATTTCCCTGTCTTGAAAAAGCAGCTTTTGTATGGTGGGAAGAAAGGCGTTGAACAAAAGGATAGAACAAAAAATTGTAAAGACTATATTTTATTCTCATTTATTTTGGGGTACAGAAAAAACTCTTTTCTGAGCTGTACTATTATTTTATACTGGAAGATTATTTCTTTTTCCACTTTTTTCTTTAAAAGACAGAAAAAAGGGGGGAAATGGTGTCTGGAAAAGATTTTTTAATCTACTGAGGACATCTAGTGGTGAAAAGGTAACGTTGCAACTGCTGATTATTGTTTGGAGAGGAGAAGGACTTCACCTTCAAACTATTCTTGAAGAGAAAAGATAAGCTGATGAAGCTGTGGGAATTGTGGGGGTGGATATTGCTTAACTTTTATTAATTACAGCCTCCACTAAAAGAAAAAAGGGATTTTCTTTGATTACTATTAAAATAGAAAAACCTTATTCACAATTAAACTGTAAACTTATATTGGAAAAGATTTATGAAGCTACTGAAGAAGTATGTGCTACAATGAAAGAGACTGCTATAGAATTAAGAGCTAGAAACTCCACTCCAAACCTTCAAACTGACTTTCAGACTACATCTGATCATTCTACAAATCAAAACATACTAGAAGAGGAATCAATTGAGATTAAAGAGGAATTTATTTTACCTTATAAGCATCTCATCTATATCTTCGAGGATCAGAAAAATCAAAGACTGAGATTTGAATCTTTAAAACAACGAGGCTTTAAGGATAAGAGAAATAGATGTCCAATGCAGAGGTCAGGATGCTTTTTATAGTCTCGATATTACAAGCAACAAAGAGAGATCTATCGGCTGAAAGAGAAGCTTTGTTATGGAAACCTGCCTGACATAAAAAGAAGGCCAGAATAAGACTGAAAAGAGAAATTTAAAATTATAAGTAATGGATCAAAGGCACTGTAGAACTATGGATCGATTTAAGGATTAAGATTTTGAGTTAGAACTAAGAGAAAAATGGGCGATTATTACAATATATATATTAAATAGATTAAGAATGTATTTTTTGGAATAATAGGTTTATTTGTATGAAAACTATTATGTAATGGAATGAAGAAAATTGAAGAGGTGTTTTAGATTTGGATTGACTTAATAATTAATTGAATGTTAATTTAATAAGATGATATTTTTGTTTGATAATATGGATGTTATTAGGTATGATAATTAACTGGATGAAATTTGAATCTCGTCCAATGGACTGAAATAATTTAAGGTTTGATATTATTTTGTTATCTTAAAGAGATTGATTGATTGATGGATTGGATATGTATAGGATAGACTAATATTTTATTTTAATTAGGAGATATGATATTAGTGGAAGAAGAAATAAACAAGACTTATGATAAAATTAAGGAACTAGAATATACTTGGAAGGGATACCTGAATTGATAATGTGTTTATTTAAAGTTAAATTTGACTATGGTAATTGTAAATTCATAAAGCTCCAAAACAGGTTTAGGATTAATAAAAATTTAAATTAGAAATGAATTATCTTAAATATATTAAGCTATCTGAGGGAAATAGAGAGGGAATATTTCATGTATTGATTTGAGTTATTCATATATGGTTTTATTTCTGGATGTTTGATTATCCCAGTACCATGGTGTGTCTTGAGCACTTTGTTCTAAGAATTAAAAAACCAATAAAATTTGTTTTTTTAAAAAAAGATGTTCAAAAGGGCAAGTACCATGTCAGAAAAGAGTTTTTTCCTGGACCCACCAGCCATAATTCCTTAACCAATGGGGCTCGTAGCCTGCCTCTTCTGCCAGCATAGCCATTCCCACTGGGGTGAGATGGTTCCTCAAGTAATCTGGACCCATGCCATGCAGGGCTTGAATTGCAACTACAAGCAAACCAGCAGCCAGTTGCAGCTCGTGAAACAGTGATGTAACATGGTCCCCTCTAGGAGACTGAAGAACTGACCGTGCCACTGCACTCTGCACCAGTTGTAGCTTCTCAATGCTCTTCAAATGACTATCATTTAAAAATATTAAAAAGTGTAAATAGAAATATATATATATCACTTCCCACAAACCGGGGGAAGAGTGAAATGGATTTGGTTAAGATGGAGATATAAACTGTTCAGTGGTGGGATTCAAATACTTGAACAACCAGTTCTATTATGTGATGCAGGCCTGGATCTCTGATGCCTAGAATGGACTTCCGGAAGTGGCATCATGCACTTCTGGTGGGCTGTTCTAGGCCTGGGAGGCCTCCTCCAGGCCTCTGAGACCTAGAACAGACTTCTGGAAGTGGCATCAACGCACTTCCGATGGCCCATTCTAGGCCTGGGAGGACTCTTCCAGGCCTCCGTGGTCTAGAACGAACTTCCAGAAGTGTTATCCATGCACTTCCAGTGAACCATTTTAGGCCTGGGAGGCCTCTGAGACCTAGACTGGACTTCCAGAAGCCAGACAGTTCTCATAATTCAGGTAAATTTAGCTATCAGTTTTCCCAAACCGGTGCAAACCAGCTGAATCCCACCACTGACACTGTTTTAAACAAAGAGTTTTATTTGTTTCTAATGTGATATTGCTTCTAGTTTTTTATGCTAGAACTAGAAAAAAATGAAATTCAGAATTTAGTTTGAAGATTTAATAATTGTGTAGTTCTACAACTGGCTTGTAATAATTATAGGTAATGTAAAAAGTTGAGATTGTAATTGTATTAGTATTTTATTGTGTTGGAAAGAATGGGAAATCAACACCTTTTTCCTTTTTTTCTTCTCTCTGCTTTTTTTACAGCCTGCACTCTACCCCCTTTTTAATCTTTATTTTCATTGTATTTTATGCTATAATAAACCTTGGTTTGTTCTCTGAATTTCTTTAGTTTCTGAACATTTCATCACCAGGCTAGGTAACATCATCAATGGAGCTTCAGTTGTAGTGCCTTGTTTCAGTTCTCTTCTGTTTTTGTAGGTTTTATATGGTCAGTTGGTCACGTGATCAACTGGTCATACCATGTGAGGGTCTCCTGGTGGTGAGGTTACCCTGGCTGATGTTCATGTGAGTTGGCTTGTGGCCAATGCCATCATTGGTTGGTCACTCAATTGATCCAACTTCTTACAGACTCAGGGGCTAGTTGCAGATTTATATGTTTGTTGAACAGGTCAATCAACAAACACATCGATCTGCAACCAGTCAAGTCTGTAAGAAGTTGGATCAATCAAGCGACCAACCAACAATGGCATCGACCACCAGCCAACTCACATGATCTCCAGTCAGAGTGACCACACTACCAGATGACCCTCAAGTTGGTCCCATGACAAACTGACCACATAAGACCTATAAAAGCAGAAGAGAAATGAAACAGGTTCCACTGCTGATGTTACCTAACTTTGTGATGAAATGTTGGAAATTATCCAACAAGCTCGGAGAACAAACCACCACAAACATCTATTACCCATGCTACAAATATTCTCCACAATTTCTAATAATAGACCTTAATAAATTAATAAATTAAAAAGAACACAGTAGCCTATGAAAGTGTCAGAAAATGGGGTTTGTCATATTCCATTTTATTTCTTAGGTATAATTCTGCAATGGGAATACCAGTCACATGTCTAGGAGAAATTATGGCAGAGGGAGTTTGTTTATTGGACAGAACAGCTAGAATTTATAAGTACCTCCTGATAAAAGTTCTGAATACAATAGTGAATAAAGATGATTTCTTCCACTAGGTGGGAATGGATATTGGCTAGGAATAGAACTATAACAAGAGAAATCACTAATTGGAGTCTAAACCTCTGGTCCCATTGATTGACTGAGATTGAATCCTGCATTAATTGGAGTCCCTATAGTTTCTCACAATATATCTGTACAGATGACAATAATCCATTCTGGCTGCATGGTAAGAATAGACTATGAGAGTAGAATAATTTATTGCTTAATTTCCTCCTAGTTTACAGCTTTGAGGAAAGCTAATTAAAAACATCTTTGTGTATAAGGCCTTAAATGTAAGGCACATTTAGCTTTGGGCACAGTCACAAGTGAAGTGGCTTTTGTGTTTCTAAAATGGATGTGATAAGCAGAGACAAGGTAGATTTCAAGAAGAAATCAGTTGCAGAAAAAACTAGTTAACATGCAGTACATTTATTTTGTACAATGTAGACACTATTGAAATGCACTGCAGATAGAATTTCATAAGTGAGATTTGTCACATCACCCAGCTGGAAATATCCTGCCAGCTAAACCTCTTATTGTCATAAAGTTATTAAAGAATAATAAATTTTCTCCTGCCAGTTCTGAATTTTGGAACTAAAGAAGCTTCTTGGATAAGAAACTAAACTTTTCAAAGAAAAAAAACAAGAAAGTCAAGTTGCTTTTTGAAAAAAGTACCTTTGGGATTACTGTATTCTGTTATACCAGCTCATCTTATCAAAATAACTTCAATAGTGCCATCTAACATAAGGATTTCCAGTTATGGATCAATGCTCATTCTAGAGCATTATATTTTTATATGTGCATGCACATAATTTAGCCAAAAAACCTGGTAGAGAATTAGGGTTAGGGCTTTGTAGCTGCTTGATTCAATTTCCATATAGAGGTTGCTTCAAAGTTATGATGGACACAAAACCAGGTCTTATTATTCCGATTTTACATCATTCCCCCCCCCTCCCCCACATTCACATTATTGTATTTTGGATGCCTGGCAACTGGCCTACATTTGCAGCCATTTGCAGCATCCTTTGGTCACATGACTATGATTTTTGGAAACCAGCATTTGCTTTCAGTTTTTGGCAAACAAAAAACAAAAAAAACCCACCCATTGTGGACAATAGTTTCACTTAATAACTGCTACAAAAAATCAGGTTAGTCGTATGATGACCTGCTTAATTACTGGCCTGACATATGACTGTAATTCTGGGCTCAATTAGTGTCCTAAATTGAGGACTATCTGTACAAGATCTTCCTAGAATGAGGGAGATGACTGTTTCTTCTTGTATTCTCTCCACATCTTGATTCTTGTGGGCTTTGAATAGGCAGAGTCTCTCGCATAACTTTTGTCAAAGCCCTCTCAGGGTTGTTTTGCTGGGTGATAATGTAACAATCATAAGACTGCTGTACATTTTTAATAGGAGTTAAGTTGGAGGTGGTTGAAGTAATAAGTAGCAATTATTCAGAATGCTAGGATGCAAAATGAAGTTTTGTTCAGAAAGAACTTCAGGAAGAAAACGTGGATGATTTTCAGTCCCTTTCATGGAAAAACATGCAAGTACCTGCCAGGCAAGACACGCTGAAAGGAGGAGATGACTCTTGCTAAATTTCTGGATGGATCTAATTGGTCAGCTAAACATTATTTAGTTTAAGCCTCCTATGTTCCAATTGGCCCTTACCTGTCATGGATGAAGAATATTGAGATACAATGTGGGATTAGCTCAAGGCTTGACTGATCTTATTATGGTATCTCTTTGGGGGAGTTGAGTTTATTTCTGACTCCACTCCAGTTTACTGGAAACCACGGAAAAGCAGGGGTTTTCCTCTGAACTGTAATCACTCTGAAAGCATATAGGTAGTTTGTGTTTTGAGTCTTGGAACTTTTGCTCCTTCTCCTCCTCCTCCTGGACTCAGTTATTATTTCCCAACCCTTACTCAAGAATCATTACCCTATTTCTGGAGTTAGTGTCTCGGCAAATTACTTAGAACTTAGTCATCCTCTTCCAATCCAGCTGCTTGATTCCTGAGCAGAGGGTTGAACTACAAGACCACCAAGGTCCCTTCCACATGGCATAATCCCACAAGCAGCCGTCTTTTTCTGAGCAAAATATAACACTGGCAAAGCTAAGGCTACTATTAGGAAGGAAAAGAAAATCTTTTTTCTTGCTTTTCCTTTCTAATGCTAGCAAAGCTAACATTGGCAAAGCTAAGGCTAGCAATAGTGAGAAAATGAAAACCAAGAGCAAGGCTGGCAGGGGAATTCAGGGTGCTGAATCCAGCTTAAAGTGGGCCAGGTTGAGAAAGACTGCCCTAGGTCTGCCATCAACCAATCTGTTGGGGGTTTTGTTCTTATTGTTGTTGTGTTGTGTTTTAAAGAATGAATGCAGGAGCTGGCCTTCCTTGCAGCCAAACAGGTACTGAATCCAAGAACCAGAAAAAAGGAGATGGTCACACAGCAGAAAATTCAGGACCAACTGTATCTAAGCAGATTACCACTCTCAACTATGTCATGTTCAAGTCTCCTTCTCCGTGTGCTATAAATTGTCTGTATTAAGGTTTTTCTTATTTTGATACAGATCACAGACACAGATTGCCTTTGTTCTTCCCACAAAAAGCAGTTTACTATACACAATTAAACTCCTAGTTCTTATTTCTAATCTTAATGCTAATTCTATGCTTGTTTTTTTATTTTTCTACCTATCTTAATTTACTGTTGTTATAAATTTACAACTGTTCTGTCTTATGAATGAAGGCAGCTATTTGCAACTAGAGACAACTATTTCTATCTTACTTAATTTATTACTTTAATCCATGAAATTCTGTCCCTATCACTTTGTTTTCCTATTTTAACTATATCCTAGCTCTTTGAGTCTTAATATTTCCCCAGGTCTTCAGTTCTTGTAACCAAGCTCAGTCTGTTGGCATTTGAAATCGTTTTTACTCTTCTACAACTAGCAACTAGGACTTTCTTCTGTGCATGATAGTAATACAGTCCTACTACATGATTAGATATACTCAGGGCTTTTTTTCTCATAGAACACCCAGAATGGAGTTCTGGCACATTTTTGGATGGAACCTTGTAGGGTAGGCAAAGTGGGTTGTATAACGTGTGAGAGTTCCGGCACCTTTTTTTTTTTTTTTTTTTTAGAAAAAAAAACACTGGATATACTTAGGAATAAGACAGTGATATGGGAATGATGTGTTTAGCAGAGTGATGGCATGGGGAAAAACTATTTTTATGTCTAGTTGTTTTGGCATGCAATTGTTCAACATACCCATATTTGAAACAGAGAGAATGGCTTATGTCAGATGATGTTATTCTGTAGATGTTAAGTGCTAAATCCTTTCCCATAGCACTCAGATCAGTGTAGCTATGGATTGCGGCGACATATTTCACTTGTTATCTCATTTTAAACTTCTTCCCATTTTTATACCCATAAGCAAATACTAAGAAGTTTGAAGGGTTTTTTTTTAAAAAAAAAAACCTAAATCTGATTTTAATAAAGATATGTTCTTGAGGGAACACAGAGAACATTATTCTTATAAACTTCCATAATGTCATTTTCAGATTAAAGCAGCAGATGAGTAACCATTGCAAACAAATGCTGTCTGGAAGTTTATTAAAGTTGTGATATCAGTGGCTGTACCACAGAGTTGTAGGATCCATTTGTTTTGTGCTGGCTAGCCAAGTTGCTACAGCAAGTTTTGCCAGTGCATAGTGTGACAAGTGAAGTTGATTTTCAGCTGGATTGGCATGGAGCCTAACACTGTTTTGAGCTGAGAGGCAGTAACTGGCCCAAGGTCACCCAGTGGCTTCCAAGCCTAAGGGAAGACATAACCTTAATCGCTACTCCATGCTGACTCTCACTAGTGCTTATTAAGGTTATGACACCTATAAGGAAATGAGATAGGTGGAGTCCCTCTCTCTCCTCATGGACCTATAAAAAAAAGAACAGTACAATGTATCAAACTAACTGGAACTATCCATGGGCTCTGCTGACATGGATTTTTCCCAGAAGAAAATGCTTAAGTTGCATCTAATCATGTTGCTTTGTTGGTTCCACCTAAGGACTCTAATAAGAACATACTGCAGGTCAGAAAGCTAATTGAAGCTCAAGAAGCCTCCTGAGAGGGATACGTCTTTTCACTTCCACCTTGAAAATCTACTAATAAGAAAAAATTCTATTACGGTGAATATTCATTTGTGTTCCACCTGTAATTGTATAAATAAATGCAAATATTACAAAATGTAAATCTATAACATCTATCTCCAACCCAGTGGTGGGATTTAGCCAGTTCTCACCACTTCAGCAGAACCAGTAGCTAATTTTTTGTTGCCCAGGTACAGAATGAACTTCCAGAAGCAGCATCCACACAGAGAATCGGTTGTTCACGTATTTGAATCCCACCACTGCTCCAACCTCAAAATTTTTCAGTATTCAGGAGAATTGGGTTGAGAGGACACGACAACTTACATTCTGAAGAAAAAGTTTTGTGAGGTGCTTTTACCTAATGGCCTTCAGCAGCGGTTCTCAACCTGTGGGTTGCGACCCTTTTGGGGGTCAAACAACCCTTTCACAGAGGTCGCCTAAGACCATCGGAAAATACATATTTCCGATGTCTTAGGAACTGAAACACCACTCCTCTATCCATCTCCAGGCGAGGGGAGCAGGAGGCAGAGGAAAGCCCAAGCAGGGAGGGATCTGGCCCAGCGAGGGTGGAGCTGTGTTCGGGTGCTGCTTCTGGAGCTTGTGGATGCTGGCCCGGCTCTGGCGTGCTTCAGGGTAGAGGTTGTCTGCTGCATTGCCACCGGGAGCCTCAGCTGGCTAAAGCGCCTTTCAGAGAAAGAGTGAGGCCACGCTGTGGCCCTGCTTTCCCCTGCAGGGTGACCCAGCCAGTAGTGTCCTATTCTCGTCGTTTCAGGGAGGAGGGAGAGGAAGAAGAAGAAGGCATCCGCCCGGTGGGCTGCTACCTCCACCTCCTTGTGATGGAGAAGTGCTTTGAGGCAAATGGCAGGTTATAAAACTGATGCTTGGCTCAAAGCGGGGATGGGCAGGCCTATGAAGCCACTGCTCCTCTGTGGATGGACGGATAGCTGGACAGCTAGGAAAGTTCCCTGACTCTTCTGCTGTGGAGGAAGAAAACCAAGCTTCAAGATCTCGCGAGCAGGCATGCAGATGCGACTGAGCTTGCAAGAAGCCTGGCAAGCTTTACGTTGAGGCTGGTGGTTTATAAAAGGAAGGAGGGGTCTCCTCATGCTCCAGAGTGGGGGAGGGATGGTGGTATGTCCGTTTGCTTCCCAGAAAAAGCTGCTCTCTTCCCATGGCAGCTGATTTTCCCCCCTCCTTGTCCTCTCCTCCTCTGAGATCCCTGCAGCCCTCCATAAGACAGCATGTACTTTTTGATTCCTGCTGCTCAATCTCTCCTCCTCCCCTCCTTTATGGTTTCCTACTTGTGGGATGCAGGGGAAGGGAGCACCATTTCATTACAGGTGGGAGAAGGAAAACTGGTCCAGGCAGTGAAAAGGGAAGAGATCAAAGGTGGGGGGCTTTGGAGATAAAAGCTGCTTTGGGTGGATGTTTTGGTCTGCAGCATGTGTTTTCTTTTCCCCTCCTGCCTGCCTTTTCTCTGTTTCCTAGTGTGCCTCTGGAAAGCCAGGAAGGGGGGGGGGGCAAAATGAATCTGCTCCTAGTGTGGAATCAAGAAGCTCCTAGGAGCCTTTTCTTGCAGTTGCTGCAGTAATGCCCCCCCATTCTTCCTACCCTGGCTGCTGCACCAAAAGCAGTTGATTATTGCTCAGTGGAACCAGTAGTGGGGTAGGAGGAAGGAATGGATTTCCCTTCTGCTGCCTGCCTCAGTGGACAAGACCTCCTTCCAAAAATCTCTCCTAAGATTCTGGCAGGCACAGTTCCAGAACTGAGCTATGCTGGCTCAGGAATTCTGGGAGTTGAAGTCCATGAGTCATAAAAGAGCCAAGGTTTCGGTTCTGCCTTCTTCAGAGAGAGAAGCTCTGAAGGTCATTAGGATCAATTGTCCTGGGAGAACAGAGGTCCTCTTCCACACCCTCAGTGAATTTCAGCTGGAGGTAGAAAAACAGGCAGTGGCTCAGGCTGAAGAGGTAAATTATGTGGGCCACATCACACACATGGACCACAAATGTCTACAAGTATAGCTCCCCTTGAGTATCATCTCAACTAATCCTTATTTTCTCCCACCCCATAAGCACTCCCCCCCCATACACAATCATATTAATTTTTCACAGGTCATGATTAACCTAATCAGGCAACTTCAAGGGCTCATTTAAAGAAGAGAAAAGGTCAGGTGTCCCTTCAGAGCCATAGGTGGAGCAGCTGAAGGTGTGATTCGGCACCCATGCTTCAAAACAACATTTCATTTATTTATAATTAGAAATAAATATTTCACAATATATAATTACATATTGTTTTTCTGATTAATTACTATGCTTTAATTATGTTCAATTTGTAAACAATGAAAATACATCCTGCATATCAGATATTTACATTACGATTCATAGCAGTAGCAAAATTACAGTTATGAAGTAGCAACGAAAATAATTTTATGGTTGGTACAACATGAGGAACTGTATTAAAGGGTAGCGGCATTAGGAAGGTTGAGAACCACTGGCCTACAGCAAAGACATAGGATGTGAAAGAGTTGGAAAAGGAAATATTCAGGTCCTGGATTTCTCATTATTTTTATTCCTCATATTGCCTAAATCTGACACATGAGTGCATTGTCACTGAAAGCTGTTCTCTTTTCAGGTATGCTTTCAGCAACAGCCCTGAATTCCTCACTCATTCTGTAAAGTTATGTTTTTGGTAACTCAGTGTTTCTCCCTCTTGCAAAGGTAGAAAAGTGATCCTGTTTGTTTTGGGGTTTGTTTGGTTTTTTTGGCTACATCCGAGAACTAATATACCCTCTGAAAACCACAACAGGTCAAATTTAAATGAATAGACTCAACCTTCATTCTCAGAAGAAGCTAGTGTTTTGCTTCATTGTTTTGGGTCCTTATTCCTCCCTCCCTCCAACTCTCTTTGCCTTTTAATGTAGGAAACATAACAGCTGACTGAATAACGTGACTTTATAGCCACAATTCCAGGATTATTACCTTGCCAGTATTATCCATAAATGGTTTATAATAGAGAAGTACCTCATTTAGGCCTGGCTTGAAGCACTTGAGCAACAGCGAATAATTTCTCAATGACAGATAAATCTCTTGCTTAGTAACAAACAGCTCTGAATCTGGAAAATGGGAGAGCCTTTAGTGCCTGGCAGTGGTAAATTAAAACAGACTTGGCATTTACGATTAAGGCCCTCGTGGCACATCAGAATTGCTTAGAAGAGAATAGAGTTACACTGAACCTTATGGGCAGGTTTCTAACTATTATTTCTTTGTGTACTGGTGGAAGAAGCTATGATTGAAGAGACATAATTATTCGGCTAACAAAATAACCCCTTTAGAACATGTTAATTCAAAAAAGAAAATAAAGACTGAAAACTAAGGGAGAAACAGACCAAATTGAAGGTATTTCTGAAATGAAATGTGATTTCAGCATATCGTAGTACAGAAAATACAGCTACTATGCTACATTCAAGATAAAGCGTATGAGAGCATCTCTAATATACAGTATATTGTGGTTGATCCCTTTGCCCCAGTTTTAAGTCATACTGTCCAGACATAATTATGTCATAGAGACCTTCTATTTTATTGGGCATTTTCTAAAAGGATCTCTTTACATCAACCTTCTGAAGAAGCCTAGGTTAAGAGAGATAGATTAATCCAAGTTCCTTACAGAAACCAGATTCTTAATCCAGGAATTCCATTTGGTTGTTCATTTTGAATAGATTCAGTTAGTGACAATTGCTTGTTAAATATAAGAGCCATTGTGAGAATACCCATGTTATTGTACCAAAGGTACTTTTTCAAAAGGTAACTGGACATTCTTTGTTTTGCTTGAAGACATTTTGCTTCTCATCCAAGAAGCTTCTTCAGCTCTAACTGAATTCTGACTCCATGACCTGGATGACTGTCTCCATAGACCATGTTATTGTATTTTTTTAAAAAATCAAACAAAAAAAAAACCTGGGCAGGTGAAATACAATCAGGAAAGAGCCCTCCATTTTAGCCTGTCAAGTACTATGATAACTATCAGAATAGTATCTAGATATAGAGAAGAAGGAAATGCACACTCACCCGCATGTCTGCGGAAGGAGTTTTCCAAATATAGTATGAATTTTTAAAAAAAGCTCATATCACAGAGGAGAGTCATACTCAAAATGTGATAAGAACGTTTTCCTCATCATTTCATATTGTTAAATCTGATTTTGTTAGATATTATGCAGTTGCTTGTTTGGATTGAAAGTATTTCTTAGTATTATAAGAGCTGATAAAAATATAACATGTTATCTGTTATATGAATATGTTATCTGTTCAGGTATTGTATGCATGGAGTAGCAACTGGAAATTAGTTACTGCATGAAGATGCAGCAAAACATTTCTGACTTCCCCAAATATTTAGAAAGAAAGGAAAAGATTGTGAAGGAGCTAGAGATGATATAAAATGTGATAAAACAAGATAATCACACACACACAGTCTTTGTCATCCACATTAGAAATAAAATACAAAACACAAATAAAGATTTAAGACCTATCAGATTTTCTAAACTGCTGATAAGCAGCACGTTTATATCCAAAATCAGAATTTTATTATAGTGATTACTGAGAAAGTCTCACTTTCTATCTCTATTCACATCTTTCAGTACAGTGAACTGCTTTGGGGAGATTAAGCAGTTCTATACTTCAATGATAAACAACTGTCCCCACCCCAAAAAAAAGTCATCTGTCTTTCAGACAATGGACATTTTGCTTCAAACGTGGCATGACAAATCCTGTGGGCCTTCATTTCATGAGCATCTTCCATGTTAGCATCCGACAGAAGAGAATATATGTAGTTCAGGGTTGAATTGTAGAGCCCTGGATGCTCTCTGATCTTGATTATTTGCATACAGATGTTTCATTATCCAATTAGGTAATATCACGATGTTACCTAGTTGTATAATAAAACACCTGCAAGTAAACAATCAACCTTAGAGAGTTCCAAGGACTCCACATATTAATATCACATTATCATTGGTGAGCCTGATATAGAAAATGGAAAGTAAACATTCAAGTCAGTATGCAACTTAAACAAATGCCTTATATTCTTGGTAAGTTATTTCTGTTAATATCTTGGAAGGCATAAAAGTGTCCATTACATTATGGCTATTCTCCCCGTAGTGGAGTTGATTTGATTTTATAGTACAAGTGGTACTAATTTGATTTTGGAAGGGAAGATTTCCATCCTCCACAAATGCTAATTGAGGATAGGAGACCTGACAAAAGTAGTTTTTTTTCAAATAAAGCTGAAAGTCTTATGGTAATTCTTTGCCCATTGCATTTATAATGGCTGGTATGTTTGTTTGTCTAGCATGTTGTACAGATTTGTGAACTATTAGATCTGGGTTTTAAATTATTCTGCTGGCAATTGTAAAGATTTAAAAAGTTAAGTTAGGCATCTACACCCAACCTCTACAACCTGGACAGTTTATCTATCAATGAGGGTTAAGAAAACTATCTTTTATCTTTTTCACAGTTGTGTACAGTTGATTTGAAAGTATAATATCCCAGTTGCTATCATTTCATTTACTGTCAATCCTTCAATGGATTCTTCAAAAAAGAGCTGCCCAGAAGATGAACTAGCTAGTGGAATGTATTAGAAGGTTATGTGCAGATTTAGAAAGGGATGTTCTTGTTTAAATTATCTCAGGAACATAAAGAAGTTCCATTTCAGGAATTCAGTGGAAAAATAGATAAGTCTTGTATCCTTATATCTATTTCCTTGGAGAAAGTCTTGTTGAATTTTATTGTGTTTCCTTCTGCATTAGCATGTATTAGACTGCCTTGTAATGTTCCAAACATCTACATCAAAACATTAGAAAGTTGTATTTTTCCTGGGAATTACGTCTCATTGAATTCAGTGAGAGGAACCTCTGTAGTACCCTAAGATCATCCCCTGAGGCCTTTTTTCACATGCCCCCAATGCTAATATTTCAAAGGCAGCAAAGGAAGCAATATCAGTCTCCAACCTGAAATAATAAAGAAGGCCTAAAACTGGTATCCAGAGAAAGTTGAAAAAAAAGCACCACGAAAGCAGAAGTTTCCCGGAAATTGGAAGATTGATTCACCAATGATCATGCTTTTTTGCTTACAGCTGTATTTTGTATTATTAATTTTATACTGTGGCGTAGACTCTGTCAATTTTATTGTACTTTATCATGTAGATTGTATAGTGCAAAGGTGTTTTTATGACACCATAATATACAGTATAATAATAATAATAATGTATCATCATCATCATATTCATTATACCTGCAGTGTTTAATGGATCCAATCTAGGTCTGGTTTTAAAGACAAAAAGAAAAGAAAAGAAATGGGCATGAGGAACGAAACCCCATGAATTCACCTTCACCTATATACCTACACCTTTGTAAACGTTCAATCCTCGCATGCCTTCTAGTGTTGAAATTTGGCTGAAGAGAAATGTGTAGGGACATTGGGATGAGGCATGGGTTGAGATTTTCTGAAGGCACTCTATGAAGAGAACAAAGGAAATAACCTTGATGGAAATATACAAGAACTATTTTCTAGGCAAAAGGAGCTGAAATATTTTTTAACTCCAGAGAAATATTGATGTGGCATTTGTAGAGGCTTTCCAGATTCACTAGAATATAAGAAGGGGAAGGAGATGCCGACCTATTATTATAGCCAAGCTTAATAAAAATAGCTATAGCCTCCCTGGGAGTTGATTTTCTGATCAACTCTATCTAGTGGAGCTGACATTACAACAAGATGGGCTTGAGCCACATGATTAATGGTGATTACAACCGTAAGCAATTGTGATATACCTTTGTGCAGGTCACTGCTTCAGAAATAGCACCATGTTCCTGAGTAGAGCCTGGAGGGCTGTCTCCCTACTGTTATTAAAGAGGATTTTTGATTTGCCCTATCTCTCAGCTCCTGGGAACCTATCATAGCAACATGCTGGTTCAGTGAGGAAAAGGGCACATTCTCAGTAGGAGTTTGGAAAGCAATAGAGGTCAGCTTTATTTTTATGGCAGCTGGATAGGATGTTTGCTTAAACCTCAGGAAGTCGAGGGAGGTACGCAGTTCCTGGCTGCAAGCAAATTCTAACTGGCTGAAAGTTGTGTGGCTCAAACTTACCTCTGCTTCTGCTCCTAGCTCCCTGAGGTCCAGACAGATCTGAAAATAGTCAGAATAGCTCCAATCATTCTGAGATGTACTTTAAACTGAAATCAGACATGCTAGCAAATGGAAAGGTCATTTCCTAGAAGAAGCTACTCTGCAATAAGCTTTGCAAGAGAAAAAAAATCAGTTATAGCTAAACTAATGCTTTTCTGCTATCACATTGAACTTGGTCTTAAAATAATGTAATTGTGGCATGAACATATATACTTTGCCAAGGACCAGAGATAAATTGCTAAATGAGGAAAGCTTCTGAAGGACATGTTGCTGAATTAGGAACCAAGGAACTTATAGGGATTAACTTTTTTTTTTAATTAAAAAAAGAAAAGTGTATCGGTTCTCTCTCAAAGTTACCTGGGGAAGCATCTGAAATGAACACTGTTCTAACTTTGTTTTTGAAAATCAGTGGGTGCCCTATCAATAATTAAAATGAAAGCATCCACAGCTTTCTTCCTGCCTCCTCTTCATATTATCTTTCAATTGTTCAGAATGTTTGTTTGTTACTGCAATGAAGCAATTAAGCACAGCATGTTAAAACAATGGAGATCATAAAGTCAGAGCCAGCAAGCAATAGCACGGGAAAATGTTAAAGAAAAGATCATGATTGTAATTGAAAATAATTAGATGATACAGCTCATTTGGTCAGCACTGACATCTACTGTGTTTTTTGGATCTCTCCAGCATGCATCAACAGCTACTTCTTCATCAGAGTTCCAACTTGGCACCTCTTGTTTTTTTCTTTCTTCTAGAAAGGGAAATCTACAACTAATCACTGTATACTATGCCTTGTCATTCTAGAGACACCGATTATTCATTACAAAGGATCTCTAATTAAGGCCATTACAACAAAAAAGAATTCAATCACAATTCAAACACATTCATGAGAGTCTGAAATGGAAACATACATGCATACACATACATATACTCCTTTATAAAAACTAACCCTATTATTACTGACCTTAATAGAAGACTCGTCAAGTGGGTAATCCTGCTCTGATAATAAACATAACAACATGTCTTTGCCTAAAAGCAATAAAATCACATATTCATCCACATATTGTTGATGTTAGCCTTAACAGAAATTTATGTGAGAAATGCGAAGATTTTTTTGTTTCTCTTAGAAAAAGCCATCTGATACCTGATATAGACTGTCCAGTTAAAGTATAACAGCTAATGTGATCAAAGGAATTTGCTGCTTGAAGAGAACTTGCTTCCCTTTCAATTCCATGTAGGTTGGGGTATCATTCTGCACTGCGCTTGAAAGTGGTAGGCTAGTTAGGAGGGCACAGAAATGACATACAATGACAACTTTGTTTTCAAGCAAGTCATGGATTCTCCAGCCTCCAAGGGGCGCAGCTTTGATCGTGCAGTCAGAGCCACCATCTTGACTTGTTTGAATCTGTCTGCAGTCAGCCCGGCTGTCTGAAATATTTATTTGTCATTGCTTAATGACAGAGTTGGCCATGTTGCTTCTCCTTGGATTAAAAACTTCAGGAGATGCTGTTTAACTGGTAGAAGTTGAAACTAGAAACCTATGTTGTTCATTTTCCAAATACAGGCTAATATATTTCTATTCTGTCAGTTTGAGATTATTAAAATTCAATAGTTCATTTCTGAATGCACGTCAGAATAATAGTTTTCTTATAGTATAGAACATCTTATAGGATTATTTTCTTTCTTTTTTATGCACTTACTTTTGTTACTTTTTATAGCTTTATACTTTGCTATAGTTATATAACAGTACAACACAATATTTTTTATAGTTTTTAAGTCTGTTATAACAAAGACTCCTACTGTTGGTCCATTACAAATATAATTATTCTAATTATTCTAGAGTGGTTCTCTTTTTACCCAGAGCTGGCTCCAGTCAGTGTTGATTGGTGGGGGAGAGGTTGGTCCATCAGCCACTCTTTTGTGAGGTACCATGGGATTATACCCCTTTACCTTTTAAACATCTACATGAAATTGCTGAGTGAAGTCATCCATCACTTTGGAGTTTAGCATCATTGCTTACATGTCATGAATCCAGGCTGACCGTGTAAGGCTATCAAGATTTTGTCCCAGTGCCTAGAAGATGTGTATGGGGAGGAATCATCTCCAAATCAATCCTACCAAGACCAAGATCGTATGAGTATTTGGGCCACCCAGATCTGGGGATATTTCATCTCTGATCTTGGATGATGTTTCACTTTCCCCATTCAAAAATAATGTGCAATCTGGAGATCTTCCTGAAGTCACAACTCCTGCTCAAGGGTGGGGAAAATAAAATATATAACACTTTTATTGGGGCATTGAGATTTAAGCTTTTGTGGCAAACCTTCTAGGAAGGACAAATAGCTATATTTCACCCATCCTGATATATTTTAAAGATCAGAAAAAATCAGGATTGTTCTTGTAATGTAATGTTCATGTAATCTGGGCACACACAAACTTAACCTTTAGTTAGAAGAATAGTCTAGCAAGGGGGGAGGGAGGCCTGAATTGGTAACTGCTACCAACTTCCCTAATTTGGTGTGCGAATATGTAGGATCACATTTGAAGAAAAAAATCCAATCAGCACTGCTTATACCATTAGTAATTTGATGAAATGTTGTGTTTTACATCAATGGAACATTATTTTACATTTCAGAATAAATACACAGGTTTTGCTGATTTGCAACACAATTGTTGGGAGTTAAGCAGCATAACATAACATCACATCATATCACAACACAACACAACATAACATAACAACAGAACAGAATAACATAAAAATAAAACATTACTAGTGTTTTATTTTTATGTTATTATAATAACATAAAATGTATTGTTATTTTATTTCCTCCAATATGTTTCTATACTAATGTTTTTAAGAAAGTAACATTATTTGCTGCTTTGAACTTAAACATGACAATGTCAAAGCTTTTGTGTGAAAAGAGTCTGTTCAAATGTCAGGAGATTTGGAGCATAATTTTGTTGCCTACTGTAGATTCACTACAAAAAATGCAGGGCATATACAAACCTTGCCAATTCCATGATTGCACCATATTGTGAACACATCCAAAACGCAGCTTTTAAATAAATAAAGCTTTCCATATTCACTGGAAGATGGTAGAAATACTTAGCTAAAAAAATATCCAGCATCATCCTTAAGAAGGTCATTTCTTCAGCAATATTTACTGAAATATATAGTAATGTTTATTTCTTCTATTTATTCTTAGTAATATGTCACATTGTGCAAAATCATAACCCTAATTTATTCATGTTAAATTATTACTAATATGTAAATTTGAATAGCCTATTATAAATGTAATATTGCAGATTATTTTCTTTTGAAAAGTAATCATTTCAAATTATCCCTAATAAGTTTTGTCCTTCATAGACATATTGATATGTTATTGCCATTATTATTATATCATAACAACAGCCAGTGAAATGCAGTGGTTAAGGTGTTGGTTTAATACCAGGGAGACCTATATTTTAGTCCATTCTCAGCCAAGGAAGCTAATTGGGGGACTTTGAGGCATTTTTTCCTCAACCCAATTTATTTTACAAAGCTGCTGTTGGTATAAAAATGAAGGATGATCCCCATCTAAGCTATGTAGATGCTAATGAAACTCTTGATGCCTTTGGGGTTACTTGCACAACAGTATATGTTGTTATTTGTTATTTAATATTTATCAAACCAAAACTTAAACTTATCAAGAATTGCTTTCAGCAATAGCTAAAGATGTTTTATCTCCTGGAGAGATGATACAACAATGCTGTTCTCTGCACATTACCTTTCCACATACAAATGTCAGACAGGCTGCAAATGAATTTTATTTCATTTATTTAACCGGAGAGCTCTCTCATCCTAATCTAAGGCATCTTCTTAAATTTCACCACCTTTCTTCAACCAATTGTCTCATTCGATCTAGAGTAGGACCAGTCCAGATGCCTCCAGCCACATATAGAACATGGCATAAGGAAGACTTTGCCCTAAAAGGTAAGAGGAATAAATGATATGGAACATGATTTAGTGAAATGAAAGAAAGAAAATCAATACACCACATCTTTGTGAAGCTAAGATAAAGGGGAAGAATGTAATAGATCTGAATGAAAATAATCTGAACTTCTTGGCGAGAAATTGATGAACACATATAGGAAAATGAAGGTGTAGGCACAGCTATACTCGCAAAAGCTAAATGTATGTTTAAAAATTATTGATTGATCTAGTTTGTGAGTGGGTGTGATAGTAGGAAACCATAGTTTAGTGATAACCGTATGTTATGTTCTGATAAATGGTGATAAAGAAGAACCAGGGATATGTTTGGGAGAAACAGATTTGTAACATTCACCCTGAATGTGGTTTAGAGAAAAATATATTATGTGGCCCGAATGGATGGCTAATAGTAACAGAACCACAAAAGTACAGAAAAAATATTAGAGAATGGTGATTGTTTGGTGAGCATCTATTTACCCAAAAAGTCTCTTTTAAATATGTGGCTTGAACCTAATTGATTAACTGTTTATAATGAAAGATTGTGAAAATTAATAAAATTTAAAAGGTTGATGAGCAGTGCTCCATGTTGGATTGACTATTATTTATTACCGTAAAGAGCAAATTTTGGAAGGAAATGGACATTTTAAAAAAGGAATTGAAAGAAACAATAGAAAAAAGGGATAAATCTTATATAAAAAAGTATTAGAAAGCACATCAATTCCCCCCCCCCCCCCCCGAAAAAATGACTGGAAAATGAATATAAGGAAAGATTGTGGAAGTTGCTTGGAAATAAGAGAAAAGATTTATGCTAACAGGAATTATGAAAAACAGTGCTTGATGGAATGATGTAACACAGTACCTGAGAAAAATGTTTCGAAGAGAATGATTGCTGCAAAAATTAGATGACAGATACAGAATACAAGATATATAGTGAGAAAAAGAAGAGCAAGGGTTGATTAAGATTAGAAAAGGCAGAGCAATTTTATAAACTGGAAATAAAAACCGATGGGTTAAAATGACTAACAAGGAGCCTCAAGCAGAGTGAATGGAATGAAAAACAAAGGTTATGAACTTATTTGGAAATGCTGGAAGGCACACTTTAAAGAATGATATGACATGGGAATGATAGTAATATGTTGACGAGTGGAATTGAAATGAATGCTATCAATTTTAATGTCCAGGAACAATGATGAAATGGAAATAACAAATTGCAAATGTTAAAGGCTGCAGGTGTGGACAACAAAACTAGTGGACTATTAAACTATGAGTAGAAAGGAGTATGTATCAGTTAGTAAATAAATAACTAGTCTGCTTATAGAGTACTTCTGCGATTTGTGTAATTTGTGTGAGAAGACTTCATCAATGTCTGATATTTTCAAGGATGCTATAATTGTTCCTTGTACAAAGGAAAGGAGAGAATGTGAACTGTACGGGGGGGATTAGTTTGTGAAGTGTGCCCTGGAAGGGGTTTAGCACTATTATAACTGAAAGAGTAAGAGAGGTGGTAATGAGCAAAATCTTGGAAGTACAGCAAGGTTTATTCAGCAAAAAGTCCTTTTTCCTTTTCAGCAGATAATTGAGAAATGGATGAATCTGACCAAGAAAGTTTATTGCTTTAAAAGAGCTTGTGGATTTTGAAAAAGGTGTGAAAGAGAGAAAAGATTTGAATTATGGAAAGTTTTGCTTGAAGATTGGTTGCTGAATTTATCAAGAGTGGTATGTGTAGAAGTATGAATGAAAATAAATGGTACACTGAGAAAAAAAAGTTTCAACATTAAATAGAGAATAAGACAAGGATTTGTGATATCTTCTTAACTGCTTAATGTATTTATGGGTAAATGTATAAATAATGCTTTAAGTCAGTGGTTCTCAACCTGTGGGTTGGGACCCCATTTGGGGTCGAACGACCATTTCACGGGGGTCGCCAAACAATGCAGTCCACCATTTTTTCCCCTTTTCCTTAGCTCTGCTACTCCTTTTTATTCTATTGGCTTTTGAAAGCGAATAGAATAGACTCTCTTGAATAGAGTCTAATTCTATTGGCTTTCAAAGCCAATAGGAATTGTCCAGGCTGTCTCTGCCCTGCTGAGCCCGCCAAAAGTCCCATTCTGCAAACAGTGCTGCACCAGTTGAGTAGTCCTCAACTTACGACCGGTTGAGTAGTCCTCGACTTACGACCGGTTGGGGATCGCGGCATTAAAAAGGTTGAGAACCACTGCTTTAAGTGAAATTAGCGGTATGTAATTAGAGATGAATGACTTTTGCATATAGGTGATGTAGTATTGTTTGGAATTTGAATTATTTGTGACAAAAGTTTAGATAACTGGTATCATATAGCAAAGGATATAAATCTGAAAATTAATGCATCAAAGGCAGTTGTGTTTGACAGGAAAAATGAAATACATTGTTATAAGTTATACATAAATAGCAAAAGAAAAGCCCTAAAACAATTAGATGGGTACCTTGGTAGGAATTTATTAAATATACAGAAATGGATAGAGAAGTTTTTAAAGTATTCAGATTCTGGTAGAATTATACTGGATAGTATACAGTCTGTTTGGAAGAAATGGCTATCAAAAGAAGCAAAAATGGCTGAATGTAAGAGGGTGCTTCTGCCTTTTTATTATTAGGAGTGAGCATGGAATACAATAAGTGAATCGTAACTGTAAGTTGAATGAAATGGGGATCATACAAGCATATAATTGCAGAATACTACAGGATACAGGAAGGATGTATGGTTACTGAATGTGGATTGAATAGAAAAGTACATAAATAGCAGAAAAAAATATGTTCATATGGTTGGTCATAGAGACAGAATGGGAAAAGTCTGAACTACAAAACAAATAAATGAAAGAAGGATGAATGGCTTCAGAAGAAAGGGAAGACTGAGAAAACCATGGATGCAATGACATAGTGTACAGATTTGGTGGAACAAAGGATTATTTTCTGGAATAAAAAATATAGAGATATAATTACTGTTGCATTTATAAACTAAATATAAATACTGTACATTGTCTTGTTCTTATCTCATAGCTTCAGTTTCTTACTATTTTTTTGAGCTTTCTATAATGTTGTTCATCCAAAAAGGAATAAATAACATCATGGGCATGTATGTATGTATGTACGACAGAGAATGAGGTGGCTGGATGGAGTCACTGAAGCAGTAGGCGTGAACGTAAATGGACTCCAGAAGATGGTAGAGGACAGGAAGACCTGGAGGAACATTGTCCATGGGGTCGCAATGGATCGGACACGACTTTGCAACTAACAACATGTATGTATGTATGTATGTATGTATGTATGTATGTATGTACAGTATATATTGGAAATTTCTCAAGTAGTTTTGCTATGAATAATGGTTTTAACATGAAAACATCTCTGAAATATTCACAAAACACTAATGAGTAGCTATGTGAGGAGGGGACAACTTCTTTAGCATAATTTGGTGCCAGGCCTGGCACTTAGATATGGATAGACAATATAGTTGTAAGGATAAGCAAAATAAGCAAGTAAGACTAGGAAGTTAATAGAGCTGAATTTAGTGAATGTTCCCATTCCTGGAACTCTGAAAAACAAACCCAAATTCTAATTAATAACAGGAAAGGACCCGTAATTTCTCCTTGTCTTGCCTTCAATTTCTGGACCCTGATTAAGATACCTCACATGGACACAAGAATTAGTTGTAGCAGTGACAGAACGATAAGAGAAGACTCATTCAAGAGAAGCCACCTTGTGATGCCATCTTGACCAAGGAGTCTCCAAAAACAGGATGGGACAAATGACAACTCTGCAAAGAATAACTAGTCATCTATTCAATTAGCACTGTGGCTACCCCAGTTGTTAAATAAGTGAGACTTTTATTCTAGGAGGTAGCATTTTGTCCTTTACATTAAACAGCAAATGCCTGTGGCAGGAATAATGTGCAATAGGAATGTACAAGATGTTTGCCATAAATTTTGCTGGAAACTAATCTGGCCATTCTGTTCCCAGAAGGCTTTGGCACAGCATGAATCCTAGCATCAAAGAACATAATCTTTCCCAATAAGACATCCACAAACTATTCTTAAATAAGTTGCATAGAAAGAGTGATATTTATGTTGGAAGGCAGCAACCGTTAGGCAATTTGCATGTAAACCTTATATTGTTATGTGTTTAAAAAAATTGCAGCAGAGAAGTCCAGCAAAAACAATAGCCTGAATGCAAAGAAACAAAAAGCATCTATTACAGGCAGGAAACCTGAAACATCATCTGTCTCATCATAACTCAAATTGAAATCAAGGCAATCTAATAAACACAAAGGAAAAAGAGCAAAACAGGGATGATGAATACATCTGCTCACTACACTGCAATAATAAAACATATCAAAAAGAACCTAGAATTTGGTAGAATTCTTTCTCACTAGGATATAAAAAGCAAGCCATGGACTTGCATTAATTAACTGGTTTCCAACATGACAACAGAATGTCAAGGACCGATGCAGCAATGTATCTGAAGAGAAAGCATAGAAAGCTTCTCAGGAAGAACCCAGAAGCAAAGAATTCATAATATGTATCTGTTCATAGAATTTAGATGTCCATATATTGCATAAGATCCAAAGAATCTAGCAGGCAAGATATGGAGGAAGTTTAATAATTTAAGGGCATATGCAGGGCTAAGCAGTGAAATCAAGAATACAGCTAATGCCCTGGATAATGAATCACTGTCTGTCAAGACCAATATTGCCTCTTGGTCCTGGCCAACAACAGGTCTTCTATCATCTAAAGATAACAGGAACTTTATCAGATCCACTAAAGCGTGGGTCCTGAGCCTAGAAATAAGCCATTTGAAGAACTCAATAGGATGTTTCAATCCATTGTACATTTCTTCATGTAATTATTCAGTTTGAGATTTATGTTGTCATGATGCTCAAGGAAATTAACAGAACAAAAATATGAAGAAGAAGAAGAAGAAAAGAAGAAGAAGAAGAAGAAGAAGAAGAAGAAGAAGAAGAAGAAGAAGAAGAAGAAGAAGAAGAAGAAGAAGAAGAAGAAGAAGAAGAAGAGCAATATAATTACAACTTAATTAAAATAATATACCAATAATTCAATAATGTTTAAACAGTTTAAAAAGCCAAGTTAAAAAGTTACAAAATAAGGAGAGGCCATCAGATTTTAAACACCTTACTCTACAAAGCAGCACACAAATACCTCTATCACTGATCTACCAGACTTTGGAAACTTTAGGAAAAAACTCAGATGTCAAGAAAAGTTGTGTTCAGTTTCTTATAAGAGACTTTTAAGAAGGAGGAAAGCCATAGTAAGCTCCATAAGGAAGAAAGACAAGAACCACCTATCAATTGCAGAAAAGAAATAATTCTTAGGCCAACAAATAGCAGCAAGTGGCATAGGCAAGTATGTATTTGAACACACCTTAACTGTACTTTCCACCCATAGAAGAAGTATTGATTTACAGGCAAAACTCATAAGCAATGATGAATCCATGACAAGAATTTTATTCAAAGGGGGTGAAATGTGTAAGATTTGTGGATGACTTCTAACTCAGTTTGTCCATTTTACTGCATATCATCTTCCCTAGTCACAGATCAATGCCTGGCCATCCCAGGTGTGGGGTAAGGAGGAATATATGTGAGAATGATTGAAGGTTACTAGATATTTAATAAAGCCTGATACTTTATGCTGAACTTATAGACTCTGGGATACCACATCAACTGCTGCATAAGATCTTGCCATTAGTTCTGGTCTCTCAGCACCATCACTTTCTCCATCAGAATGTAGAACATGGAGGCGTTCAGGTTTAAATTTTCTGAATTTGTAACAAGTTCCAGAGTGGGACCATTTCTTTTGACCAGAAAGTATAATATCCATTTGAACCATAACATTATTATTGTTATTGTCATTATTATTGATCAAAGCACAGTCAGCCAGATGTTCAGACTGGGTTTGGCATTTTTGTCTACCTATCGAGTCCTTACCAAGGGATATGTAGATCTGGATGTTTGATGGTGTTACAGATATCATCGCAGGATGGAAGCTGTCCCCAGTAAAGCCACCTTTTGCAACTCACTGATGGTGAATTTGTCAGTGCTAATGGTGTTCAAGTGGTGTTCCATTTGTTTTGGGATTTCACCCAAGGTGCCTATTATTATTGGTACTATCCTTGCTTGCCTTTGCCAGAGTCATTCTATTTCTATTTGTAGGTCTTTGTATTTTGTGGTGTTCTCCAGCTCTTTCTCTTTTATTTTGCTGTCTCCAGGCACTGCCACATCCACTATTCAGATTTTTTTGTCTTTCTTATTAACAATCCAGGGTTGTTGTTGTTTTTGTTGTTGCTGCTGGGACAGGTAACTTAACAGTTCAAGTCCTAACCAAGGACCTAAGAGCTATTAAGGTAGCTTCTCAGTATATAGGCAGTTCCAAGTAGGGTGGTTTTTTGCAGTCAGAATTTACTAATAAGTTCAAAATTTCCATGTATCCAGGCATCCCTTTGGGTATTGCTCCAAGGGCTCCTATTACTATTGGTACAACTATTGATTTCTTCCTCCATAGTTGCTCAATTTCAATTTGCAATGATATTTTGTTACTTTTTCTAGATACTTCTCTTCAATTCGTGCATCACCTGGTATTGCAATATTAATGAACCAGACTTTTTTCTTTTCCACAATAGTGATGGCAGGTGTGTTGTGGGCCAGATGTCTGTTTGGATTTTAAAGCCTTACAAGATCTTGATCTGTTTATTTGCAAGAACTTTGTCAATTTGGTGTTCCCAGTAATTTTTGCTGCATTTGAACCCAAACTTCTGGTAAAGCTTCCAATGTATGATTTTGACAACTCAATCATGACATTGCAGATAATCAGTTTGGGAGATTTTGCTGCAGCCACTGATAAGGTGATCCACTGTTTCATCTTTCTTGTTGCATAAGTGACATTTGCTGTTGTTACTGACATGTTGAATTTTTGCTTTCATGGAATTGGTCTGCATGGCTTATTCTTGGGCAGCCAAAATGAAGCTTTCAGTTTCTTTCTTCAGTACCCCTGATCTCAATCATCTCAATGTTAGCTTTGTATCTACCTTTCCTTCAATGTCCTTCAGGTATTGACTGTGCATAGGCTTCTTTTTCCAGTTAGGAACTTAATGCTCAATTGTTTCCTTTCTATATTCTACATTCAATCTCATTGTTTTCAAGAAGTTACTGATGTTCACCTCTTTCTGCAGAGGCTCTTTTGCTTTTTTTATGTAGTCATTTAAGCCATGTAGTCGTGTAGTCATTTAAACCATGTTTTTCCTCTTCCACAGTTTGTTTCACTGTAAGAGTCCTCTGCTGCCCTGAGATCTAGGCAAGTACAATCGATCAATATCACATTTTTGGTGCAGAGCATGGTGCAATGTCATTAGTTTGCTGCTGCCACTGTTGTTGTTGTTGTTGTTGTTGTTGTTATTATTATTATTATTATTATTATTATTATTATTATTATTATTCACATCCTGTACTAAGCAAATTGAGCTGTAGGCATACACCACAGTTCTCAAACTGAAGGTACAGTCTCCTCATCCTTCCATTTAAGATTAATATTTTGCAGGTCTTTCTGAAATGTTTGGTGCCAAATGTTCTTTGGCCTTTATTTAGCATGATAACTCTCTAGATATTAATAGTATTCTTCAATTCAAATTTGGACAATCTGTCAAATAAAAGACTGTAATCTATAAAGTAAAGTGTATGGCCATTTTATTCAATATAACAAATTGCCATTTTATCAACAATGTGTTTTCTAAAATGGATATGTTCATACAACTTCTTCAAAATCTCCTTAAAAGAAGGGTCTATTCCTGTTCAGAAACTCAAGCAAATGAACTTGATAATGATGTAGAGAGCATGTTTGAAAATAAATAGAGCTCCTGTGTTAAAATTAATGGAATAAGAAATAAAAGCAGTATTTTTGTTAATGTCTACTATTGTCCATCCTATCAAGGAGACGATGTGAAGGGAATTCTTCTAAAAGGTAACTGCAAATCTTTCAAAAACATGAAGTTGTAATGATGGGGAACTTTAATTAACCCAGTATACTGGCAGGGGATGGTGGGAGAGGAGATGGTTCCATGTGAGTGGCAGGCTTGTAGAAATGGAGCTTTGCACGCAAGCATGAGCACCCAACACTTGAGCAAGGAGAGCTCTATGCATGTGCATGTTGGGCCACCACTTGTGTGGCCTGGTTCCAAACAGGCCACAGCCTGAGGGTTGGAGACCCTGCAGTATATGTTGAGGGAAACAATTCTACCAAGCATGCTCCTTCCTGAAAATTTCTGGCTCCTTTTTCTAACAATAGTCTATTTTAGAAGGTGAAGGGGAAACACAAGAGAATCAGCTATCCCTGATATTAACCAACACGGAAAGAAATGAAGTAGCAGAGGAAGAGAACTCTGGCTGATTGCCTAAAAGATCAGGATTTAATGACCTAAAGCAGTGTTTCTCAACCTTGGCAAATTTAAGATTTGTGCACTTTGACTCTAGAATTCCCCAACATCCTAGTTAGGGAATTCTGGGAGCTGAAATCCACACACCTTAAACTTGCCAAGGTTGATAAACACTGACCTAAGTAACCCCTTCTGCCTCTAGCATTCTGCTGTTTCCCTGGGCGAAATAACATAAAATCCAAAGGTAATCTCAGCTGAAGTAGCCATAATTGAATTTAGGGCTATATTTTGTGATGCTCCATTGTCAGAGTTTCTTTACATTATCTGCATTTAATTTTAATTGCATTTAACTACATTTGAATTTCAACCTGCCTTTTATAGTTCAGAATATGTCAGTTTTTCCAAATGAATTGGATAAAGCATTAGGATAGCCCATTGTACTGTTTTACCAATATTTAGCTCTAAAACTGATTTTGCATCTCTTCTGCAGATGTATGCATCATCTAGTTGGGATTTTGGTCAATTTAATAATGATCAATTAATCCTGGATTGTGATGTGCACCAGGGGCTGCCACAAAGAAGAGGGAGTCAAGCTATTTTCCAAAGCACCTGAAGGCAGGACAAGAAGCAACAGGTAGAAACTAACCAAAGAGAGAAGCAACCTAGAACTAAGGAGAAACTTCCTGACAGTTAGAACAATTAACCAGTGGAACAACCTGCCTCCAGAAGTGGTGAATGCGCCAACACTGGAAGTTTTTAAGAAGAAACTAGACAGCCATTTGTCCGAAATGGTATAGGGTTTCCTGCCTGAGCAGGGGGTTAGACTAGATGACCTCCAAGGTCCCTTCCAACTTTATCATTATTATTGTTGTTGTTGTTGTTAGGATACATTGGAAGTTTTTTTTAAAACCGGTGTTTCCCTATTGGACAACATAATGAATAAATTTATTAAAGAGAAAGAATCAGCAGCATCTGAAACAAGCCATGATGATACTGAAATGGTAATTTCTGTGACATGATGCCACTGCACAATTGGTATGATTTTGTAATGTTTCATGATATCTAATATATGACAATACATAATTAATATCTTTAAGGAATGGATGTGCGTGTCACCTTTTGACACAACCTCGCTTCAACACAAACAGATGCCCATGGAACTATAATCATACTAAGGACTTCCAAAAATCATGACAAACTGAAGATTGCTCCACAGGAGAGCAGAGCCAATGACTACTGCAGAAAAACAGAGCCAGTGAATGAATTCTCTGAATTAAGGAGAGGACCTGAAATTGCCCATAGTGTTTCATACAGATGCATCCTGTGATCAGATCATAGAACAATGGTCTCCAACAGGTTTTATTGCTCTGAGGGTCAGCTTTGCCCAAGCTGTAATTAAGAGCCTTCAACAGGGACACTGGATTCACCCACTTCCTTTCTTAATCACTTTCATTGGATATGGCTTGTAAATTGCTTTTGGATATTAAGAACTTTCAGAAGGACATGTTTTACTACAGGAGTCCCCAACACCTGGGCCACCACCCAGCTGTTTTAAAACAGGCTGCTAAAACAGCAGACAAGCATGTGGGCATGCGTGCATTCTGCCCTTGCAAATGGAGCTGCACTCACACATGTTCTTGCCCACCACTCATGTGAAACCATCCGCTCTGCCCCCCTTCCCTGTGCCGTTCTGCAAAGCTGGAAAGGTTGGGGAACTCTGTTTTATTACACTGGATGGTTGTCTTTCAATCCTCAGTGAAAGAAGTTTCATGTAAGTTTAAGAACTTAAAGACAAAAACTTTTTATTTGAAAAGAAGCAGGAGAAGGGCAAGTAAAACATTGATTTTGGAAAGTTTTTAAATGGATTACAGAGCCAGATTGACTGGAAATAAGATTATGAAATAATTATAGGAATATTTCCTGTGGTTTCTTTAAAATCATATTAAAATATATGAAGATTTTGAATTTAAGCAATTTAAGCATCTAAAATCTTTCCCTGAGAAAATGTTGTGGATTAGAGAAAAATATCATAAGAGAAGACCTTCAAGGTTGGTTATTAGAAGCAGCCGAATGAACAAAAGATTATAATTAAAATGAGAAAAATACAGTACACATAATACAGTATGAAAAAAGTATTTTAATTCTGGAAGAATTCAAGGATGTTTGGCAACAATGTATTTAGGACTTTCTTTTTACATTTTCCATTGCTATAAAAAGGGATCAAAAGAGGAAAAAAAAGAGCATACAAGTGACAATCAGCTGTTTAGGATATGGATTTAAAATTGGCAGGATACAGGAATGATATTGACAACGATGTTATATGGGATTTGCAAATGAAACCATTTTGAAGGTTGATAATTTTAATAGGACACAGAAATAATAAATCAGAAGAGTGACTTGGATGTGTGGATTTAAACTCAGAATAGTGACTTGGACAACTTTCTATTTTGGACTTACAAAAGAGATGTATTATAACTATGAATATACATATACACATAGGGATGTGTGTGTGTGTGTGTGTGTATACAGCATATATATTAACTTATTTCTCTTTCCCCTCCCTTTCTTTTTTTCTTTGCATTTTTTCCTTCTTTTTGTATTTTTCTTTAGTATTTGCATCAGTATTTTTAAACTTCAATAAAAATTATGATTAAAAAGGAAATAGTATCATATTAAGAACTGTTAAACTCCAGTGCCTGATGTAATCACTTTGAACTCAGCAATGTCTCAAAGTGTTAATGAGTAATTTGTAGACTCAGTATCTCTTTCCACCAAGCGTAGACAAAAGAGCTCACGCATTCAACTTCAAATTGCAGTTTGCATATTGAAAGACAGAAATTCAGATATAGGATAAAATTCAGGTTTGGATTTTCAGCTATAACAAACTGAAAGCATAAAAGGGTAAAATATGTTTGGAAACTTCTAAGACAGAGCTACAAAGTATTATTAAAATATCAACACAAGGGATATTTAATTAGAATACAAAAGAGATATGATACTGAAGAAAATGTCTTAATCATTGGCTTTCTTGGAAGGATGTTCAGACTTATCTATCTTAATTGAGCTATATAAATAATCACGTCTTGACAGGTTGATTGAATAGCTCACCTAAGCAAACAAGCAAAGTGCTTAACTGCCAGGAAGATCCAATGTATGCTTGACTGAAATATACAGAAAGCAAAATCTAATCCGTGGAAGATGCAAAACATACCACCTCTATCATAGATATGAAAAGAAATCCATATCTTATCCTAATCTACCAAATACAAAAATCAGCACACTTCCCAAATCCTCATGACATTGTTTGATAATACTTGGAATGCTGACCAATAAACTTGGCTCCTGCTCCTGCTCCTGCTTCAGAAGAGAAAATTATGAGGACAGTTCTAGGGACAGGCAGAATTCCACTGGTGGAACCTCTACCTCAGGGGGTCTTCAAACTTGGCTCTTTTATGACTTGTGGACTTCAACTCCCAGAATTCCTCAGCCAGGCACACTAAGGAATTCTGGGAGCTGAAGTCCACAAGTCATAAAAGGGCCAAGTTTGAAGACCCCTGCTCTAAATACTCTTCCCCAGCTCCTGCAGTTCCCCAGTAGTAAGATATAACTGTTTCTTGTCAATAGTCCTATGTCTTCTACAGTCACAGTACACATTTCCACAAAGAATGATAGATACAAAGGAAGAACAAGAAACGGGGCAGAGTGCAGGCTAGCTACTGTTTTTAGCACCTTGCATTGGTCATATAGGAAAAATGCTGTTTAGATAAAGTGAAGGCTATTGCTAGGAGTGGCATACTGACACAAAAACAGTGGTTACATTTGAAAAAGCAAAGTGTCAGAAACTTAACAGAATGAGTCTTACAAGGAATCAGAGTTTAGCGGTCAGGATTAACACATAAGAAATATCAGTCCATAGTTGTTGGCCTCGCTGGATAAACCAGACCAAGAACTAAATCCAATCTGGATTGGTCACCAGGATCAGAGGTTTAATCATCCAAGCTTGTGACACACTCTGCTGTAATCAGTTTGTTTTTGAAGAAGCAGCTGTTTTGGAATTTATTTTTCAAGCAGACAGTAAGTTGTGCCTTTCATTTCTTAATCATTTAAAAGACTATTAATCTTTATTAAACTAAGAGAGGCTCTCTGTAGCCACAGCCTGTTATTCCTTTTTGAAGATCTGTGCCATTTTGGGGATTTCTTCATTGTTGAACAACAAGGATGCAGGCTGCTAAGGCAAGCTAAAATAAGGAAGTGTGGATTATCTTAAAAAAAAAATGATGGGGAAATATAAGGGTAGAAAGTTGTGTTTCTGGTATATTGTTTTTTGTCATTTGTAGCTTGGTCTGCTTTGCTGTGGGTGGCTAAAACTTTTTTACGATTCCTGATTGGCCAGCAATTCTTCAGTGACTTACCAAAAAGCTACTCTTTGACTAAAGAAGGAGTTAAGGAGATAGAGGAGCAAACTATTAGAGATGTATTTGAAAAATCCTTAAATAAAATCTGACAATTCATAGACCAGCTATGCTCCAAGGATGTTAAAAAACTACTCAAACTACTTCAGAGATGCAAATATGTGTAGGGAATGTTACTAAAGCACTGAGGAAATTTCACAAATAACTAACATGTACAGGAGTCAATTGCAATGTTGGAATATAAACTTGACACCAATCTTTATTACGATGGTTTAAATATAAACCTCCCAACACAACTGAAAGAAGAATTCCAACTTTCAAAAGGACAAGTATGAGACTTTTTCTTCAGGACACTAACAAGGTTGAGAAATCCTTGAGAAAAAGAGAAGCATATAATTACTTGAAAAACATTCCAGAGAAGAAAAATATTTTATTTCATGAAGATAAGCTGGAAGGAGTGACTTAAACTAACAAGTCAATTAGCATTAGGATTGATTTTTATCGGTATGATATTTGTAATTAAAAGACAGTTTTAATGTAAAGTGGGTTTGAAAATGCATTTTCCTTTATATATAATGCTTTAGTAATTCTTAAAGTTTGTAAAATATTATTGAAAGTGTATTTGAAAGTATCTATGTTAAGAGAAAGTTAAAGAAAAAGATATGTTAGCTTAAAGAAAAGTTTAATGTTTTAAAAAGGATGTATACAGGAAGAAAATTTTATTTTATAAGGGTAACTTGGAGGAAGTGATTTAAATTTAATGAGTTAATTGGAATTAGTTAGAACTTTATTGGTCTAACTCAGTGATGGCGAACCTTTTGGAGACCGAGTGCCCAAAAACTGGCCCTGCCTCCACTCCACCCCCTGCCCCCGCTCCTACCCTTCCTACTCACCGCCTCCAGGGCCCGCCACAGATCACCCAGGCAGCCCAGCAGCGCCATGGCAGCCACACCCTCTGCCCACGTCCTGCAGCATCAACTGTGCGTGATGGGGCGTGAGGGCAGAGTCTTGTCTATGCTGTCTGGCTGCCATGTCCTTGGCTGTGCTGCTCCACGTGGGCCATGTTCGGGGCCAACTCTCAGAGGGGCTGCTGGTGAGGGGGTCACAGCGGGAGGCAAGGCTGGGGCAATGGTACATGTGCCCACAGAGAGGGCTCCGAGTGCCGCCACTGGCACGCGTGCCATAGGTTCACCACCACTGGTCTAACTGTAAATAAACTTTAAAAGAGGAAGTTAAAAAATTGTATTAGAACTTTTTGATCTTAGAAATGTTTTTAAAGAAAAGTTTAGTGTTTTAAAATAGATGAAAAAAAGTATTTTTTTCCCTTTAAGGTTAAAGAATCTGAAAGAGTACATTTATTTTTTTAATATAAATGGCGATAGTTTATAAATATTATTAAGTGCAAACAGAAATATATATTATTTTCATAGCAAGGAAGAAAAAGCAGAAATGGTTAAACTGATTGCTTTATTCAAAGAGGAGAATATATTCAATTAGGTTTTCTATTCAGAAATCACTTCTGGATTTTGTGTTTGTGATAAAACAAAATTAAACATTGACTTTGATTTTGCCAATTAGATAGATTTGCTGCTATAGAAATGGCCAGTGTATACTAATAAAAATACTAATAAAGTAAAAAGTTGAGGCTGTAATGCTGTTATCTTCTACTGTGCCGAAAAGAATTGGAAGTCAACACTTTTTTCTTTTTTCCCTTGAACTCCATATTTACTTTCCCCTTTTATTTTTCCTTTCCCTGACTTCTTATTTCCATTTTCCTTTATATTTTACACTTGGATAAAACAATAAAAGTTGAAGTTTAAAAAAAAATGGGCTCCAGCATGAGTCTGAAAGCTCAGAAGACGAAACCTTGGGTTCCGGTGACTGACCCAGATTGGATCCTGCAACCTTATCCTTGGACACATTATCCTTGGACACCTTCATTTGTGAGACCAAGAACTGCATAGGGAGATTAAAGTTACTTTTACTGAGATTGACTATAATAAAAGAATTTTGCAGTTCAGTGAATTAGAGAAGCATCTATTTGAATGGGTTCTGATGTCATCTCATTCTGGGCTTGATGCATAATCCTTTCCCCCCTTTTGCCTAGGTAAGAGTTCCTATATATCTCCATCAAGGTCATCTTCCTTATTCTCCACAGTCGGACTTAGTGGCCAGTTGCATGCATTTTGAAGCTCAGAAATCGGGACTGAAAGTGACTCCTACTGTCACTTTCCAGCAACCAGCTTTTGAAGTACATTGCTTATTTTAAGCAGGCAGAAAACAGCCATCCAAATTAGCAACCACTGACAGTCTGATTCTCCACGAACACTTCCTCTTTAAAGCAATCCAAGCTGTCTGTTGTAATCAAAACTGTTGGCAGAAAGTTCCACAATTTAACCTCATGCTGTGGGTTTTTTTAAAAAAAAGTATTGCCTTCCATTTACACTGATTTTACTGCATTTAGTTTCACTGGGTCACCTTGAGCCATTACACTGTGAGAGAGGGAATAAAAACGATTTCACTGCCTCCAACACTGCACCTAGGTCTACATATACTTCTTTCATGTTTTCCTTTACCATTTTCATAATAAACTAAGGATCCCCGATTTCTAAAATATTACCTCATAGATCCACTCCAGTTCAGAATATATTTTTTATTGAAAAAGTTTTATTGACAATTAACAAAAAAAATTTAAACCCACAAACCCACACCCCCAACCCCACCCCCTACCGCCCCACTTCCCAGAGCCGAGTACAGGGTTATTACAAACATATTAAACAAAATCTAATTAAATTTAACAAATTATACAATAACTAAATTCATACTTAACCCTTAACTCCATTTAAACCTTGATATCATAATATTATAAACAAATCCATTTTAAAACAATTATTATAAAGAACCATAATAACAGTAAATAAACTAAATAATTTCCATTATAAAATGCTATTAATAATAATTATTATTTAAAAATTAATCATAAAATAAATGGAACTTTTTATTTCCATATTTAATCTGAATATAATCTATCCATCTTCTCCATACCATAATATGTCTTTCTTTGTATGATCCTTTAAATAAGCAGAAATTTTAGCCATTTCTGCTAAATTAGAAACCTTAAGTGTCCATTCTTCTATAGTAGGCAACGAATCTTTCTTCCAATATTGATCTATCAATAGCCTTGCTGCTGTTACTAGATTCAACATTAAAATAGTTTCTTTGACATCAAGATCCTCAAAAATCCCTAGTAAAAATAGTTGAGGAGTAAATTTTATCTTTATACATTTTTATTAACCTCTTTTTTTCCTTTCTGACCTTTTCCTTCTTTCTATATCCTTATGTAAGTTATGTAGTAGTTACGTAGTTATGTAATCATAAATAGATACTATATCCAATGACAGATATGTATGAGGGCATCATTATACTTGCAGTTTTATTTTCAATTTCCTAAAGATTCCAAGCATAGAATTTCTTCCTTCCTTCCTTCCTTCCTTCCTTCCTTCCTTCCTTCCTTCCTTCCTTCCTTCCTTCCTTCCTTCCTTCCAGGGTTAAATTTACTTTAGCCTATTAGTTATACTGTAAGCTGTACTGTAAAGCTATACTTTAGCCTATTAGCTATTATAGCATATTCTTACAATATAACTAATAGGCTAAAGTAGATTTAGCCATGAATATAAAGACACTAGGACACTCAGTCAATTGTTCTAGCATAGAACATACTTCTCAAACTCTGATTAGCCTAAATGACCAAACCCCATATTTCCTCTTACCTGCCTATTAATGAAATGAAGCTAAGAGCCAGTGTTTTTTTGTGCAAGGAAATTAGGCATTTTGGGCCATGTTTCATTGATAAAGTATAATCAAAACCAAGACAGAGAGCTGACTAGGTTAGTGGCCGATTAGATTAAGGTTAACTATGGAAATGGGGTCAGTGATTATGCTGTAGCCTGGGAGGGTATGCAAGAGGAGGCACAGTTAGGGCAGTCATCAATGGCTGGAAGATGCATTCCTAGAATCTCCTTCACAAAGTTAGTAGGAAACATTGTACAAGATCTCCATTTCAGATAAAGCCCTATGAAAAATATGCTTAAGGATTAGAGAAACGTCCACTTAAAATAAACTAATTTAATGCAGCCTCTATTTAATATGGGTTTGTTAAATGTTTTCTGGCAGGTTTTTCACAAAATACTTAACCTGATCAATGAAAGTTTCATTCATACAAGTCAAGCTTGATTGATTTAAACTGTTAGCATTTCCTCAAGTGATTATAAGTAAACATTGTTTCAGATGCAGTCCACTTGTATCCACATCTCTATCTCACTTATACTTTCTTCAGGAAACACAACACGCTTGGTAAATTCTTCCCCCCACCTCCCACCCCCCACCCTGCAACATACAGCCTTGCTTGTTTTCTCTCTATTACATAATTCTATGCCATTCTGGGCTCTATTCCAGCTCCATTTCCACCTCCTTTTATAGCAATTTATATGGTGATATACTTTTTTCCCAGCCCCCCAGACCTTTGGCATTTGTTCCAGCTACTCTGAAATATTGAGGTTATGTTATAATACTTTATGCATTGCTGCAATATTAAATTGTTAGTTTTAAAATACATTTCTGACTCTCTCACACTTATAAACATGAATACACATTAAAGGTAGTAGAATAAAGTTATCTGCCCAAACTCCAGGCTAGAAAGTTAAGCACTGTTTTTCTGATATGCGTTTAGGCAAGCTGCTCTTTATGAAACACTTATCGATGCAATTATCATGTTTATTAGTTCTGACAACAAGATTTACCCTTTTCCTGTTGACAAACTGATGCAGGAAGATTGTTACTGTAGTAAAGTGAATGAGAATTTTGTCCAGATGTTTTAATACATTATAACTACTGTACGTAGAAATGGCTAAGCTCTGAGATAGCTCACTATTAGACTGCCAGAGAACATAGAAACATAGAATAACAAAGTGGGAGAGACGTGGGAGGTCATGTAGTCCAAACCCCTGCCTGAGCAGGAAACCCTATGTCATTTCAGAGAAATGGTTATCCAGTCTCTTCTTAAAAGCCTCCAGTCATGGAGCACTCACAGCTTCTGGAGATAAGTTGTCCCACTGATTAATTGTACTATCAGGAAATTTCTCCTTATTTATAGTTGCTTCTCTTCTAGACCTAAGGAGAAATTTCCTCAAGGTTGCATTCTGGATCAAGCATGCACATCATCACCACAAAGGGCCTATAATGAGCTCTACCCTTTCATACCCTTTCATTTCCCAACATATTGGCATAATTTGCATACTCCTAGGATGTTCAGGGAAGGGAGCAGAAGGCCACTGCAAGTAGCAGATTAGTTGGTCTTTATCTCATTAGGTGAAACTAGCAGCCTGTGTATCTAATGATGTGTGAAATTTATCAGATTAATTAGCTTCCCCCCTTTTCATTATTTTTAAACTATAGGATTCATAATGTTTTGCTTCTGTTTTCTTCCCCCCCTTCCCCCCCCAAGATTATACTTCCCAAAGTACAAGAAAGTATACAAAGGAACAAGTATTTGGACTTGTACAATCGTTGAGTGGCATACAAAAATACGTAAGATGTATCTGTGATTAGCTTCAAGGTGTGTTCCATGTTTATATCCCTGCCTGAGGAGAACTCCAACTATTCCTGCACAAAGTGTAAATCTTGGTATTGCTGGAGAAAAATATGAAAGGGTTGTAGGTATATCTGGCCATTGAGACTCATCAGTGGAAAAAAGAAATGTCGATGGAGGAATGCCTGCAGAATGAAAACATAAAGGAAAAGACTACTTCAAAAAAAAACTCCAACAAACCAATCAAGAACCCCAGAATTGTTTTTGTTTGTTTGTTTGTTTTTGTTTCATGTTGGAACAAATAACATTGCCAGAAAGAGTCTGCAAAGAATGAGGGACTTAGAGGAATGAAGTGGGAAGGCAAAAAAAGTTTAGAGCATAAGTGGTGATTGCAATCATACTTCCAAATGAATTTAATGGCCCAAGAAAGGAATGGAGGACTCTGGAGATAAAGCAGAAACAGGCTTAACGGATGGTGTTATCAAGAAAACTTTGGATTTTTGGATTGTGGCCTATACCATCTACAGGAAGGGCTTCTGGTAAGAGATAAATTGAACCTAAGTAAGAGATAAGCTGAATCTTCTGCACTATTCTGTACTAAATTATCTCAGTATGGCTAGGCCCTATTGCACTCAGTGGAATATATTGTTTAATAGTTAGATCAGTGCTTTTTTGTAAAAAAAAAAAAAAAAATAGATGCCAGAACTCACACACGCCTTTCCTACTCTACAAGGTTCAATCCAAAAAAGGTTCTGGAACTCCGTTCTGGGCATTCTATGACAAAAAAAGCCCTGAGTTAGATATAACACTACTTTATTTTATTTTATTTTTTAAAAGGATGTTTACAGTCCCTGCAAAGGGATCTGATATGTTGTATACAGCTTTAATTGAAAATGGAGAGCTTAATCAGGAAAGGATCTAAGAGCATTGTCAGGACCCATCTATGGGTCAGTGTCAACATACTTTTAAAAGTGAAAAACAAAGACACATAGCAGGACATGTTGTATACATTTCCTATACTCTGATAACAGTTACATCATTGTACTATAGTTTGGGTATTTAGAGAATGCAATTGAAATTCAGTATAGTCTTGTCAGTCACCTAGAATTTAATTTGTTACTCGGTTCTATCATTTTTTTTTAAAAGAGAATCTTTTTAAAAAAGAAAAGAAATATGGCCCTATTATCTCCTGCAATGTTTCCTAGTGCATTAATTTCCCCAAATGTGTTGTTTTCTGTGATCCTCTCTGCTTATATATATTTTTTAAAAAGGTATACACACAGAGAGAGAGAGAAGAGAGAGAGAGAGATTTTATTTCTTCATTGATCTTTCCCAAATATATACTTTCTGTGAATTTTTGAGGAGTGATGGATATTAACTGGCACCATTCATTTATACCTATCCATTCTTCAGTGGAGTACTTTTAGGCAAATCATGTCAATTCTCTCTCAGTGAAATCTATGAAGAATTTCTTTATATCCTTTGGTGATATTGGCATTATTCCAGGACTGCAAATAAGAAATTGGGAATTTTTACACATTTATGCTTTCTGATGTAATGGATTGCTAGTACTATTATATATAGTATATATCTATATTAGTATATATAGTATTTTATAATGCTGTCAGGTAATTAGTAATTATAGTAGTTTCTCATATTCTTATTGGGTTAAGGATGTTTTCCTCTCAAACTATTTTTTTTTAAATGCCACAAGTGCTATATAACAGAGAGAGGGGGGAGGGGGGGAGAGGGAGATTATATATATATAAATCCCATCCCACATTGAATTCCTTTATCTACCACCAATTTGTTTTCACCATTAGTAGTTCAAATTCTTGTAGAGAGCATTAGCATGCAACAAACCTGTGGTCATTTAAACCACCTGGCTTCCTGATTTATTGCTTCCTGATTTATTGCGTCTGATAGATTGTTTTTCTATGTTCTATGCCTGCAACTCTGATCCTCTTTTTTGCAGCCTTCACTGTCCCTTCAACTCTGCTTTTAACTTTGGCTGTGCAATTGCTGAAAACTTTAAAAAAATTACAAACAACAATTTCCTACTGTTTTAAAACTCCATCCACTGCAATCTGGAGTGGGGGGGGGGGTGAAATGAAAAAAAAAACACTAATCTTGATCATAATGTTGACACACTTCTGCCCATTCCTCCTCTTTTTGCACAAAAATAGTCTTCCTGACCTATAACACCAAGTACAATCCATGCTAAACCAAGGCTACAGTCCATGCTTCCTCTCCCAACTATAGTGCTAGTAGCCTAGTTCAGAAAGCTCTCATTCTTCTGCTCATTCTTCCTACCAGTATTGGATGATTCTCAAAAGCATATTTGCCTCCAAACTTTTTCTTCAGCAAGGAATAGTCAGGGGATGGGATTTTAACTGTACAGCCTAAACCCTAAAGCTGGACTTCTTTGTTTCTCCCATGATAGCTTTATTCAGCTACTCCTAAATTGGTTGCCTTCCAGATGCATGGATTTCAATGACCAGAATTCCCAGCAGCACACCTGCTAGTTGGAAAAATCTGGCCACAGGCCAATAGTAGCAGAAGGAACTGCTAGAAATTGTCAGTTCCCTTATTGTTTTTGTTGGGCTGCAAAAAAACAAAACAGAACAAACCTAAAACCCCTTACTTGTAGATACATGAAACAAAGAACAACCTGCAGGATGCTCCAGTTTACATACCAGCTTCATTTATTGACACAGAGGCCTTTGAGCAAACAAGAAACTAATAAAGCCTTGCCCGCTCAATGGGAAACTGACAACATTGGTAATGCTGAGGTTGCTTTACGCAATGGACTGCATATGAATGAGCCCACTGATTGAGTCATAAAAATGCTGATCATGAAAAGTAGCCTATTTTCTAAGGCAAACAAGACAGCCAAGCACACATTACTGTGTCTTTCATGCGTAGAAACTCATGATATATCAGAAATCATATTTAAAAGGATAGAGAGTGAAACCTTGACTTCTCTGGATTAAAAAAAAAAAGTTAATTAACGTAGATATATAGTCCCTCTCCAAAAGTTGCTAGAGGGCAAGGATGGAGAAAGAGTATAGATAAGAAAATCTAAACTATGTTGGAGAGTGGGACAGAATTGAAAGGTCATAAAAATAATATCAATAAGCAATATTAATGAACCAAACTTTTTTTCTTTTCCACAATAGTGATGGCAGGCATGTTGTGGGCCAGATGTCTATTTGGATTTGAAAGTCCCACAAGATCTTGACCTGTTCATATAATGATAATGATGATGATGATGTTGGAAGGGACATTGGACATCATCGAGTCCAACCCCCTGCTCAGGCAGAAAACCCTACACCATTTTGGACAAATGGCTGTCCAGTCTCTTCTTTGAAACTTCCAGGGTTGGAGCATTCACTACTTCTGGAGGCAGGTTGTTCCACTGGTTAATTGTTCTAATTGTCAGGAAGTTTCTCCTTAGTTCTAGGTTGCTTCTCTCTTTGGTTAGTTTCCCTCCATTGGTTCTTGTCCTGTCTTCAGGTGCTTTGGAGAATAGCTTGACTCCCTCTTCTTTGTGGCAACCCCTGAGATATTGGAACACTGCTATTATGTCACCCTTCGTCCTTCTCTTCATTAAACTAGACATGCCCAATTCCACAATAGTTCTTTGTAAATGTCAAGACCGTTTTTGTTTTAAAGGCCTTAAGTTAAAGTGACTTTTTGCACAAAGTGTTTTCACTGACACTTTTTGTCAGGACCTCAGCAGGGAGGAAAGAGAGCAGGATAGATCTGTTAGATGTGCTCATCTTATTACCAGTATGGTTCACCCATTATTTCTTGAGTACAGAAATAGATGGTATTGTCCTTTATCAGCTTCCAGGCCATTACAAATAGATCTTCCTTCCCATGTTCTGCCTCAAAATTACTGTTTTACATCCCAAAGAATATTAAGAGCCTCCAGGGGGTATCTATCATGGTTCATTCCACTGTAGTAACTTCTATATTTCTGACTGGCTCTAATGTCTATCACACACTATTCTCTGAGCAGCTAATTGCTGCCCAAGTTGGATGAAACATATTCTTTTTTTCCAGTCCTGGACTCATTGTATTCCAATGATTCCCTTTTTCTTCCTTTTTAGAAAAAATGTTAAGTTGTAATGTGGGCATGTTGAATCAAAGTTACACAATTTAACCAATGCTACTTCTTTGTCTCTGGGAACCCAGAGCATTGTTGCTACAAAGTTTCTATGGTCCCACAATGGAATGAAGGAATAGCACACTTCCTTTCCTTTAATCATTACATGATTGAAGCAGTGATGGCAAACAGATGGGCTGGGTGGGTAAATGGAGAGAAGAAGTTGTGTTAAGTGTCAGCAGAGAATGTGCAAAGAGGCATGGAAAGGGCATGGAAGATATTCCACATCTGGGAAAGGTATGCAAACTCACAAAGGAGAAGGAAAAGGTATGCAAACTCACAAAGTATGGCCACCGACACGGGGGCCATACCATCACTGGATGGATATGAAGAGCAAAAACAGTGGAATAATCAATCAGGGTTTGTAATGAATGTAGTCCAGACTGGGCAGTCCCCCAGGCCCCCTTACCAAACCACTGTAATCCAGAATGGTTTGATCCAGCTTCAGAAACCACTGGAAGCAATTAGAGAGACCAGCAGATGCTATGTGTAATTGCCTTCACTCTCCATTTCTAGTTTGATACCAATAAGAATTAGTCCTTTGCTATAGCAGCCATTTGACCATAGGAACATAGGAAGATATAGTATATGTATTAATGGATATTCTTCTATAAAGAGAAAGGAAGCTACATTGTTTGCTACTCCTCTCTGCTGGCTGTGAAAAAAAGGGAGAAGGGAGCTATACTAAAAAGTATATTGCATTGCCCATGCATTTTCTTTTGTATGGATAAGAGATGTTTTTGAGTGTAGCTTATGAATCCAAAACTATCTGTTCAGAATTATGTCACATTACTCATGGCCATGATGTTCTTTTCATTTGCCTGAGAACTCTTCATTCTTATCCATATATTTATTTGATAATTAAAATGTGTGAATTACTTAAGGTGATCCTTGAATTCCTGTGTGAATTCAACAGGTGCTCTTTGGTATTACGAAAAGGCTAGAGAAAGATTTATAGATGGTAGGTGGAGGCATTTGTTTCATTAACACACCTTGGAAAAAAGAAAAAATGTGCAGGATATTAATACAGCAAAATCCATCAGTGCGTTAGCATGTGTCAGAATGTTTTGTATTAATAGCTACATTTGCTTGGATGCTTAAGTAAAATCCAGAAGTTTACCCATGAAAATTTCCTCATGTCAGAAACCTGCAAACCTGATCTTCTGCAAGATCAGTACTATATGTGACAATCAGCGTCTGAATTGGTGGAGACCTTTTTGAAGCTGTCAGTTGCTTGCCTGAGTGAAGAAGCACAGAATTCCAGTGAGTTATTAGCATTAAATCACATACACATGGAATGTGTGTCCACTCTGACATATTCAATGGTGCTCAAAGTGGCAGGCTAGTTACACATTTACTCTATGCTGTCTGCAGTCATAATAACATTTCCTGCCTTTTATTGACAGTTTTTCAATGTGCTAATGTCAAGCTATCAATACAGAGGATGTTTAAAAATAATTTCTCTGTTTATGATGTGATAGATGAAAGAGATAGATAGATAGATAGATAGATAGATAGATAGATAGATAGATAGATAGATAGATAGATAGATAGAGAATCTTTATTGTCATTTTTACTGTGGGCACAATGGCATACATTAAAAATGAAATTTTGTTGCTTGCTCTGAAAGTGTACACATACATAACACACATTTAAACATACTATATACAACATATGTATAGATTTACACCCTTACATATATGTAACATATAAATATTAATCACTGTCCATCTTGAATACATAACGGAAGGAGGAAGCTTTAGAATTCACAAGGTTAATACTGTATGGAACAAAACTGTGACTGAATCTGGATGTTCTGTTTCTGATTACCACGGAATCTCCTCCCAGAAGATAACAAGGAAAACAGGTCATGAAGAGGATGTGTAGTGTCCCAGACAATCTTGCGGACCCTGCTCAAGCAACACTTATATGTTATGTCCTGGATGAAAGGGAGGGAACTGCCAATAATCTTTTTTGCCATTCTCACCACTCTCTGAACCAGCTTCCTGTCTGAAGCAGCGGTGCTTCCAAACCAGACTGTGATGCTGTATGACAGGATGCTCTCGATCGTCCCTCTGTAGAAAGTGGTAAGGACAGGGGAAGGAAGTTGAGCTTTTCTCGTGCCACACAGAAAATGCAGGCGCTGCTGTGCCCGCTTCACCAGTGTTTCACTGTTGAGTGACCAACTGGATGTCCAGGAAAGTGTGTGCTGAAAGTATGTAAAATATTTATAAGATTTGCTTGCTTCAGATAATGATATTTTTATAGAAAGGTGTTTAAATCTGTTATAAGGGTGGGAAGAACCTGAATTAGAATGCACCAAGCATAAAAATATGGGGGTGTAGAAAGGGAGTCAGGCTCAAATTATCCTAATTCAGATATATATGAAGACTTTGGTTTTTGGGGAAGGCTCTAGTGCTGGAAAAGGTAGAAGGAAAAAGAAAAAGACAATCAAAAGCAAGATGGATGGACTCAGTTTCAGTGGCAATGACTGTACTTTTGAAAAAAAGAGGGAAAAAAAGCAGAAAATCTATCAATGTGATTGCTAAGAGTCAACAATGACATGATCAGCACATCATTAATCAATCAGAAAGGGCAGTAATGTGAAGGAAAACAAGGGCAGTAATGTGAAGGAAAAGGATAGACATATGGAAACTACATATTGGTCATTTGAAAGGATAGTCAAATTCTTAACAAAATAAAACTAAATTAAAAGAAAGCATGTCAGCATAAGAAAAAAATATAGATTGAATATAGATATTTAAATGTGAGCTTTTTTTGCTTAAGAATATTAATGTGCATGAGTATGATACAAGCATTCTCGGTTATGTTTGTTTTATATTTGCCAATTATATTGTTTTTATTATTATTATCTTATTTGTTATTTTGGTTGTTTTGTTGATGCTGGGCTTTAGAATAGATTATCAATGAAGGAACAAAAGTTTTGGCAAAGAAAATTGAATGCCTCTATGTTTTCTCTTTGAATGAGATGAGGATGCCCTAAAAATACATGGCCATAAATACACTTGCAGTAGTGTTCCCACATATTTTTAAATGGAGAGTTTCATTCCTCTAGGAGCATCAAGAATCAACCCCCTCACCTATACAACACTAAAGCCAAAATGTTTTTTTTTTCCCTGATGGACCTGGCCATTAAAAAAAAAAAAAGGAAAAGAAGAACAAACCAACAGGGCTACACAGTTTAGATGCAAATACTGGACAATATAAGCAGCAATAAAGCATTTCACATTTTCTGTATAACTGTTCACTACAACATGGGAAAAATCCAGTTTATTTCAACCTAAATCAGGTCTTTGGTTAGGTAACTAAATGTGTCTTTGTTTAGATTACTAGATCTGGACTGTACAAATCTAGACTATGACAAGATGGCAAAAGGGATACTGAAAATTCTAAACCTTTGCATTCCTCCAGTGGTTATCCAGATTTCTGCAGCCTGATTTGTAGTTTTCGCTTGACTTGACCTCCTGTCTTTTAATTGTGTTTCAGTCGAAGCATACTAATATTTTAATTATGAATTTTACCTATATTTTATTGCTAGCTGCTCTGAGCAATTTTTTTAGCAGAAAGGTAGAATATAACATAAATGAAGGAATAATGGATAGGTGATCTGAATATATGGAAGAAAGAATAAACACAAATGTGGATGACAAATATTATGTGATTGAGAGTGTGAATCTAGACTTATATTTATATTTATTCTTTATTCTATCTATATTTACTCATAGTCATAAATTTCACTGAATGACATAGTAACTTGCAGAATAAAGAGAATAAATATAGTACTACTCATTTGTCTGGATTCATTGGATGGCAGCCAAAATATCTGAATAATCAGAAGGATACAGTTTGATTTATATGTTTGGGGTTTTTTTTGTCCCACACAAGGTGATCTTGTGAATGAGTCAGATTTAAATTTGGTAACACAGATGCAGGTAGGCAGAAATCTTTTAACAAATAGATTTCCCAAGCAAATTAATTATCATATAAAGTATTCAGCTGAAGCCCATACTGTTCTCTTTCTTGGTTTTTGCCACTAATAGCATTACTAAACTGTCTCACAATTATCAGTATTTAAAATCTGGATTGGTGGTCCCATGACTTTCAATCAATGTCACACTTTCCATTTTCATTTCCATCTCTGAAGCGTGAATCATTCAACCTTTTGGATAATGCACTTTTTGCATTCTGTCCAGTCTAAGTGCCCAGGTCAGTTGATATCTGCTTACTTCTCCTGGCAGGCCACTTTAGCTGACTGTGTTCAGCAGGTCAGCGGTTCAAATCTCACCGGCTCAAGGTTGACTCAGCCTTCCATCCTTCCGAGGTAGGTAAAATGAGGACCCAGATTGTTGGGGGCAATGTAAATATATATATACATTGCTTATTGGTGTACACGCTTAGAGAGTGCTTGCACTTAAAGCGGTATATAAGTCTCATAAATAAATAATAAATAAATATAGCTCTTCATCTGTTAAAGGCAGGAAAGGAAAGGAAAGGAAAGGAAAGGAAAGAGAAAGAAAGAAAGAAAGAAAGAAAGAAAGAAAGAAAGAAAGAAAGAAAGAAAGAAAGAAAGAAAGAAGGAAAGAAAGAAATATATTTTTAGAAGAAGCAATTCAATTTCAACTGCAGCATAGCTGCTGGTCTTGTTTTCAGTTTCTTTAGGATAAAATTACTATTACAATAGTATTTTTCCCAATGGGTTTTTATTTCCATTCCTTCTTTAATGATTCTATCATATAACTACTAAAGGAGCTAAAAAAAAAAGCATTCATCAGACTGACATAATAACGTCTCTTTTCAAAGGGACACTTACATTTATAATATAATTACGGATTCAAATAGATTGGTCTGTAATTTAAAGAAATATTTCCCATCTTTGCATGGCAAACTGCCTTAGGATAACAATAACTTTCCAACTTGCATTGACTATTATTTCCCTTTCTTCCAGATTGGCTGCCACTGTTTTTTCACCTTCCAACAACCTTCTCTGACTTGGATAAAAGCCTCTGATGCTTAAACAACGTAAACATGTTTCTGAATGGCAAATATAACCTTCCGGGAAGCATCGGGAGGGAAAGAATGAAACAAATTAAGTATATCTGTACTTGCAGGAATGTTTTTTCATCCCAGCAGAGCAAAAGACACAAGCAAAGTCAGAGACTGAATGAGTGATTGATTCTGGATCTTTGTTTCAAATCAGAATGTTATATTTGAATATTGATCTAAAGATATACAGTTCAGAAATAAGAAGAAACTACTCTGGCATTAAAAATGACGTTATCACTTGGCCTTATGACTGACAATGTCAGACTATAAAAGGATGAGTGATAGAATATCCATGTATATACTTCTTTTAAGAAGCAATGAAGTGTAAAATATCACCATTTTTAATTGATTGTGCTCCAATGAATTTCACCTCTGTACAAGTGCTCTTCTGCAAGATGTTGTGTGCTCACAAAGCATTCTGCACTATTACATATGATAAAAAAATAGGCAGATGTTTAACCATGCTGACCATGGTTAAACTTGCACTTCACTTTTATTGATTTATCCAGACTCCAAAATGATACTATTATGAGTATTGATAATTGGTGGGGGGAGACGTTTGAAAATAATTTGCCATTCAGCATATTTAAAAACTTCACTTTTGTGTCTCAGATATATTACAAACTTGGCTTTGAGTGTATGTTGACAACAGGGTGGAAGTAATTTATTACCATCATATTGTGATTTTTTTTTCCTTATCAGGCTAACAGCCTAGAATTTCCAAATGTCCACAATCCAAGTATTAACCAGGACCAACTTAGCTTAGCTCCTGAGTTCAGCCAAGGTTGGCTAGATGTTGCCATCAGCTGAGATAAGGCACCTATCTCTATTGCTACTATCTTTGCTTTCTTTTGCCACAGCCATTCTATTTCTATTTGCAGGTCTTTGTATTGTATCATTTTCTCCATTTCTTTCTCTTCGATTCTACTGTCTCCAGGCACTGTAACAGTAACCATCCAGACTTTTTTCTCTTTCTAATTGACAATTGTTATGTCTGGGGTGTTATATTACAGGTGCTTGTCTGTTTGAATTCTGAAATCCTAGAGCAGTCTAGTTTCTTCATTTCCAATTACTTTATGTATTTTGCCGCCCCACCAGTTCTTGCTTACAGGCAAATAGTACTTCTTGCAGATCTTCCAATGCACCATTGTTGCTACTTTGACATATCATTTGTGGTCATCTTGTGCAAATTTTCTTGCAGCAGCTAACTGGACAGCCCACTGTTTCTTCAGCTTCTTTGCAGAGGTGGTATTTCTGTCTGTTACTGTCTTCTCATTATTATAGTTTGTTAGACATTCAGCCAGGTGTTTAGACTGGATTTGGCATTTTTGTCTACCTATCAAGTACTCTGAAGGACCTGATATATGCAAATAGTGTTTAATGGTGTTATTGGTATCATCACAGGATATAAGTTGTTCTGAGTAAAGCTGCCTTTTGTAATTTGTCAATGCTGATGGTGTTCAAGTGGTGCTCCAATTGTTTTAGGATTGCACCTAAGGCACGTATTGCTATTGGTAAGATTGTTATTGTTTTTGTTGTTGTAAGGATATTGGGAGGGTCAATATTGAGAAAATGTACACATTCTGAATATTTAACCTTTTTCAATTAATGGTGAACAGTCTGGCCAGCTATGAATGAAGATGGGGCTGCTGTGTATTTTAATAGCTGTGCAGAAAACAAAATTTTAGCATTTATAATTTGCATGACAAGCCAAGCCACATCTGCTGAAAAATCCTTCTACATAATTATTAAAAGTGCAAGAGTTTTCCCCTCTTTTACATCTGCCCACTCTGGTAATGAATGAGTCCACTTTACCTCAAGCTGTTTCTAGTTAACGGTTTCCAGTTTTGTTTAATTGGTCCTACTCCAGAGCTCTATTCAGAAAGCTAGCAGGCAAAACTTTCCAGATGACTCTTAATAAATAAAATGATGAGAAAAAAATTCTACAGGTTAATTTCTGAATTTTAGTCTGCCTTTCAAACACTGGGCATTTAAAGCACCAGGGAAAAATATTTCCTATGGATGAAAGAGGATGCAAATGAAAGAGAGAAGGAAGCTTCAGTCCATCCACATTAAACTGAAGTGTATTATTAAACACTACATTGGATGCTTTTGCATAGCTTGAATGCTAGTGAAATAATACACTGGCGTCCCAGTGATTTCTACTTAAGACCTTCACTCATGATACCAAACATGAGCAACTGAGTAAAATTCACAGAAGCTTCAAGGCAAGCATAGGTAACAACAAGATACTTTGCTAGACCATAAAATTATATGTGTCATATCTCATCAGACTCTTATGACTGCAATGTAAACAGCTTTCTTTGATAGTTTATTCTTTCAGCCTTCCTGCCTTGCCTGCCCTGCCCTGCCTTCCCCAAGTCCAGAAAAATATAGTAAAGGTCCTTTGCAGTTAAATTAATGTCTCTGGCTATCAGCAAGTGATTGTAAATATGCAGATACCATATATTGCCATGAGATACTTGCCATGTCTATGAGGGTTAAAATCCACTTTTTAAATACATTGACAGTTACAGAAAAATGGGCCTATGTTCCATTAAAAAAACCCTACCTTATAAAAAAAATCTTGAGGCATTCAGCTTAGTATTGTCTGGCCTGGTGGTTAAGGTGCTGCTCTAGAATTCTGGAGACTGTGAGTTCTGGTCCAGCCTTAAGCATTAAAGCTGGCTGGGTGGCCTTAGATCGGTCACTCTCTCTCAGCCCAGCCCACCTCACAGGGTCGTTCTTGTGGGGAAAAATAGGAGGAGGAAGGAATATTATATATGTTCGCCATCTTAAGTTATTTATAAAAATAAAGGGTGGATAAAAATCAAATAAATAAATATACTGATTGGCACTAGTTGTCTTCACCAGCTCTCCCAGAGCAGCATGGGAATAAACTTGCAGATGCTCTCACACAGAGATGAACCCTTCCATTGTGTTACAAGACAACTGTGAATATTCTCTATAGGGGTGGCAGTGGAATCTAAGCAGAAGATATTTTTATGGAAAGGTAGAGGTAAAACTCATTTTATTTTCCTATATTTGATCAGCCACCTTTTTTAGCAGCTAGTATATGACAAGTTTTCCATTTCTTGAATTTATATTCTTGGAACTGCAAGGGAGGGAGGGAGGGAGGGAGGAGAGGGAGAGGGAGAGGGAGTCAATGTTTTTGATGCTTTCTTCCCAGCTTCCCAGACAGAAAGTCAACGGGGAAGTCAGCAGGAAATCAGAAGTCACTCCAGCTCCCACTGCTTTTTTGTCTACCCACGGGCACTCTGTTTAGGTAAGGAAATATATCTGAAATGATAACTCAGTGAGACATGGGTTGTCTAGTCATTTGTTACATGTGCACAGTCCTCTTAGATTCAAAGCTGACTTTTGTGTAAAACAGAAAGAAATGAACCTATAATTTATGGTTTTGACAGCTAGATAGGATAGATTATAGAAGAAAAAGAGAGTCACCATGGAACTTTAGAGAATGGTAAATCTATAATTGTACTTATAAAACTACTGTAAAGATCGGAAGCCACTTCTTTATTTTTTTTTTCCTTTCTATTTTTCTTCTACCTTTTTCTTTTCTTTTTTTCTTCTCGCTTTCTCTTTGATTTCTTCCTTTTTTTCTTCTTACCCTATCTTAGGTTGCATTAGTGTTTACTCTTGTTTTTAATTTCACTAAACTTATTTTTAAAAAGGCTGTACAGTATTAGGTATCATGACCAAATAATACATCTATTTTAGAAGTACACTGAAATTTACTTGCTAATATGCCAAAATAAGTTTGTAAAAAAGATAGATAATCCTATTAAAGAGAAATGCACACAAAAAATTGATGAAAAAGCCTTAGCCTGGTTACTTGCTAACTAATGTGCCCACAAATCACTAGTGTCATATTATAGTGCATTGGTAGATTGAAGTCATAGTGTTTAATCTATGGTAAATTAATACAACAGATTCATCAAGATCAATTTCAAAGGAAAATGTACTCAGAATTTTTAGCACTTAATCAGCTGTTAACATAGCTCAATAACCAAAATAAAAGTACTGAGAAACCCAAGGAACAGATGTTTCCTCTGGCAAAATTTCATTTGTCAGATTGAACAGTTACTTAACAGTAATTCCAAAGACTTGCTTTTATGATTTTTTTCTATTTATATTGTAAATTATTCACAATATTAACATCCAGTCACCTAGAAAAGAAATATAAGTTTAAACACTAAGGTCAAACCTTAGCATATAAACTTCATAGTTTAATTCTTGCCACTGTTGTATATTTTTATATAAAAACCTCAACCATTTATTTAACCTTACCTATCTGTATAAGTATCTTTATACTCAATTCTGCAGGAAGGCACTGTTTTTTGTTCTTCTAGAGCTTATCTGTTCTTATTCAATAAGAATATTCAATATACAAAATGAAATAAAACTCATATTGACAAATAAAAAAAACTACATGCAATTGTAATGTGATGGGTTCGGTTCTGACACACTTGTGATATGCATCTATGTGTCTTCAACATCATCACCTGCACTGAAGACAATGCTTCTGTCAGCTAAAAACTAGGCAGCAGATTATCTGATGGGGTCATAAAGAAGATTCCTGTCTGATCATGAACTTGTAGAGAAAAAAATTGTACCTGGAGTCTATAGCCCTATAAGCAGGGGTCCCCAGCCCTTGGGCCATGGCTCAGTACCAGGTTGCGTTCTGTTTGGAACCAGGCCATGCAAGTGGCAGGGAAGTGCACAAGAGCACACAGCTCCATTTGCCCAAGCAGTGGGTGCTCACGTGAGAAGCTCCATTTGTTCTAGTGGTGGGTGCTCATGCTCACCTGGGAAGCTCTATTTGTGTGAGCAAGGGTGCTCACGCACGCAGCTCCATTTGCATGAGCAGTGGATGCTCATGCGGGGAGCTCCATTTATGCAAGTGGCAGGCGCTTGCACTCGTGCATGGAGCTCCATTTGTGTGAGCTGTGGGGCATCCACCACTTACACAAATGGAGCTGCACACACAAGTGCAAGTTCCTGCTGTCCCCTCCCCATCCCCCCAGTCTGCAAAGCTGCCCTATAGAATTCATCTTGCTGAGATGATGAAGCTACCATGCTCTCCAAAAGGAACGTTTCAGCATGTTTCAGTGAAGACATTTTTTTCCCCTCTTTAAAATGCCATGATGCAGCTAATTAAATGCCTGCTGTAGTTGTTTTTATTCTGATCTTTTCTGCATTGTGGACCACCAAGAGATATATTGATGTTAGCAGTTAATGGAAAACTTTAAACTGGATTACTCTCTTTTGATGCTGATTTTCATCTAATAAAAGCTACCTTTTGTACAGTTATACTGCAAATTGTTTGCTTGTGTCAACAATGGCAATTCACAAAATAAACCTTTCTGCTCGATAAAGCAAGGGGAAGACCTGAAACATTTATTTTTTAAGATTTGCCAAGTAACTATCTCAATCAGAGGTGTGAATCTATGACATACTTTCATAAACTATAACTCAGCAGTTCTAGTCAGCATGGTCAGGGGTGAGGAAGTTTGGGCTTTATAATTCGGTAACCTCCAAAGAACCATGGATTTTTCACTCCTGATTTAATACTATAATTGTCATGGTTGTCAATGCTGCAAACACTGGATGTTTTTGCTTTGACAATAATCTTATATCTGATTATTTTGGAGCCTCAGATAAGAAAAACCTACTAAACAAAGCTACATAAGATCAGAATGGTAATACCTTAATGTAGATGTATTTATTAAACTATGTATTTTAAGATTCTACTTGTTCTGAAGCTATAATCATTATAAAATGTATTCCCATGAGATCAAAATAATTACATGATGCAAGTGTTTGGATGACTTTTAACAGGCCCCAGAATATGGCCATAGATTGTCTGGTGTTTTGAAAAACAAGCAGACTTTCAATTATGCCTGTTAAAGTCAGGTGCTGTGATCTCACTAAGCTTTTGGCTAAATTAAAAATGCTTCTTTGTGTGGTCTCTATGCAGTAGCCAAAGAGATTTCAGTTTGCTTACTTTGGGGGAGGGAGGGAATCACTGTGAGAAGAAAAAGAGGCACAGTCCACACAATGCTTTTCTCCCATGTCCTCAGAGTGATCTTTGCACTATTCTCTCACCTTGTCCTCATTTTATTCAATTGCTCCAAGGTGGAACTCTGCCATTTCCCCTAAACAGTAATGGCAAAGGAGGAACAAGAGTATAGACAAGACCTCCACAGACTACTGAAGGAATATATAGCTGGTGTAGTTGGAGAACTGAATACTGCATGAAATTCCTACAATAGTTTTATGGTGAATGTAGATGTGTCTTCAGTTAACTAAATAGTTAACTATTTAGTGATCAGAAGGAAAACTTAGAAAACAAGCTGATATGGCTGTGACTGAAGGAAAGTCAATCATAAGCAGCATATAGCAATAGCATTTAAGATTTATAGACTGCTTAATAGTGCTTTACCACCCTGTCTAAGCAATTTACAGAGTCAGCATATTGCCCCCAACAATCTGGGTCCTCATTTTACTGACCTCAGAAGGATGGAAGGCTGAGTCCCATCAGGATCGAATTCCAGACAATGGGCAGAGTTAGCCTGAAATATTGCATTCTAACTACTGCACCACCAGGGCTCGTGTATATATACATACAACAGAATGGGATAACTCACCACAGCCAACTCACTGCAGGACAATTCGCTGCGGGATAATTCAACAAATACAAAAGTTAAATAATTTCAATGGAACTGTGGCCAATAATAACAAAATAAAAAAGTCAATGCAGAAATACAAGAGTTACAATAATTTTGACAAAAACGTGGACACCAAAAATAAAAGTATCTGAATGAAACAATTAATACAGCATTGAATTATCCTGCAGCAAATTGTCCCATGGCAAGTTGATCCCGGTGAGTTGGCCATGGTGAATTTTCCTACTCCTACATATAATGCTGATGCACTATATTCAAACATTCTGGTTAACAGGGAAAAAGAAAGCCTAGGAAGAACTTGAAGGAAAGAAGGAAACCAAATTTTGATTGAAAGCACTTCTAGTTGAGGAATTCTGAGAATTGCAGCCGCATCACTTCTGGAGATTGCCAGGTTAGGAGAAGCTGCTCTAATTATACAAAACACCTTTTACATTCTTAAGCAATATATTAGCAAAGCCAAATTTATCCTGCTCTTAATTTAAACAATCCTAAGAGTACATTCTTGAATAGTAAATGAAGTCAGCAGTGAAAGTATAAGTTGGCCCATTCGTAACCTAGAAGGAAATCAAAAGCATTTTCTTAATTGTATCATCAGCGTACCAAATTCATATAGCTTGATTTCTCAGTGGATTTTAACCATAGATTAACAATTGCTGGGATAGGAAACTGAACATGAAACATGGAAGGCCTCTGTCTGCTTTGTTGATTTGAAAGAGGGAAGGAGTAGATATGCTTGTAGAGCAGCCTTTCTCTTCTCTCTGTTTTTCACCAGGACAGCAGAAGCAAATCTCTCTTCTTATCTGTCCTTCCCTTTTGGTCAAGACAAGCCAAAAAGAAAGACAAACTTCTTGCTCAATGACAGCACAGTGAACCCAGGAGAATTGGCTTCTCTTCAAGGCAATCAGGTTTTCAAAAGCTCCTGTTGAAACCAATCTGAGGGATTTCCCCCTAACTCTTGACAGATGGAGAAATGCATTGGAATTTGGATTCTGTATTTAACATAATCTTCCCAGTGTCAAAATGGATTTGGTTTTGGTTCCCCTGGCATTGCATTGCTGGAAGAGATTGTTAACTTGCCCATCAAATGAGGCTGAAATTACTAAATATATGCACAATATCAGTCAAGCTGCTGCAGCATTTCTTTAATTTGGCCTTGCTAGTTTCTATTTATTTGTTCTCCTTATTATAACCCCTTCCCTTCTGTTATTAGTTCTTTAGTTCACTATGAGATGCACTGTTAAGTGGAAGGATTCCTTCCCAAGGATTCTGTTCTCAATATTAAATATAAAGAATTCAGGGTGGAGACCTATGTCAAGTGTGATAAGAATTCAGCCATTATTGCTATCACAATTATTTGCAAAAGTCTAAACAGGAGGCACAACAGAAAAAAAAAAAAAAACTCCCAATGACTTTCCTAACAGTTGTGTGTGATGAGTCCTCTGTAACTAGGTGACCAAAAATAAAAGTATATTTTTAACAGGCTGCAGCTTACCTATGCAGAAGAGCTGTCACTAACAGCTCAGAGGGACTAATTATGAAAACATGGTTATAATGGATTAGGCACTCTGTCAATCAGAGACATGAATCTGGTAACAAAGAGGCAGCAGGTGAAAGTGCCACCGGATTGGAGAATTAAGTGCTATAGGTTAAGCAGCATCTTTATCTACTAGGAAGGGAAGGCAGGATTATTCAGTGGAGAGTCAAACAGCTTATAGAATAAAGTAGATAACTATATCTCTCAGGGGAAGAATCAGAGTTTCACCCAAAGTAATACAAGAAAACTTTCACTAAGAGAATAGGATTTTTCCTTTCTCTGCAGAGAAGGGTTTGGCCTTCAAGAAAAAATAGATTTCTCTGCAAGATGTGTGCTTAGCTGATGGGCAATCTTGCTGGTGACTACCTATATTTATCTTCTTGTTCCCAACCATTACAACAAAGAGCTATGTGGATAAGAGAAAAAAGACATAGTAAGACTTGAAAGCTCTTGCTTCAGTCTAGACTGTAGCAGATAATAGTAGCAGTATCAACTTCAAAATAAAAAGTAAAAATATGATTGATACAGAGTGGATACAAGCAATCCCACCTAGTGGGACATTGGACATATACCTTCTGTGTCACACCTAGGCCCCTTTGGAAGCGCATGCTCCAAGATGGGCAGAACTCTATGACAACTCGTCACAGCTAACTCACCATGGCCAACTCACTGTGGCCAATTCACCATGGGACAATTCACCATGGGACAATTTGCCACAGGATAAGAATTATACTAATATAGAAGAAATAGTGGAATAGAATCATTAAAAAAGGATGCCAAAAGAGTACAAAATGAAATGTGAAAGACAAAAATTAAAATATTTTTAAAATGATCTTAAATAATTAAGTTGAATTGTTGAAATTGTTCCGCAGCCAATTATCCTGTGGTGAGTTGGCCAAGGTGAGTTGTCCCATTCCATTTCTCAGGTGTCTGAAAATGTGCCTGTGTTTCCAGGTTGGACTTGGGTTGGTTGTGGTTGTGGTGACTTTTCATTGTCCTTTTGTTTGTTTTTTTTGTTATCAATATGTGTTGTGACCAGGTGCACATGGTCTTTGCTTCTAAATTGTTTCCCTCTCTTTTAATTATGTAAATTGTAACACAGCACACACAGATAATCGACTTGACCAATTTGATGTTGATTTCTGTTCAAAATTTTTTGATGTGCCAGCATAATAATTGAATGCAGAATTGAATGGGACTGAATTGAAAAAAAGAAAAGGAAAAAGAAACAGTGTTTGTTAAAATTGTGTACACATCTGTATGGTCATCTGAAAGTACCAAATATACTTGCTCTCATGACTGTTTTATTCTGGAAAATGTAAAGAACATTGATATGCTCAGCTATTTTTAATTGTTAGTAGCACTATAATAATAATAATAATAATAATAATAATAATAATAATAATAATAATAATAATAATATGCCCCACGAAAATAACATTAAAAGTCTGGATGAGGAAGAGTACTACAAATACTTGGGTATCCTTCAAGCTGACAACCTCAAGCACACTGAAGTCAAGAAAAAGATTAGAGGTGAATACATCAAGAGAGTGAAGAAGATCTTAAAATCCAAACTCAATGGAGGAAATACCATAAAGGCAATCAACACCTGGGCAATCCCAGTCATTAGGTACACAGCTGGAATAGTGGACTGGACTCAAGCAGAACTAAAAGCAATGGATAGGCAGACCAGAAAAATAATGACAATGAATCATGCCCTTCATCCACGCAGTGACATTGATAGACTTTATCTACCAAGGCAAATAGGTGGGCGTGGAATGCTACAAGTACATCAGATGGTTGAAGAAGAAAAAATGGCTTTGGAAGAATATCTGAAGAACAATGATGAAGATGCACTGAAATTAGTATATCAGGAAGGCTTACTGACTACTGGAGAGACCAAACTGGCCTACAAGAAAGACCAAATGAAGAACAGAATAGAGGCATGGGAAGACAAAGCACTACATGGCCAATACATTAAAAAAATAGCTGGGAAAGCAGATAATAACAAGACCTGGCAATGGCTAAGAGCAGGAAAATTGAAGAAAGAGACCGAGGGACTAATTCTGGCTGCACAAGACCAAGCCTTAAGGACAAATGCATACAAAGTCAAAATTGAGAAGACAGCAACAGACAGTAAGTGCCGCCTCTGCAAAGAAGCTGAAGAAACAGTGGACCACTTGGTAAGCTGTTGCAAGAAGATTGCACAGACTGATTACAAGCAGCGGTATGACAAAGTAGCAACAATGGTGCATTGGAAGATCTGCAAAAAATATCATTTGCCTGTAAGCAAAAACTGGTGGGATCATAAAATAGAGAAAGTCATAGAAAATGATAAAATTAAACTGCTCTGGGACTTCAGAATTCAAACAGACAAGCACCTGCAACATAACACCCCAGACTTAACAATTGTCGATAAGAAAGACAAAAAAGTCTGGATAGTGGACGTGGCAGTGCCTGGAGACAGCAGAATAGAAGAGAAAGAACTGGAGAAGATAACAAAATACAAAGACCTACAAATAGAAATAGAAAGACTGTGGCAAAAGCAAGCAAGGGTAGTACCAATAGTCATAGGCTCCTTGGGTGCAATCCCAAAACAACTGGAGCACCACTTGAACACCATTGGCATTGACAAATTCGCTATTAGTCAATTGCAAAAGGCGGCCTTATTAGGAACTGCTTCCATCCTGCGACGATATCTGTAATACCATCAAACATCCACATCTGCCTATCCCAGGTCCTGGGTAAGGACTCGATAGGTAGACAAAATGCCAAATCCAGTCTGAACATTTGGCTGACTGTGCAATGATACATAATAATAATAATAATAATAATAATAATAATAATAATAATGATGATGATGATGATGATGATGATGATGATGATGATGATGATGATGATGTTAGAAGGGACATTAGAGGTCTTCTAGTCCAACTCCCTGCTTAGGCAGGAAATCCTATAGCATTTCAGACAAATGCTTTTCCAGTCTCTTCTTAAAAACTTCCAGTTTTGGAGCATTCACAGCTTCTGGAGGCAGGTTGTTCCACTGATTAATTGTTGCCCAGAGGCATTTGACAGTTGAACAGTCTTCTAAATCTAATAAAATAATAAGCATTGTATTATGTTGTATTATATTATTCTGTTGTATTATCATGTAAAAATGAAATACCAAACGTATATTTAATGTACAAGCACTTCCAACCAAACTTTAGTTTTTTTTTTTTTCTCTCTTAGTTTTTGAGATTGTGTCAACATTTTCAAAACAGAAAATGTTGCTGGGAGTCAAGTGAAAATAAATTTAATAAATAAATAAAATAATAAACCGGTATGAGAGAGAAGAACATGAAGTCTTACACATAAACTTGGATAGGTTTAAAAGGATTATAATTTTTTATTGGAAAAAGTTCATGGAATTTTGCATCTAGTCACTGGGCAATCTGAACATTGACCAATGCCATCCCCTTAGCTAGCATACTAATAAAATTATAATAAAATTAATGGGAAATTAATCTTCTCTCCTCCTATACCATGCATCTGGTATAGCATCTATAATTACATGAAATATACTCTATGATGTCATGATGCAAAGACAGGCCTTTGTACTTGCCTCCTGACACGAGACAACAATAGACAAGTCTTATGGTTTGTGCTGTGATTTTACAATGTGCTTTTCATCTTTGATCTTTTCTTCCCTGACAATGATTCCTGTATGCACGTGATATATATTCAGCCAGGCAGTATACCACATGTGACAAGAGTCTTTCTACACAGTGGTCATAATTTAAATTATATTTAGTCCCAACAGGGACTGAGGAGATGTGTATGGTTATATCTTAACCTTAACCACAAAGGAATAATGTGACAAATTACTCTGGGAACTAGTGAGTGCCTCACACACAGTGGTATAATTTAGACTATACCGATACCACTGTGTATGAGGCACTCAGTAATTCCAAGAGTAATTTGTCATGTTATTCCTTTGTGGTTAAGGTTAAGCTATAACCATACACCTCTTCTCAATCCACGTTGGAATGATTCCTGAGGACCAGGGTGTAAATCACACAACAGAGAAGATGCTTCAAGGCATAAATTGAATGTGGAACTTGATGGACTTTGGTTTCCATTTGCTTCAATGCATGAGATCATTAAGGCTCAGAATAGAGAGAAAAAAATCATGAGTTCATTAGAACGCAGAAAGAATATTATTTCTTTTTGAGAGAAAACTTAGCAAAAAGAATCGTACATACTCCAAGAAAGCAAGGCAACAAAATAATATCCATTGTAGCAGTGAGCAAATGTTGCTTCTATGTACCAATTTACACATCCTAAACCTTTAAAAAATTCAATATAATCCTATCCCAATATATACATAAACTTCCTAGCTTTAGAGTGTAGCTGAGAGTGGGAGATAGGGCTGAGAGTATCTCTTCCTGATGATGATGGGTTTGTTTGAAGCCATGATATTTTTAATTTTAACTTTGATATATATATATTGCTTTAACTAGTTCTTCATTCTGTTTTTAATCTGTCCTTTTATTCATGTGCTTATATAGTTTTATTATGATACTGTAAACTGCCAGAGTCACCTAGCTGAGATGGGTAGTGTAGACATTTAATAAATAAATAAATAAATAAATAAAATCTATGTGCTTAAGAAAATTTATTATAAAAGCACCCCTGTAATATTCACATTCAGAAATAATTATATATATAAAAAAAAGTCTTTCGGGTTGTGTGCCATAATGTACAGTGCATTCAATGCCTAAAGTGTTTTTCACCTTTTGTATTTTTGGCTTGAGTCAGGCTTAACCACACCAGGGCTTTTGCGGAGTTTGTTATCTGCATGTCATACCTAAGCTAGGGCCTTGCCCATTAACAATACTTTCCTATCCTTTTCTGGAAAGCCAGCATGCAAGACTGGCTGATGCAATCAGAAAATGGCTGTTCATTTTTTTTTTTTTAATATGAAAAACACCCTCATCTTTACTCCACCTCTGTACTATAAACTGGAAGTAGGTAAGGTCATCAGAAGAGATGTCAGAGCAGAGGAGGAATTAGGAGGAAAAAATCAGCTGCCACTCAGTCCATTGCAAGATAGAAGAAGAGAAAAGAATTTACTTTGCAGTCCCAGCTTTTAACTGCATTTCCTGGAGTCCTCAAGAGGTCACAGCAGAGGCAGTTTTTTTCTTCAGGAAAAAGCTGTGATATTATTCACTTTTTTTAGTTTGTGAATAGCCTGCTATCCTAAAATGTCCTTTTGGTTCTAAAAGTTACCACAGTCCTGAGTGATTGACTGACTGACTGATTGAAAGCAATGCTTAATTTACCATATAGTTTTACTTGAGGAAACAAGGCAAATGCACTTTTTCCTGGAGTAGCCCTTTCACTCTTACTTTGATATGTCTATATGTGATTTTAAAATTGCTCCTCAGAATCTGGTGCAGTAATTCCACAGAGGGTAAAGCTGATGCTATCCCATCTGTATGGGTTCCTTATAAGGAGGGGGATGAACTCATTGGGTGATATAGCCAGCAACTGATTCAATTCAGTGTGCCCCCCACCCCAGTCCAGCATATCCAAGCTGTGTAGAATAAAATTAACAGTTTTCAAGAAGTGGACTATATTAACAAGATAAGCCGCATCCTTATGTAAGACCTTCAGGGGCAGCAGATAGCTCAACCCTACCAATAGATCCAGGTCCATTTTTAGAGGGGGGGAATTGGAAATTCATATTCCTTTTAATCTTATTGAATGTAACTCATAAAATATAACACCCACATAATTAACAAAATGATAGCAGTGGTTACGAGGAAGGGGAAAACCTCACACTATTAGTTCAGTTATATATAATCAGCTAAAGTCTATCCATCCTAAATTTGACAATAGCAAAATATTTATGGTATTTTTAAGAAAAGAATCAGGAAGGCCAATGGTAGCACCATTGAAGCTGGGGGCTAGGCAGCTTATTTTATAAAAGAAACCCACCTCATTCCTAGTTGTTTGCAACAGATTTCTTCTCAGGAAGCAAGTTGTCCTCTTTTAGTCAGGCCAGTCAAAGTAGGCGATTCTGTTTTAGCAAGCTGGCTTTGTGCTAATGAGTAACTTACCTTTGGCTCTGCAGCTCCTATGAAAGGAACTAGGTGAAGACAAGCAACTTGGAAGGTAAAAATGCAGATAGTGATATCTTATTATGTTCAAGAATTCAAGCTAACCAGGCAAAATCTTACAGCGGACACAATTCACATTTTAAAGTATCCTCCCATTGTGTGCTGAGAAGAAAGAACATTTGGAGACTTGCAATGTTTGACTCTTCTGCATTTGTTACAGAGAGAAGATCACTGGCATGCATAAAACCTTCCCTCTGGTGAGGCAGCATCTTCTTGCTGCAGGAAAGATTTGTCGATTTCCTAGCATTGATTTCATTTTTCAGGATTACCAAATGGGCTAAAGACAACTACAACACATTCACTCAACAGGGTGATTTAGAATGGGATGACCGATGTGCTGAGTGCATCTGCAATTATTGCTGATGTGTGGTTATAGCTTTGAATAATTCATCCATATATGCAGCAATGTGATGTGTTTATTTTATTAGCCATCTTCACATCCAATATCATGGCATTTGGGGAATAAGGGGAGGTGTTCCATACAATTAAAGAAAGTAATACATTTAATATAATAGCTGTTTTACTATATCATTTATAATGAGGAAAGAAACTTCTTTCAGAAGAGGCCTCTGAAAAGGCAATGAAGCTAATACTGGAGGTCACAGAAGAGATCAGGAGATAGATGCTTCCTCAATCAAGTTCACAGTTTGTATCCATGCTCACACGTACCAAATGCTGTTCAAAGAACTCCATGATTCATGGACTAGTCTTCTTCCTATCATGACAGTTTACTATCTATTCATATCTCCATAGATTTTACTTTCCAATCAACCTGTGACTGATGTCCCATGTAGAAAAAAAATCATTGTTTTATCCTCTTTTTCCTTACAAAATCTACATTTTTAAGCATGTTGAATCACAGTATATTTGGGAACATTGCTTAGAGACAAACAGAAGCTTGATTGGGTCTGTTGCTTGGGTCAACAAGTTCCTCTGCCAAAGCCATTCATTAGTTTATGCCTCCAGCCAGTCAATAAGCTTTCACTCCAGAAATAAACCTCTGATATTGGCTGAGGGGTGCGTTCAGCCTTGTATGGCATGCCAAAGGTTTCATTAAGAGTATGATATGCCAGGAAACAAAGAGGTAGGCCAAAAGTAAGAAATGCATTAGATCAAAACAAAATTTAAAATAAAACATTAACAGTTAATTAAACTCATGAATAAATAATAATGGGCGGCTGGAAGTCGCTTTGTAACAAGACTGAATCACAAAAGCTTCAAGATACAGAATGACCAATTCATATAAATGTTTGCCACCATTGTCAAGGGATATATTGAGGGGTGGGTTGGAGTGGGTGCGGTTGAGACACACACAGAGAGAGAGGGGGGGGAAGGAAGGGAGGGAGGGAGAAAGAGAGAAAGAGAAAGAGAAAGAGAAAGAGAAAGAGAAAGAGAAAGAGAGACAGATACATTTTTTTCCAAATCAGAGTAATATAAAGTTATAATTCTGGAATCACGCCAAGCAATTGAAAAAGTTATTACAATTTTTGATGATTTTTTTTCCATTTATCCAATGCTTTTGCAAGTACTCAATTTATATCAGTCTATCCTATATTCAGGGAAATATATTTTTTAAAAAACTCCCACTAATTCCTCAGATTAAAGTTTATGGCACTTGTTTCCCAACAAGAAGGAGAATTCTCAGAATAAAATCCATTATACTGAAAAGTCCAGCAAAACCTTTCATAGCATTCAACACTATCTCCTACAATTCCACCTAGGATTGTTCTATGGCATTATTCATGTGATCTTCTGAGTGTGTGAGAAATCAACATGGAGACAAAGTCATTTTGTCCTACCAGTTCTACTGATTTGTTCCATGATCTCACGATTCTGAATGACAAAACCTGAAAGTGTATTCTGTGGACATTTAACCAGTGGAACAGCTTGCCTTTAGAAATCGTGGGCGCTCCATCACTGGAGATTTTTAAGAAGAGACTAAATAAGTGATGGCAAACCTTTTAGAGACCAATTGCCCAAACTGCAACCCAAAATGCATCATTGGGTGCTGGGAAGGTGTGGCTGCAGTGGGTGAGACTAAAAAGTTCAATCAATCAATTCCAACTTTGCAAGATCTTTTTTTTCCCCGTGAGAAGTTGAAATTGACTGATTGATTGAATCTTTTTTTTTTTTTTGCAGCGGAGGCCTAAAGCGAAAAGGTTTTATAAAACCCAGCTGAAGGCCTAGGACTGGGGCAATGGTGCGTGTGCCCACAGAAAGGGCTCTGAGTGCTGCCTCTGGCACCTGTGCCATAGATTCACCACTACTGGACTAGACTGTCACTTGTCTGAAATGGTATAGGTTCTCCTGCTTGAGCAGGGAATTGGACTAGAAGACCTACAAGGTCCCTTCCAGCTTCTATTCTATTCTATTCTATTCTATTCTATTCTATTCTATTCTATTCTATTCTATTCTCCTTACAGTAATGAAGTCTGTAACTTTTCTGAGATCAATTTCCCAGTAGTCACTTATAACATCTTCCCACAACCACAATTGAGATAGTAGAAAGCCTGTTCCCATTACTATTATGGACACAATGATGGTTGTATACTTCTAGAAGTCACTATACAACACTAGTAAGGATAACCAGAGAATCTGTGATTATAAAAAGAGATAAAGGGATATGCATTAACTTCAAATGAACAACCCTTATCATTCAAGGCAAAGTTGGGAACTGAAAATAAGAGGCTTGGTGTATTGATGGATATACGAGTTACAGCCATCATGAGCTGCCCTACTTCCATCTTGAAATTTAACAGCTTCAGAAAAAGTGTGAAAAGGACTATACTAGGAACAAGCAGATGGTACATAAGCACTTTCCACTTCCTGCTGTTTACAAGTGTGCTCTGTGCACGAATATTTCTAAGCTATGGTTATGAGAGAAACACTAAATGGAAATCCTAAAGGAACAGTAAAAAAATGTCCTCCAGCATATTAAAATGTTTCCTGTTCAAAGGTATAATCGGTTTTATATAAGGCAGCTCTGAGGCACTGTAGAACACTTCCTGAAAATAATAGCAAAATCAGAAATTAACTGTAAGGGGCTGAGCTAGTGACAAAGAAAAAGCCACAGTGCCAGGATTTCTTTGAAAGCTCTTCAGTCGACATACCTACTATGGGTGATTCAAATGGGCATTTAACTCAAATAAAGTACATACCAGTTCCTGTTGTAGATAAATATTGCTCTAACAATGCTCAAAACAACAATATTTCCATGTTTGCATTTCAGTAATAGTTCATATCGCCTATGAATGGAATTGTCTTGTTTACTATTTAAGGATGGAAATAATAGGTGACTTTTAAAAAAATAATCTGATTTAGTTGCACTACATATGCTTATACTTGGTGCAAATTCAACAGAACACGTTGCTCAGACAAATGTCCTTTATTCTCTCTCGGCATGCCATGAAATTTTTCCATTAACAACATTGTACTATAGTGTTAGTGTTATTTTTTAAGTGGATTCCAGTGTGCAGTAGTGGTAATATAACTAATATTACTAAAAACCTTAAAGGAATAATTACTTAGTGTCACCATAAATGACTAGTCTTGAAAAATGCTCCAATCACTTTAAATCAGTGTTTCTTAAACTTTTTTTCCTTTAGGGATCCCTTCCCACTATTAAAAATTATGGGAGACCCCAAAAGAGCTTGTGTTTATATGAGCTATATTTACCAATATTTATTGCTTTAAAAGTTAAAATTGACACATTAACTTTTAATTTTATTTATTTGTTTTTACATTTGTTTCTCACCCATCTCGTGACATGGTGACTCTGTGTGGCTTTACAACATTCTGCATTATTTTTCAACAAAGCTGGTGATTTTGATTTCACAGGCCTCCTGAGGTGGTCGTGGGGGATCCCAAGGGACTCTAAGGCCACATTTTTAGAAACCCTGCTCTGAAGCAATTACAGTGTACTACTATTGAATGGTTTAATTTTTATGACTAAGGCAGTGTTTGCAGTCTTCTGTTTCTATACATATTTTCTCTAATAACATGCTTGCTCTGGACTTCCCATTTGATCACCTAAGACAGGAGCTTTTATCAGTGGGCAGGTGTCAACAAAGACAAGATGGCAGCTTTGTGTGGCCATCTTGATTTTTTGACTTGCCCATCTTCCAGCAGATGCCTCTGTCCTAATATCAGCTACTTGTATTTAGAAGGACTACGAGAAAAAAGAATGAGAACAAGTCCAACAATCATATTTCCTAGAGTTTCTGTTCAGGTATGAATACTAAGTTCTGGAAGGGGATTATAAACAGGTCCAGCCAAGCATCCCTTCAATCCCTTGGCAATAATCTTTAGTGCTGGTTGGTAAAAATGCAGTGTTGTGGGATGATCTGGAATATAGCTGACAGGCATATCTTTGGTCCTCATACTCCAAGTATACCAATAGAGCCTTATAGGATAAATGTCTTTATTCTCTTTCACATATCAAACTGCTTGTTCTTATAATAATATATTTTCTTTTTCAAGTTCACATTTTAAATTTACTGAGATAGTTTGCTCAGTTTATCTCCTCTATGAAATCTTGGTCTGAGGTTTACTAGAAGATACTGTTTATCACATAATTATACAACTGTAAAATAACTACAAATAATTATATTTTACAGGCTTATAAAATCAGAATTTGTATTAATTTAAACTACAATAGGTCTGGGGAAGAAATTAATTCAGTTGGACAGAAGAGAATATATATGTAGCTCAGGAAAACTGTGAGCATCCTAGACTAAGCTAATCCAAAAACATTAGGGAATTTCTGTAAGCTTGGCCTTCACACAAATTAGCAACCAACAGGCACATAAAAATAAATCTATTTATAACCATTCCAAAGAAACAGTGAAATAGCTAAGACAGAAACAAAAAGACTAGGACACATCCTCTTCAGCAACCAACACCCAGATAAACATGGATTAATGTAGGCAAATAATTAAGTAGAAAACAATATTATTATCAAAACACTACCAAGAAGAAAAGCACACCCAAACCAAAACTGGGAGAGCAAACTACTGTATATAAACAGGGACCAAACCCTCCACCCTGTCACACTGATAGTGTTACCTAATTGGGTGATGAAACATCTGCAGACAAACAACTAGGCTCAGAGAGCACCAAGGACTCCACATAATTCAGTTGACTTTGTAAAGTGAATTCAGCTAAGTTAGCATTCTTATGCTGAAATTTTGATATTTGCAATTTTCAGAAACTGTCTGAAAAAGTGCACATACTCCAGTCAGAAGTATTATATAACTCAAACCTAAACCTCAACTGTCTGAGGGAGTGAGGCTGAGAGAAAGGAACTTAGTCCAAGCTGTATACACTGAAGAAAAATGTGAATGCTCATATTGTTAAAAAGCTGATTGATAGAGAAAGGTAGCAAATTGGAAAAACAGAGAAAATAAGTGGAAATAGAATTGACAGGATTGTCTATCCTTAGTACTGTAGACACAAATTGTTCTGGGGAGGTTTATCTCAAATATTTTCTTCAGACTATATTGCCTCCTCTAAACTTTTTTCCTTCTCTCTTTCTTTTTTTCCCAACACTATCACTGTTTCTTTTGTATATTGTAGTTTATAAACTTTCCACTTAAAAGTGAGAGTTGTAATGCATTTTATTATTGTGGATGGCTGTATTCCATTTTTCTTAAATAGAATCTCGACAGCTTTTTAAGGGAAGAGGTTGTGGAAAAGCAATTTCTTTCTTACTTCATATGACCTCTAAATTGAAAAAACCAACCTCCTTTAATCTGATCAGCAAAACTATTATTCATAATATATTCCTTTCTATCCTCAGCATGAGCATGCATGGCAGAATCTGTCCTGGACTTTAGTGAAAAGGCAAAATACATTTGAGTGGTAAGATTTCATTTCCAGTTAAAATTCCCCCATCCCACTCCAAAGTCAATCTTTGTAAAACTCCAGTTGAAGCTTTGAACATTTATGTGCAGTCTAAACCAATGAGTGAACATAGCCTCAAGCAAATAGCTAGGGAAAAAAAGATAGCTCTGATGCAAATTGGTCTGAATAGGAAGATAATACTCTGAATCATGGCAGAGTAAATATAGAAGAGCTGCGGAATGGGAAAAAGAATGTGCTTACATAGAGTATAGACATAATGGTAGCTGAAGGAGACTAGGAAGTGTGTCACAGAAAGAAGACCAGGAAGAGTTTCTTTGTCCTGTGATGCACTTTGATTAGTTTTTTTTCTGGGATTTCCCCCTCCTCTCTTAAAGGCAAATTTTTAAAATTCATTAAATGGAAACCAATCTGCCTGGTTAGCAGCCAATTTTTAGAAAGGTCATTTTGAGAATGAGGAATGCAACAGAAAGGATCTATGCAAGGCAATAGCTGGAGGTTGAAAACCAGACATTTACAAAGACAGATACACCCATGCATGCTCACCTACCCACTTCACTCTCATAGCCAAGGAATCAAGATGGTTACTTGCTTCTACATATCCATGATGGACTTAGCTCCCATTCTTAATTCATGCCTCTCATGAATAGAGCTAGACAGGTTTGCCTATAGAAAAATATCAACTCTAAGATCAAATGATAACATCCCCTGCCCATAAAACTTTTTTGAGTTATGTTTCAGCTTATGAAGATTTGTCATGGTAACGTTGCTGCCATTTTTTATTTTTCGTTGCAGCATTTATGGCTATCTGTGAACAAAGATTCTCAGGGATGCTTAGGTTAAAAAAAAAAGCATATTAGACTGAAAACATAACATCAGCAGCAGGTGATAGAACAAAAAGAATGAAGTATCATCATCACAAATAACAATTTCCAGCTCTGAGAGATGTTTAGTCTTATATGCTTAAGACTAAGTAATGTTAAAAGACCTGGGAAACTTTTGTCTAGGGTTGGAAAGTCTAATATTTCAGACATTAAAACAAGTAACAACATTGTGGTGAGTGGGGAATTCCATTCTGATCCTCTAGCTGGGGTTTCAACAAGCCACACAGTTTGCTTGTCAGGGTTCTGAGGAAGGAGTTTGCACCCCAGAAAACTGCCAAATATGAACCTGCTGAGTTAGAAATGTTGCCAAGCCATGCAATCAAACACACCAATTGCAAGAACTCATAACGCTTGCCTCATCAAATGAGCATCAGTGGACTTCACTCCCAAAAGATTTGCAGTTGGTTCCATCTGTTGTTTATAAGCATATTTGTTTTCTAGGTTTTTATCTGAAAAGACTGTCCTTATTTTCTTGTATAAGTTTGAGATTTTAGTTTTAATTTCTTCATGTTTATTAATAACTGTATTTATAGTAATAACTATAGTAATATAGTAATAACTATAGTAATAACTGTATTAATAATTGCATTTTGTACATTCTTCTTTGAGTCAAGCTTGACTTCTGGTGACTTTGTAAATATGTCCATGTGATTTTCCTGGCAGAAATTATATGTTTGGTAATCAAAATCTAATAAAATCTTTAGACCGTGTACAAGTACCTCAAATAGCAGTCTTATAATGCAATAATAACAAATAAAACAATCAACTCCCTAATAAAAGATGGTCCTCCTTCTTCTCCATGAAGTCTCAAAATCATCAAAATCCTACTCTAAAGGAAAGGTTTTCAAAAGTATCTTGAAGGTCAGAAATAAGGGGCCCAAGCTATATCCAGGGCCGACATGTTCCATGATGTTAGCACTACAAGTTCTGCCCTCCTGTCAACTCACATCAAAGCCTCTTGGAATGGATGATGTCTCAATGGAATAGATAGACTCTTATCGGAGAGTACAGAAATAATTTGTAGCTTTCTTCTGAGATATGTCTTGACTCTCAATATAGCTATCCTATCCAAGTACTAATCATGCCTGGCCTTGCTCAGCTTCCAAGGCTAAGAACCCAGGAAGCCATCATCATAACTGTTGTGTCTGGAGCCTGCAAAAGCAGGCTCGGGACGTTGCATTGGTCCTGGGCATTCCAAAAGGTGCCCGGGACCAGACAGAGCGGCGCTAGCCTTGTGTGCATGTGCAAGGCGTGAAAACGCTCTGTTCCTATTGGTTGACACTATCCGGGCTTCTGGCCATATAAAAAGGCCTGCATGCCTTTTGCTTTTGCTTGGTTGTTGTAAAAGGAGAATAAAGTGTTTGTTCATCATTGCCATGAGTCTTCATCATTCGCAAGCAAACAAAGGGCTTAACACTGGCGACGAAGGTGGGATCCTTTGAAAGCTGAAACAAAAGATTTAAGGACTTACCCAGGAAGTCCTGAAGAGGGGAAGACGGCATCTGAATCAGCGTCCCAGCCTGCCAGTACAGCATCACTGGAGATTGAACTCGGCTAAAGGACCCTTTCCCCAAACAGCAGCTTGCAGAGGAAGCAAGTGGTGAAGGTCGTAAACTTACGATGTCGAAGATTGGCCGCTTGACTGATTTTGATGTCTCCCACCCAGAGAGATGGAATTCCTACATAGCACGGGTGGAGAACTACTTCAAAGTAAATCAGATTAGAGAAGATGGCCTGAAGGCAGCGACTCTTTTGTGTGCCTGTGGACAAGAAGCTTTTGACATCGCAGAAAATCTGGTGGCCCCGGCACCTGTGAAGTCAGTAACATATGCTGACTTGAAGAAAATGTTGAAGGAACACTTCCAGCCGAAGTTATTCGTCATTACTTGAAGGCATGTGTTCGAGCAGAAAGACCAGAGGCTGGGTGAATCTGCTGCAGATTTTATTGCGGCCTTAAGGCAAGCAGCCAGACCTTGTGAGTTCAAGGATCTAGAAGAGAGGCTGCGAGATCGCTTTGTCTGTGGCTTAAAGAGCAGAGACTTACAACAAAAGATTTATGCAAAAGAAGATGTCTCCTTCCAAGATGCGTTGCGAGAGGTGGTAGCTGAGGAAGCAGCAGGCAGGGCTGTGAAGGCCTTGCGCCTCGCCAGGAATCCTCCAGACACAGCTACCATCCATTAAAAGGACGCTCGAGAAGGATCAGAAGTGGATCCTGAAGAGAAGGTCTACAGACTTCACCAGCCAGCTGAGAGGAGGCAGAAGGGATGTCCGGTCAAGGCCCCAGCATCTCTTCAATGCTTCGGATACGGAGGACGCCACAAGCAACCTGACTGCAGGTTTTGCTCTGCCATTTGCAGAGTGTGTGGCAGGCAGGGCCACAGTGCATCCGTCTGTTTGGGTCGCCAGAAGGTTCAACCTCAGGAAGAATTGCTTCAGAAAGGTACCAGGGTCCCCAGCCAACACAGGGTGGGTTTCTGTGCATCATGCAGGAGCATTCTAAAAACAGGGACACACAAGCACCTTAACAAGAAACTTTCCACTAACGTAAGGTTGCAAGAGGCTCCCTTACTGATGGAGTTGGACACAGGGTCTGCTCTTTCCATTATTTCAATTAATACCTTTAAAAGGATTTGCAGCAGTAGTGCCTTCGAGTTAAACTCAGGCCATCAAATCTAATACTCACTGATTTTCAAAATTCTAAGGTGTGTGTTAAGGGGGAGGCCATCCTTAAGGTACAGTATAAGGATTTTGAAGGTTCCCTAGTTGTGGTGGTTGTTGGGGGTGAACGTACGAGTTTTATTGGACTTGATTGGTTCGAGGTTCTGGGAATTCAGGTAACTGGGCTGCACAGCTTGCAAACGCTGGGCCTTGCAGAGGTTTGCAAGGAGTTTGCAGATGTGTTTAGTTCAGAGCTTGGACCCTACAAGGGGCCTCCCATTTCGCTATGGTTAGACCCAACCATCACGCCCATCAGGGTTAAGCCTAGGAGGGTACTTTTTGCCCTCAAAGGTAAGATAGATGCTGAGCTGGACAAATAGCTCCAGCAAGGCATTTTAGAACCTGTAGATTCTAGTCCATGGGAAACTCCCATAGTAACACCTCTAAAGGCTAATGGGGAAATATGTATATGTGCAGACTACAAGTGTACACTGAATAAGGCATTGCAACAGCACGCTTATCCAGTTCCTGTTGTAAGCCACATCCTGGTCTCCCTCAAGGGGGGGGGGCGCATTTTTGCGAAGCTTGACCTGGCACAGGCTTATCAACAGCTACCTGTTGATGAGGCAACTGTAGAGGCCCAGACTATTGTAACTCACAGGGTAGACTGCAATTTGGGATAAATGTAGCCCCTGGCATATTCCAAAGTGTCATGGAGAGCACACTTCGAGGTATTCCTGGGGTTTGTCCCTACTTCAATGACATCCTCATTGCTGGGGAGTCATCTCAAAATTTAGCAGAAAGGTTAAGGGCTGTCTTGCTTCGTTTTTGAAAAGCAGGCCTTAAGTTAAAGCAGGATAAATGTAAGATAGGAGTCACTTCCACTAACGTCTTAGATTTCAGGATTGATGCCCAGGCATTCACCCTGCTGAAGCTAAACTACAAGCTATTCAACAGGCCCCAAGGCCCAAGTCCAATAGTGAGCTGCAAGCCTTCTTGGGGCTATTAAATTTTTACCATGCATTTCTCCCACATAAAGCTGCAGTGGCAGAGCCGTTACACAGGCTCTTAGACAAGCAGGCTCCTTGGCAGTGGACTAAAGTCCATGACAAGAGTTTCAATGAGGTCAAGGCCTTGCTCACTTCTAATGCTGTTTTAGCACATTTCAATGAGCAACTGCCTGTTTGCATCGCATGTGATGCATCTCCTTATGGGGTGGGAGCTGTACTTAGCCATCTGAAGGCCGATGGGACACAGGCCCCTGTGGCCTATTACTCAAGGACTCTGTCTTCTGCAGAGCGAAATTACGCTCAAATTGACAGAGAAGCCTTGGCCATAGTGGCTGGCATAAAAAAATTTCATGATTTCTTATATGGCTGCCATTTCACTGTCTATACGGACCATAAGCCTCTCCTGGGTTTGTTTACCACTAACAAACAGACCCCACATATCATTTCTCTTTGTATGCTGAGCTAGTCCATTTTCCTGTCAGCATATGACTACACTTTAGTTCACAAACCTGGAAAAAAAATGGGCCATGCAGATGGCCTAAGCAGATTACCTCTAAGGAGATTACCTCTAAATAGATTACCTCAGACCCTGCTCCTGCCATCAATATTCTCTCCATTCAGGAGTTGCCTGAATCTCCTCTCAATGCTAGGGATGTGGCTGCAGAAACTGCCACTGATCACACGCTTACACGTGTGCTGACATGGGTGTTGTCATGATGGCCTGATAAGTGCCCAGATACTGAGTTCCAAAGCTTCTGGCACAAAAAGCATGAGTTTTCCACTTTCAAGGGTTGCCTGTTATGGGGTAGCAGGGTAGTGATCCCAGCCTCATAGAGGTCTAGAATCTTGATCTCTCTGCATGAGGGACATCCTGGCATAGTCAGGATGAAAGCACTTGTGCGCAGCCATCTTTGGTGCCTTGGGCTCAATAAAGCCATCGAGGCCAAGGTGCATGGGTGCCAATTGTGCCAACAATCATGGCCTGAAATGCCCCAGGCCCCAGTTCATAGGTGGGAGGAAACTCAAACCCCATGGTCTAGGGTGCATATAGATTATGCTGGGCCCTTTCAGGGGCAATTCTTCCTGGTTGTTGTTGATAGCCATTCCAAGTGGCTAGAGGTTGTTCCTGTTTCTTCCACTACTACTGCCAGGACCATCCAGGTGTTGAGAGGCATTTTTACATCACACGGTCTTCCAGATGTTCTGGTTTCAGATAATGGCCCTCAATTTACATCTTCTGAGTTCCAGGCTTTCCTTTCAGGCCAACCTGATCCGGCATGCAATGTCGGCTCCCTTCCATCCATCCTCCAATGGCTTGGCAGAGAGAATGGTGCGCACCACCAAAGATGCTCTCAAGAAACTGACTTACGGTAACTGGCATCACAGGTTAGCAGATTTCCTTCTTGCACACCGCACCACACCATGCACAGCCACAGGGAAGAGCCCTGCTGAACTCCGCTGGGGTCACCGCCTCATCACTAAACTGGACAGGCTGCACCCTGACCGGGTGGCTTCACAGGTGTCACAACCGCAGGCACCTAGGAGACTCCAGGTGGGCAATCTGGTTTGGGCAAGAAACTATGGGCCTGGACATCTCTGGGTCACAGCTGTGGTCTGCAAGGTCCCTGGGCCGTTGTCATACGAAGTTGCCTTGGGTGACAGCTGCGTTCTTGGCAGACACATAGACCAACTGCGTTGGAGACTGGACTGCCACACTTCTGCTCCTGGCTCTGCTCTGGGGGGGAGGACCATAATATGCATTCTGGGTCAAGAAATATTCCTGTTGGGTATTTTACCAGGGAAATACAATAAAGAGAAAACATATTTAATTATTCATATAATTACGGCAGCCAGGATTGTGTTTGCACAAAACTGGAAAGCACTGAAAGCCCCTCCCCCCAGAGGGAGAGGTGATTGCGAAAATACTGGAATGTGCAGAAATGAATAGACTAACAATGATACTTAAAGATAAGACAGAGTAAGACTACTATGAAATCTGGGGAACTTTTTATGATTGGCTTAAAAGAGAATATGGTTAAAAGATAGTTAATATCAATTTAGATGGAAGAAGAAGGAGCAGGTAAGGAGGGAGACCCAGGTGACACAGTATTGAATAACTGGAGGTTGTATAAATATTTATAGAAGTATATACCAAGAAGGTTAGATAAATAGAAGTATTAATGTAGGAGAAAATTAATCTTTTTGTATATAATGCAGATAGGGAAATTTGGAGAGAGGAGTTGCTCAGACATTACCCCTGAATTGTATCTGAAGAGGGATGAGTGGGAAGAAAGGAGAGGAGAGAGAAAAGAATAAAGGAGGGGAGAAGGAAGTAGGAAGGTTGGAGGAGAAGAGGAGAAGAAAGGAAAGAGAAGAGGAGAGGAAGAAGAGGGAAGTAGGGAAGAGAAGAAAGGGAGAAAGAAAGTAGAGAAGAAGGAGTGTGGATACAGTGACAGGGGAAATGGGCGAGCAACACCAAAAGTCATGTGTATGTATTTATTTCATTTTATTAAAAGTATCTTATATATGAATGTAAAAAGAATGTATGTTAACATCTGATAAATATCACGGTATGTGTATGGGGGAGAGTTTGGAAAAATAAAAAATAAAAAATTATTTTAAAAAAATGCATTCTGGGTCACAGGTTCCCAAGCCTAACAGGCCCTCACTAGCTGCTGCTGAGGTTGTTTGGGATTCATCCCAAGGTTCCGCAAGTGCTCCAAACAGGAATTCACTGGATAGGAGGTCATCCCATACATCCACAATTACTCCAGACAGGGAGTCACACCAGGGGTATCCACAGTACTCACATATGACAGATAGTGTTCCAGACAGCGAGACTGACCGAGGGTATCCACATAAATCACAAACAGCAAGAGAAAAGGAATTCCATCAAGGGTGCTTGCATAATTCAGCAATTGCTCCCAAGAGGAAGTCACCAGTAAAGGGGGTTGCCATGGAGGCGGCTCCTGACTCTGGCACGTGCTGGCACGTGCTTAGGGGCAACAGAGTACTGGGGCACTTCCACTACCCAGGCCTCTCCATATGCTGGCCTTGGGCTCAAGGGACAGTGTTCCCAAGAGGGGTCCATTGTGGACTCGGGGACTTCCACCCCTCCAAGGTATGCTGGCTTGGACTCAGAGGGTCCAGCCAGTCAGCAGCTGGGTGGGTCAACTGGGTACTTGGGGCAGCAAAGTCCTGGCCTGCCTAGCCTGGTAGGTGAGCAGGTAGGCCAGGCACCCTCACCAGGGTCACCTGGATATTTAGGGCAGCAACATCCTGGCCTGCCAGCCTGGTAGGCGAGCAGGTGGGCCAGGTAATCTCTCCAGGCCTTAGAAGGTCGCAGCGGGCCAAGTGCCCAAACATCTGAGAGACTTTGTGAGGTTGCTGTCAAATCATGAGGGATCTTCTTATGAGGGAGTAATTCAGGACTAATGAAGGGAGTAATTCGGGGTTAGATTATTTTGCATTATTTTGATTTCAGATACATTTATTTGTGTTAATAAAGATTGAAGGGGTTTGCCTGTGCGCAGACTCAAGTATTCCACACTTTTTGCATTTGAATAATGCAACTATATGTCACCCTTCCCAGTGCACAACGTACCTGTGTGTACGCGAAATATGTTCCATCTAGGGGGGAGGGTTGTTGTGTCCTGAGCCTGCAAAAGCAGGCTCGGGATGTTGCATTGGTCCCAGGCATTCCAAAAGCTGCCCGGGACCAGACAGAGCAGTGCCAGCCTTGTGCGCATGTGCAAGGCGTGAAAACGCTCTGTTCCTATTGGTTGACACTGTCCGGGCTTCTGGCCATATAAAAAGGCCTGCGTGCCTTTTGCTTTTGCTTGGTTGTTGTAGAAGGAGAATAAAGTGTTTGTTCATCATGGCCATGAGTTTTCATCATTCGCAAACAATAACCATCTTCACCAATCTCTCCCTGAAACAACTTTGGCCCTTTCATTTGATTATTTCAGGTGGTAGTGGTAACTAATAGGAAGAGGAGAGGGAGGACATTTCTGTTTGTGTACACATCCACACCCTTTCTGATGCCTATAATATTACAAAGTGTGCTAGATAACAAATGGCGCTCTATAATGAAATGTCTAACAGGCCAAGGGGAAAAAGAAATAGAAATAGGATCATCACTACAGGGAGAACAATTAGAGGAAAAAGAGGACCAAAAGATTCCTTAATCCAAGAGGTTAAGCGAGATGAGAAAGACTCATAACTCTACCTTAACTATGCAGGTATAAATTGGACTGAAGAATACTCTGACAGGCTTTCAAGATTCATTTATTTTACTGTATCAGAAATAAAGATTATTTCAGAAATGAAAGTGGTTCTTGTTTTCTGAGTTTTCCAGAAAAAACATCAAGAAAGGGTTTCCAAAGCAGCAGCCTGCTTACCTGTACATGTTCCTAAGAAGGAATTACAAACTAGATTCTTCATCTTCTTGGTAGATGAGTTTGAGTTTGATCAAATATATTTATGGTTTATTTAGAATCTACACATTATAAGTGGGGGGAAAGTGCATTGTGGTGGAAAGCAGTTCCTCCCTCCTGGGAATCCGGAGTGCGTTCTATCACAAAGGCATACATAATAACAAGTGTACCATTTCTGCACTGCAACAAATATTTGTTACATGCCTTCATCAACCACTGTCATCTTTCTTATAGCATGTAACAGCTGACTTCTGAATTAGGTTGTACAGTACCTGATTTTTTTTTTATTCAGCCCAATAGAAGTTGAGTACGGCAAATAAATCAAACCATCTTCCAGAAAAGCAGAACCGTTGCCACCGCAATCAAACCAAGAAACCGATATGAGAAAGCCTCTAAAGCTTTTTTCTAATAGATTTTTACACAGCATCAGTTACTACTGCTCTAATGTTATTATGGTTGGTTGCACAGTGAGCCAAATGTTCAAGGTGGATTTGGCATTTTATCCATCTATTGATTTGGGATATTGATTTTATCCACCTAAGGATCTGGGATAGGCAGATGTTGTTTGATGGTGTTAAAGGTATCATCACAGGATGTAAGCTGTTCCAAGTAAATGCTTGAGTGATTATGATTTTGTCAAAGCCGATGGTGCTCCAGATGTTTTGGGATTCCACCCAAGGCATTTATTATTGTTCATACAATCTTTACCTTCTTTTGCCACAGTCATTCCAATTTTATTGTCAGGTCTTTGTATTTTGAGATTTTCTCCAGGCCGTCTTTTAGGTTGCTGTCTCCAAATACAGCCACTATCCAGACTTTTTGTCTTTCTTATAGACAATTGTTAAGTCTGGGGTGTTTATTTATTTATTTATTATATTTAAGAACCATCGATATACTGTACCTCACAGAGGGAGTTTGGGTGCTAGTTGTTTATCTGTTTGAATTCTATAATCCCAGAGCACTTTAGTTTCTTCATTTTCTTTGTCCATTTTGTGGTCCACCAGTTCTTGCTTGCAGGAAAATGGTATTTCTTGCAAATATTATCATTTGCACCTCTACAGAGCATTACTTTATATGCACCCTTTCTCTTGCAAAATAGGTTGACTACTCAAGGGGTACACCATTTTAACAATTGCTTTTCTGTTAACTGCATTGTTAGGCTTATAGCAGATCCAACTGTTGTTTTAGCTAATTCTGTAATTGAGATAAACATTCAAGGAACATACTTGTTCTCTTTAGGATTCAATACCTTCATTCTGATATAAATCAGGCAGTATTATTGTGACATCACCCAGAAACATGATAAGGCAAGAACATGCAGGACCATTTCAGAAAGGATGCAAGTTTTTTTTTCTGCTGCCTGCGCTAATCTATCTGTAGCTGCCACCAGTTTTACTTCAAGGTATTTACTTTGTGTGGAAGTTTAAAAAAAAGTAAAGGACCACAGGTGAATGAGACTTGCTATAGTTTATTGATATGCATCAAGCATTCTGCTTAAGAAGATGGATGTACAACAAAATGGGCTGTGCACCCCTAAGGAATGTGTTCAGCTCATATTTATACTATGTAGTAAACATCTATTCTTGTTCTAAAACTTGTGATCCTTAAAAATCTATATTCCCTCAAACTATGCTTTGATCTGTGAAAGTGTAAAAACAAGATTCTTTTTTATTCTTAAGCAATGATGCAAAAGTATAGCGAGCTTTGTTCTTCTCAGCTTCTACTACAATAAGATAGTTTTGGCAATCTTTAATCTGTATGCTTGGAGCTTTAAAAAAGTTTATACAAAGAGTTGCAAACTATACCATAGTTACACATAAATGCACATAAAGGTAAAGGTTTCCCCTGTCCAATCATGTCTGCCTCTAGGAGTGATGCTCATCTGTGTATCTTTGCCAAGGGAGCCAGCATTGTCAGAAGACACTTCCATGGTCATGCGATTGGCATGACTATATGCCGAAGTTCAGAGAATGCTGTCAAATTGGTGCCTATTTATCTATTTGCATTTGCAGGCTTTCAAACTACTAGATTGGCAGGCGCTGGAGCACGTAACAGGAACTCACCCTATCATGTAGTGTTCAAGTCTTGAACCCGGGCTGCCAGCTTTCCAGCTGACAAGCTCAACATCTTTAACCATCGTGGTACCTAAACGCACATAGTTATACAATACATAACCATTGCTGTATAAGCAATATTAGGTTACTTGGTACATTCCATTCAGCATCCATGTTGGAACAAAATGGCTTTTCACTACAAAATGAAATATACTACTCCCACATTTATTTGAAACTGCCTACTGTATTTCTTCCCATTGCTTTTCTGAAACTGGAATCCAGGCTAGTCTGCAGCCTTGATTGCAGGCAAGCAAATATTCAAAGTTATAGTTTATGGAGGAAAATGACCATGAGAAGTATCTGTGACTTAGAGTGATCCTTGTGTGAAATATGTGTCCCTTAAAAATTGGCAGCAACCATGAAATCTGCAGCCAGTTTGGACAATTTTATTATAGCAATTTCCCTTCTACTCTAATATGCTCAGTCTCAGTATTACTCAGCCAACAAATTTTAAAAATATCATTACATTAATATATATAAAACAGTCATTTATTATTATGCTATTATACTAAGCAAGATCAGCATGTCGTTTTATTTTTGGGGTGTAAAGTTTAGTGTACCTTGGATTAGACTTGTTCTCTTCTTTAAATAATGCAGGATCATATGGCCTCAACAACGATTGCACCTGTATAAATCAGAGAATTTGGCCCAGGATCTTGAAATAACTTACAGGCAACAATCATCATTCAGATGCATAATCACAGGAATTCAATTTTTTTTTGAAAAAAAAGTGGTATAATATGATGTATAAGCTAACATGCTGACCAGATCAGGAACACAAGAAAACCATGTATGTTCTGATTGAAAAAAAATGTGTTTTGATGTATGATGAATACAACATTTTAAAAATGAAAAATTCTCTAATGAATTATCTTTTATTCAATTATATCTCCTTTGGGTTTATAAAAGACTTTATGGGCAAGGCTAATGGAACATGTAATATTCTCTGCATATGTACTGATAGTACAACTTTAAATTTAATGTACTAGAACTCACTATCAGTTTTGCAAAAGGGCTGCCTTTTAACTGCCTCGTTTAATTAAACTTACAGTGTCCCATACAGATAGCACCTTAGTGCTCACTGTCTGAAAAATATCAAGCCAGCTATTGATCCAGATTAGAAGAAAAATGCAGCTGGTCTTGCTTTATGCTGCTGCATCAGAATACAGCAATCATGCAGTTCTTCACCTTTGAGTTCTATGGGTGACATATATTTAAGACGTGGAACTTATCATGTTATCCATTATAATAATATGTTTATAGCTCTAGTTCTATTCAGCCATGAGACCAGATGATTCATAATTAAATAAATATGATACAAGCAGAACTTTGCTTTTTCCCAGTGAGCCTCACATTTTCTAAAGTTCTCTGCACCACAGGGATAAATAATGTAGAATCCAAGGATAGGGAATCTTCTGGGGCAGAGCATCAGCATATTATGAAAAGTGATGATGGACTTCAGGACTTCATGTTCCCTGTCCTGTATTTTAAAGCACAATTCAGAATATCTTGACTTTCTTCTGCCAGTCAAAATTGTCTCTATTTTTTGCTCTAGATTTTGTCTGCTAAGAATAAAAATGGCAAAAACCATGGGCAATTTACACACTGAGGTTCATGATCTTCTTGTAACTGCACAATAAAAGCCATGTTGGGAAATGTTCTCTGCTTGTATTAGCTTTTAACTGCAACATTTCTCTGAGAAATGTTTTTTTTTATCCTCTTTGATATATGATGTTATAACAACAACTGAAACACTTCCTATCTGAATTTAAAATATATTTCTAAATAGAAATATCCCAATACTATACAGTAAATCCTTTATCTAATGGACAACTTGAGGCAGAAGTGGGGATAATCTGTGAACTTCAATGTCTATTAAATTTGAATTAAAACTGTTGTAATATAATGGGATTTGTATATTACAATCAATCAGATCAAAATGCAATGGCAGATGATTAATTTTGGAGTTCATGGGTCTCTTTATATCTGCAAGAACTGCTAACGTATCTACATTGACTATTTTAGTTTCTCTGTAAGATTCAAATGGCCCTACTCTTGATTTTCACCTATATTTCATGACCATTTGCAAAGTATCATGACCATTTGCAATGTATAAACTCTATCAAAGCAAACAAATACCTCTCTTGGGTAGTACTGTATATAGATAAAACTATCACGCAGTTCCATCTAGGCTGCAGGCTGTCCATTGGTACTGATAAAAATCTTATTAAATGTAAAGAAGAGAAGCAAAACCATTAGCAATAACAGGAACTGTACAATATCATAAAAAGAACTGTAGATTAAATATGTGAGAATAAAAGTAAGCATTTGTAACTCCCAGGGTCAAGTTTTTCTTAGTTTAGACCAGCTGATGGCAAAGACACAACACAATGCATGTTCTGCAGAAGTCAGGCACACCTACAATTGTATTAAGCCTTTAATCCATTGCTTAAATTGTGGTAGCTAAATGCAGTTCTTCAAAATCACAGGAGGAATCCTGCAACTGCTATTAAAGGAAGTTGGGGAAAAAAAATTCTAAGAAGCATCATGAATGGGAAGAAAGAGGCTGAATCTGAATAAATCTGAATACTATTTGTCCAGAAGCCTATGAGCTCTCTCATGACCTATACTCCAGCTTTGCCCAGAATAGCACTCACCCAGAAGCAACAGGACTCATGAGATTATTAGAACAGCAGATGGGATCTGTGGCCAGGAGGACCTTAGTTCCAGCTGCAGACATTTCTGCAATGGGAGGCCATAGAAACCATTATCCATGTCCCTGAACCTACAGGGTACTGCCTTTTAAGATTACTCTGAAATTTCAATGGTGCAAAATACAGAAGCCCATAAATTGACAGACAAGAGCTGCTTTATTGTAATGTTAAGTAATGTCAATCTAACCAAGAAAGTTGAGTCTCATCAGTCAAGGAAAAAAGGGTAGATTCTTTTAATCCTCTAACTACCTCTTCAGGCAGGGGAGATTTGCTCTCTGTTGCTAAATATGGAAGGACGGTGTGTTTGTTCTGGCCCTGCAGTATTTTGCAAATGACTATTTCTATTCCCATGCAAAGACAATGGTTCTGTGGGTCATCTATTGGCTATTAGTTGGTTCTGAGTACAATTCAAGATGCTAATCATTAATACAACATATAGCGCCACACATGAGTTAGATCCAAGTGACATTTCTCTATCGCCAAGTGTTCACTGCATCTACTCAGTTAGATTTGACAGGTTACTAAAGAATGAGCCCAGATGTGAACTTTTTCTACTGGTGTCCTGTGACAGAAGGTGAAAAATGAAATGCAGATCTGAGAAAAGTGGATCACACATTTTATTAAAAGAAAAATCATTAGGTTCCAATTTACAGAAGGAGAACATAGAACAACAGAATGGTAAAATCCTGTATAAGGATTTTGAATTGTGGGGTTGGTGTAGGAGAAGAGCAGGCTGAGATGGATGGCAGAGTTAAATGTGTCAACAGTTTGGAGTCATTGCATTGCCACTAGAGACCAAAATCTAACCTCCATTGACCCGTAAGTAGAGGCAATTTAGCTTTGACTGTTAGTTGACTAGATTCTTGTGTATGGGTAACAACAATAAACTCTTCTGTGCTTGGAACTCAACAAATGAAAAACTGATGTATTATGAAAATTTTTTTAGAAATGGCAGCAGCACTGGGCATAGCTATGGTATTCCTGCTAATGAACAATGGAATATTGATTGGATTAGGGATGCATCTCCAATTTGCATGGAACACCTGCAGTTTTGATGAGTTACCAAGTCAACCTTTCACCTTATTAGGTCTATCTGAGACAATTGCAGAGGGCTGGTTTTTACTGCCTTTAGTCAGTTCCATTTTGCCTTTGCTAAAATACAGAATATTCCTTTCTTTTCGGTAAAGAAAGGATTAAGGGGCTTTGTTTAAGGAAAAGGAATAGATGGTTTCAGTATAACAGGATTATGTAAATAGGGAACTGGATCTGGTCCTTTTCACATTTGCAGGGCAGAGAAAAATATCCTAGAAATAAATTCTCAATTTGTTTCAGCCACAACACTGAAAATCTGTATAGCCCCAATTTCTCCTCATTTTAGAGAACAACTAAGATTTGGCACTTTAAGAAAGGCTTGGAGATTAATTATAATGTATAGATTTTTCTGAATATTATTTTTGAGTTTTGATTCTTATTATGATTCAAAACTATTATTACAATCAGTTTTATAAATCTCTGGGAAGGGTCAGAATATAGATTAAACAAATAAATAAATGGATTTGCATATTTTGGAGGCATACTAACTTGTGGAATCAATGGTTATTTTTATTCCCAGATAATAAAAAGGAATGAGATACATTTTAGACCGTCTTGTTCGAAAACAAAGAATTAAACTCCTACCTTCTTCAAAATGCTTGTCAGTCTATTATAGAGGACTTTCCATTTCAGATGACCACTTTCTCTCCAATTCATTAGCTACAACATTTCTTGAACTTTTGTTCAGCTTTCCTCACCGGCATAGCTTTTCTTCTGAAAAATTTTGTTCATGAACTTGCATAACTTTCTGGCTGATGACCCTTGAAAGAGAATGAAGGATCAGGTGGAAGGGAGATGAGTGTCTATTAAAGATCTCTGGATCTGCAGTAATTAGTAAGGATCTTTGAGTCCCAATAATGTACTGGCAGCAGCAGCAAAATCCACACAGATAAATATCCATGTAGTCACACAAGAAACAAAGAAGGTTTGGAATAACCAGGAACTGCTTCTTGCATGGAAATTACTGTATTGAGCTCTACTCTAGTTGTATAATTGTTTATTTTTAGGGAAATATCATTTGGATACTAAGAACCTACCTGCCAAGGGTGAAATCTGCTCATAGATTAAAAGGGTACTTTGGATTTGATCTACCAGGTCTTCTTAATAATGTATAGAAAAGCTATATTGAAGATAAAAGGCTCAATGGGCAACCTTATTTCATAAACAAATCAATAAAAACTCCAGCAGAATAAAGAGAGTCTCCCTGGGCAACCAGCTTTCTTTCAACTTTTGCTTCTAGACAGTTGCTTTCTACTTAATCTGTCAAATCAAGCAGATTTTTTTTTCATGTCTGCATACATTATTTATTCAAATTCAGCACCAAAGAAAACTGAAAATAATTTAATGCCTGGTTTTAAAGGAAAATATTTAGCCAAAATAAGACCCTTATCTTAAATATTCTGTATTCTTTTAATATGCTAAAATATTTTATTTTCTCTTCCATTTACTCTCTATCACATTTTTATAATAATCCATGAAAGTACATTCATATAAGAACCAGCAAAATAACACAATGATGTTATCATGTGATTTGCCTTATTTAATTTATTTGGGGTGCTACATTCCAAAGAAGAAACAAATTATTATATTAGTAGATAATTAATGTTCCCCATTCTATTTCTTAACCTTGCCTTTGCCCCTATGATTTATGCGTCCTCTCTCTCTCTCTATTCAAGTTCTACAGCTTGACTTCTGGCATGGTCTGCTGGTGGAGAGAAGTCCTTGCTATTTAAAGACGCTAACTGAAAGGGACTCTCTTGCTTTCTCTCCATGTGCATAGGCATAGAAGTGAAATAATATTGAGCAGAATCTGCATGGTAGCTAGCCACCAGCCAATTAATAAAGAGCAAGGAGACTGTGGATAATGAGAACTACCTTTATAACTACATCAAGGAAGTATACATAATTAGTACAGGAAAGCAAATGCCACATTTTTAGATAAGATAGGATAAGATAAAGATAAGATAACCTTTATTGTCATTTTTATGCTGTCGGCACAATGGCACACATCAAAAATGAAATTTAGTTGCCCGCTCTCAAAGTGAAACACATACATGTCACACACCTAAACATACTATGAACAACATATGTATAGACCCACATCCCTATGTATATGTAGCAAATAAATATTAAATGTTGTCCATTTTGAATATATAACGGAAAGAGGAAGCTTGAGAGTTCACAAGGTTAATGCTGTATGGAATGAAACTCTGGCTGAATCTGGATGTTCAGCTTCGGATACCATGAAGCCTCCTCCCAGAAGGTAACAAGGAAAACAGGTCGTGAAGAGGATGTGTAGTGTCCCAGATAATCTTACGGACCCTGCTCAAGCAGCGCTTCTGTGCTATGTCCTGGATGGAAGGGAGGGAACTGCCAATGATCTTTTCGGCCATTCTCACCACTCTCTGCACTGCCTTCCTGTCTAAAGCACTGATGCCTCCAAACCGGACTATGATGCTGTATGACAGGATGCTCTCAATTGTCCCCCTGTAGAAAGTGGTCAGGACAGGGGAAGGAAGATGTGCTTTTCTCATGCGGCACAGAAAATGCAGGCGCTGCTGTGCCCGCTTCACCAGTTTCTCACTGATGAGTGACCAAGACAGCCTACTCGTTAGCTGCACACCCAGGCATTTGATGCTGGTAACCATCTCTACAGGTGAGTCATTTATGCACGGAGAAGTGTGGCTGTACCTGCCTTTTCTGAAATCAACAATGATCTCTTTGGTTTTTCCGGTATTTAAAATTAGGCTGTTTTCCTTACACCAGTTCACTAACCCTTCAACCTCCTTGCGGTAAGCTTCCACCTTGTCATCCTGAATAAGGATAAGAATAAGATCTATACCTGTCTTTAAATGATTCCATATCTCTTACTTTGATGAAAATATCCCTGCTGCTATGGGTTATCTTTTTAAAAAAATGTTTGTGGGGGGTGTGTTTTTAGTATTTCTAGACCAGTTAAAACTATCTTTGGAAATTAGGTCCCCATTTTCATTGCTAAAAAGAAAGAGGAAGAACATGGGAGGGGAGACTCTTATCCTATCAGGCGCTGAAGGATGCATAAAGACATACAAGGAAATGGTCCATGGCCTTAAAATGTCTTCTGGCTACAGTTTGCAATCTCTGAAATTATTCTGTATTCCAGACTATGTCATCAATATCTATTTCTTTTCTAGCATCTTCAGGAAGAATTGGGCAAATGTAGCTAGTTAATTCCTTCTGATCTTCACTACATAGTAGCCTAAAAACCCTACATAGTTGCCTAAATTCTTGCAGGACCACTTTCTCTAACTGAAATCAACTTATCTGGTTTGTTCTTCCAGGAAAAACTGGGTGGGGGTTCCCCACTTTTGTGAGATGAGGAAAGCTGAAACCCAAAGGCACTTGTTTTTAGGATTGATAATTGTCCTGTGAGACAGCTTCTTCTAGAAGTTAGATGGTAGTTGCCCCTTTAACCAGCTCAGAAGTTGGTGAAATCAGATCTTCAATGGAGAGCATTTAGAGCAGGGGTCTTCAGACTTGGCCCTTTTATGACTTGTGAACTTCAACTCCCAGAATTCCTCAGCCAGGCACTGTAGCTGAGGAATTCTGGGCGTTGAAGTCCACAAGTCATAAAAGGACCAAGTCTGAAAACCCCTGATTTAGAGAATAGGATACTACTACTTTAAGTTCATTGCTTTGTGTTGCTTTGTTCCTAATTCTAATTTTTTTTGCATATTTTGGATATTTCAATTATTATTGTGACTGATATTTTGTTAAGAGGTCTTTGCAAATTATGAAATTATACAAATTTAAATGCTGCAAATCCTATTGAATTTAATAGAACCAAGTTTCAGGTAAACATATTTTGTAGGACTGTAGGGGTACAAATTGCTGCAACTGGCTAGAAGACAAAAATATTCAGAAGTCACAACATATACCGTAGCATTGTATTTAAAAGTCATTGGGGAGCAACCGCTTCTTCCTTTTAATATTGGATTCTTATTGTAAAGAAATGATGAAAATGCATTTCATGACCCCAAACTGTGACAGTTATTTATGCTAAACTATAAATGAGTGTGAGAAAGTTAAAGACTTTAAATTAAAAATTAAAGTTAAATTAAAATCAAAATTAAATTGTATTCCCAGGGCTCCCAAACAGCAAGGATGTGAGCTTTTTAGTTTTTTTTTTTTTCAGATTCTGAAGCTGAGATATATGGTACATATCTTAATGGGTAAGTTACCAAAAAAACACAGCAATACAGAGTTTAATTAATAATTTCCATGGTAAATTATACCAGAATACAAAACAGAAATGTGGAAAGAGCATGATAAAGCCACAGTTAGGTCTCTATCAATGGGTAAATGTGGGTCAAACTATCAGCCCTGCTACATATTACAGCCTTTCACAACCTGGATCCTTCCCAGATGGTGGCATTCAACCTCTCTGCTTGCATGACTATTGCTAAAAATTCAGGGAATTTGAAATTAACACATCTGGAAGTCGTCCAGATTGGGAAAGGTTGCCCTATTATAAATTACAATTTCAGCACGCTTCTACACTGCAATTGCAATTATTATTTGGGGGGAGGCAATTCAAACTTTTGATGTCCCAGGATTCCTAATCAGTAACTTAGAAAAGTATTCAAAAAGTCTATCTAAAGAGGTAAAAATAGTCTATGGACAGGGGAAAAAGTGAAGCAGAGATAACAAAAATATGTTCTGATTTTAACAGAAGCTCAGTAAGACTTCAGTGCGCTTAACCATAACATGAATTAATGTGATTTCAGGCTGAATCATTTTTTAAAAATGTATTTTATAAAAATCCAAAGGTTTAGCCATTAAATCAGAGGAGCAGTTGTCTTCTTCTCAGAAATAAGTACTACCTGTTATGGAGTCCTGGTGACACAGTTGTTTAAATCAGTATTGCATCCTGACTCTGCCCACTGCCAGGAGTTCGATCCTGACCGGCTCAAGGTTGACTCAGCCTTCCATGGTCAGTGAAATGAGGACCCAGATTGTTGGGAGAAAATATGTAAATCATTCAGAGACTGCTATAAAGCACTATGGAGTGATATATAAGTGTAAATGCTATTGCTATGAATGCAAGATTTTATAGTGTTGGTAGCTATGGTAAACTTTCTCCCTGCTGGAAGACAAAGGAGACAGAATGTTATATTAATTAAGTAAGAAGTAAGTAAGTATTAAGTTAGAAGGGAGAGAGAGACTGGGGGAGAGGAAGGATGGGGGGGGAGAAGTAGATAATAAAAGCAGCAAATTATCCTTGTTATATCATTCTCTCCATTCACCATTCCATCACAGCAAAATATACTAAAGCAGATAAAGGACTCTCAAGAGGTGATGACTTCTTCACTGGAGTGCCTTACTGTTTACCATATGGTACACATCCTCCAATTATTTTGTTGGCTAAAGACATGTTTGGGTAAAGCCAAACTGCTAAGTTCTAATATTCCTTCTAATTGCCTATTAGAATGAGCTGATTGCCTACTTATTTATCCCAGCCTTATGCTTAAGAAAGGAAGCAGAGTCTCCATTACCTCCAGAAATAAGTAGATCTTAAAGAGATCTTTAGACTTCCAAAACATGGATAAATATTTTCTAATATATTGGACTTCAGCTTCCATAATCCGTGGCCAGCATGGCCATTGATGAAAGATAATTTTAAATGTATATCAATACATCTACAATGCAGCAGGCTATCCAATAAAATGTTTCTACCATCCTGTAGTTATGCCAAAAAAAAAAAAAAATACCTACATGAAGTTCCATTCCAAAGGATTAATAAAATATTTTAAAATAATATTATTTCATGGGAAGATGTTTTTCCCCATTAAATTGGAAAGCTACCAACTAAATATAGGACTGAGGTTTATTCTGCAGATATATGCTTTTAGTGCCATGCTTGCAGTTAATTGCTGCAGCAAATATTAGCAGATGGCTATCTCAGGCTACTACTCCTAGATTGCTCAGTGGCAGTTTGCAAAAGTTTAATTCCGGTGGATGAATTCCCCACTGAAAGTAAGCTATTAAGAAGCAGGGCATAAATATATATGATCAAAGCTGGTCAGCAGCAGCTCTGTGCAAAGCTGCTAGCCATTAAAACAGTTTTCAAAATTTAAAATGTATATAGCATTGGTCATTAAAACAGGGCAGTGATTAGCAAATGCGTTTGGTAGATGACTGGGCATTATGACAATGTTATACTCAAAATGAAAAACTCTGAAATTCAGACTCTTTGGCTGAAAAATACTTGAAAATGCCATTTCAAATGGACTGTATCTTACATTTCTCCATGAATGCACAAATTTGCCCTATCCATCTCTACTGGAAAGCTAATTGCATTTAAATTGTAGTTATGATGACTGAAAATAAGCAAATGGAAATCTACCAGACCAAGACAGATAATTTCACAAAGCCAAAGATCCTTCATGCCATTCAACAGGTAGCTATACTGAGGAAGTTCTAGCCGGAGTACGGAAAAGCTGCCACATTGGAAAGTTATAAAGTAGCTTATTAATCAAAGCACAAGCACATCATCCCAGACATTCCTTTTATTAGTAGCCCATGCACAAGACGTTCTTTGCAAGTCATAATCAATTCCTTTAATTTGTTTCAGTTGCACCGTTATTTCATGATTCACTTGTTCTCCCTTGTGCCTTCTCTGCCAATATCTAAGCATAAGATTTAGGCTTCAGTATGTGTATAAGTAGCTCTGTAGGCATAAAATATTTTCTTGTACTATATATACCTAAAACAGGGTAATGGTATCTCCAGTCCCATTTTTTAAATTACCCTTTTTATTATCTCACTATTAGAAAAATACATCTTTTAAGAGGTGCTCAATTTTTCAGAAGTGTTGCTACATTTTAAGAATGCTTTTTATCATAGTGATTATCTTAGAAACAAACTTTTCTGTTTCTTCCAAAATACATCTTTCCTCAAAGTAACCAGCATGCACACACACACTAACATGGAGGGGAGAGAGAGAGAGAGAGAGAGAGAGAGAGAGAGAGAGAGAGAGAGAGAGAGAGAGAGAGAGAGAGAGAATTATTCTCTGGAGATCTAGGATTGAAAACTACTAAGGGTTTTTTCCTCCCTCAATATCTGTATGGGATTTTTGGATATGTATTTCATTTAAAGAATTATATTGCAGCCAAAATGATTAATGGCAGGAGGGCCTACCTACCTCCATTATATTTTTAATTAGCAGCTTTACAACAGATGCTTTTTCTTTTTTTCAAAATGACAGAAACAAGTCTTTAGTATTCATGGCATGCTCCAACTTCATAAAACGCTTAGAAGCAAACTTCAAAGCATATGCTGTTCTGTCATCTTTAGTCAACTAAATTGCCATGGAAATGGGACCTGGAGTACATTTTTGTCAGATAGGTGCCTTGGCCTTGTTAGAAAAAGAAAATGTTTTTGTTTACTTATGAAAGATTTTGCTTCATATAATTTAAATCCACTTATGTGACCCATACTTTTAAAAGGTTATTGTGTGTATTACTGTGGGTAATATACATGAATTTGTACCTGTGTATTTATATCTAAACATCTTTGGGAGTCCACAAAAGTATTGGGAAATAAGGTCTCTCAAAAACATCTAAACTACTATGTAAATAAGGTCTTCGGTGACATCCTCCCAAACATCCAGAAAGTGGTATCTAGAGTCTAATAATTTGGGCTAATTCAAGTTTTTTATTATTATTTGAATGAAAAACTATTATTTTTTGAGATTTTTCTGCTCCTTAGAGGTCAGTTGCCATGTCTTCTATGTGATGTAAAAGAGGGTTGTATTAAGAATTCAAAATCTTTTGCACTTTTACCCTTCCAAAATCCAATAGCCCAAACCAATATTTAAAGCAGGAGTAGGCAACTTTATGACCTTTGGACTTCAATTCCCAAAATTCCTGACAGCATTGTAGTCCACAAGTTGTAAAGTTGCCATAGTTACTCACACCTGGCTTAAAGTAAGTCCAGCAAGAACAGAGTCTGAACCATGTGCACCTTCTTTAAATATATGCTATTTTTGGCAACAGAATGCAGTCAATTTTTAAATACTTATGATTGCAATGCACTTTATTTATAGTATTAAAATCATATCTCATCTTGCTTCAAGGAACAAAAAAAGCTTCACAATTATTTATGTAATACTTTTTAAAATGTATGCCATAAGGCTTTAATAAAGTTAATTATCCTAAACCTGAGAATTGAGAAAAATGAGATATTTTTGAATTTTATAAAATGTTTTGAAGTTTCTGGGACTCAAAGCAAGATGTGGCTCTCAAATTAGAAGAAAACAGCCATTTTGCAGTTCTAAATACTGCAAATGTTAACAAATAAAAGAAACACATGGGTTGCAATAGTGCCGATTTTTTTCTACTGTATGTGCATTACGATATACACTACTTTTCAGGGAAAGGACTTTTCCCAATGAACTCAGCAGATACATACTAAAAAAAGACTGCCCAGCTTTATCCACTGAAAGATATGAACATAAGTACATGATTTGAGGTTATTGTTATTTCATCCAAGCTTGGCTTATGAGCTAACAGTATAACACATCTTTAAATTCTTCTAAATGCATGAAGGTCAGTAAGCTGTATGGTTTAACCTTGTGTAAATACTTTTATTTAGAACAGTTTCCCTTGGGGGGCATCCAGTAACCTTTCGATTGTGGATGCAAGTGAAGTAATCAGCAATGTTAAGAAATCTAGCTCACACATTAATCGCTGAGTCCAGAAACTGACAGCCAATCCACCACCCCTCATCTCCTGACATGTCTCTCATTATCCACAAGCTGACTGTAATGAAGGTTCTCGTTCTCACAGCAGACTCTGAACTCTAAATGAACTTGGAGAGATTTTTATTGCCAAGTGCCACACAGGCAGCGGGTGCATGTTGAGCCTTCTGGAAGTTCCATCACCAAATTTCTCTCAGTGACAACCTACTGTAATAATTAAATAGGAGTGCTGAAATAGCATTTGTGGTGGGGTAAGGGAGGGTGGAGGCCAAATGGGCTCTAAAAGTGATGGAGAGTTTTTTTTTCCCCAGTACAAGTCACAGAGCAGTGAAATCCTTATTATTCTTCTCAACTGTGAGGAGAAGCTTGCCCTCAAGCACTTTAATAGCTAACAGAGAGCCTGTTTCTCCTCTTTGTCTCTTTAGCTGAGTAGAGCACATATTTGGATAGATATAGTTATGATTCTGAGCCCCAGTTCTTGAAACAAATTATGGATTCAGACATTATTCAAGCTTCTATTTCATAGGGAATAGGTCACTGAAGGCTTATGGCAATTTTATATCCAGTTTCTGGATATAAGCCAGTCCACTCCAAACAGCTTTATGTATTTTTGCACACCTACATAGGTTGAACTATAATATTACTGCCCCAAAAGAATTTGCTTCCTCCTTGGGTCTCTAGAGAGGCAACTTCCAAAGCCCCTACTTAAACATCATAATATAGCATACCATTTATATGAGCAGGAAAGACTATACACATTCAGTAACACTTATTGTCGCTTACTTCCAGGTTCTCACTGTCTACTTTGTGAATGATGTGTTCACAAACTAACTGAATAGCAGCAAGAATGTAGGCATGCAAATCAAACACTATCTCTTATAAACCTATAAGGCTGATTTGCTTATCAGCCCATTAGTGGGGAACAAGTCTCTCTTTTCCTGCTGCTAATGGCAGCTAAAAGCCAATGATTCCTGAACTAAACAACTGAAGAGAGATCAAAAGGAAGGAAGGAAGGAAGGAAGGAAGGAAGGAAGGAAGGAAGGAAGGAAGGAAGGAAGGAAGGAAGAAAGAAAGAAAGAAAGAAAGAAAGAAAGAAAGAAAGAAAGAAAGAAAGAAAGAAAGAAAGAAAGAAAGAAAGAAAGAAAATAAAAAAAAATCTCCTTCCCAAACCACTCTGGGCAAGATTACTAGGAGGAATGGAAACTTTAGTAGTTTCTTTTATGTCAGTGAATCTGCTGCACATCAGTGGGAAGAAGAGATTTGAGGATGTGGAATGAAATTGGGGGAGGGACCAATTTTTGTGGAAGGGGAAAGTCTGCATGGTAGGTCTGAATTTGTGCACAAATCATGTGTAGCTGCTGGCTCTTGATGCAATGGGCCTAGTGGCCTATGAATGCCAGTCAGTTGCTTTTCCTCACATAAAAGTACCAAGCAAAATTCATTTGATCAACAGAAACGAAGGATCCAATCTGGATTGGTCATCGGGACCAGTGCTTTAGTTTTCCAAGCTTTTGGACTCATGCAGGAGCCCATCTTCAGGGAACTTCTCTCTCACAGAAATGAAGGAAAGATTAAATGGAACTATGTTAATCCTATGCATGTCTGCTTAAAAGTAAACCTTGTAGCTTAATCCTAGCTAACTTCTGCAACAATAAGAAATAGAAGAGCTGAATGGACTATAATTAGTGCTTCACAGCATATCTTAGTAAACTAAACCTCACATGAATTACACATACATGTATAAACATTTACACATGCAAAAACATGTATGAACTGTTTTCTTCTGTTCTCAGTTATAGACTGGGATGTACAGCATCTTTTCAATTAAAACAATAACAAATCTTGCTAATTAAAAGCTGCTATCAGATCAGTGTACATTTTAACTCACCTGTGTCATGAGCTAAAGCTTTTGTAAAAGGTATAACATCCCACCAGAATTTAGTAACTGTGACAGACTGAAGAATAAGCAAACAGACTGCCTCTTTGATAATTCCTCTCCAAATAAAGAGAGGGCTTGAGATTGCTCAGAAGTGTTCCAGGCCGCTGCTCCTTATGAGGAGACCATCTTTTCCTTTGTTGCAGCCCAAAGCAAGGAAATCATTTATAGAATGACTACCTCTTGTGTCATCCTTCATAGTTTTAGCAACGCCAGTAAAATAATTTTCACAGACATTCCAAGATTGCCAGAAATGGGCAGAATTTCCACTCTAGAAATATGCAAAAGGTGAGAGGTGATCTTCTTCAAGCAAAATGGCTAGTTCCTCATCCCCCAGATCTCTAAACCCATAAGAGATCACTACCTTGTGGTCTTCTCATGAGGAGCAGCTACCTGGAACACTTGTGAGCAATCTCAAGCCCTCTCCTTATCCAGACAGGAATTATCGAAGAGGCAGTCTGTTTGCTGATTCCTCAGTCCATCACAGTTGCCATTTTGCTTATCAATTGGTTATCAGTCAACCAATTCCTCAGAAGTTCCCAAAATCTTCTCTTAAGTTTGAGAAAGGAACCATTCAATATTATCCTGATCCTCTCTCGACTTTAGACAACTGCTTCAGAATGAGATAACAATAATCAAGGACTATAAAACAAAAGCTTTTAAAAAAGACTCAGGGAAAAAACTCGCTTCATTGAAGCAAATGCTAATTATGCCACAAGAGATGCTTGTGATAAACATAGCAATCACTTTCATCAGTGTAATCATATGATCTCATTCCCGCCAAAGTCAAGCATTTTTAACTCCCATTTATTTAAGTGGAAGACAGAAGAACAAAAGCCAAGGAGGGAATTTCAAGATGCTTTAGTGGAGACAAAAAAAAAAATCAGGGTTACAGAATTAATCAGATTTAGTTTTCTTGGGAATTATGCTAGAGGGTTCCGCATTATTTCACATTTATCTGTTTTCAGATTTATAGTTTCAGATTATGGATTTCTTGTTCCTTCTCCAATACAACTTCTGTTATGGGGAAGGGGAGGTAGATGTTGAAAAGCCAAGGCCCTTGTTAAAAGAATCTCCGGCAACTTCCTTAATCTTTTTGTTTCTTTAAAGTACATCTTTAAAGTTTCCCGTACATTTCTCATATCTGTTTATGTAAGAATGCCAAGTACATGACTGTTTGAAGGATGTACCATTGGAACAGCTTTCCTTCAGAAATCAAGGGTGCTCCATCACTGGAGATTTTTAAGAAGAGACTAGACATTCACCTGTCTGAGACAGTATAGCTCCTCCTGCTTGAGCAGGGGGCTGGACTAGAAGACCTCCATGGTCCCTTCCAGCTCTAGTCTAGTCTAGTCTAGTCTAGTCTAGTCTAGTCTAGTCTAGTCTAGTCTGTTCTGTTCTGTTCTGTTCTATTTGCAGCTTCCTGCATCACCATCTCAATGGAAGTCTCATATAGTTCACTAATCAATGGATCCTTTCGTCATTTGAACTTCTCTGATTAATACATGAAGGAAAAAAGCACTTCTCTGAATGTTGTAGTTTAAGGGTCAATATACAGAAAGATTTGACTGTTGTTCCTACAACTGCACGTTGCCTTGTGGTGTAGCTCTGCTACTACTGACCTGCATAGACATTTTTCAACACTCCTCCTCCCATCCCCTGATATGCAACCTCAGAACCACAGAAGGATAGCTGACCAGCATAACCAAAGAGCTTGTGAGTTAGGAAGAAAATGGATAGTGCAATTGGTTTACCATTAAAACTATCATGTTCAGGGTGGGGAGGGTAGACTCTTTCCTGCAATAGAACTATTACTTACACTGACCCTTGCAAGCCTGCAGACATTTAGCAGAAATCTCTATAGTGTATTTTTCTTTCCTGCAGTGTATTTTTGCATTGAGAGCCAGTTTGGTGTAGGAGTGAAGGCACCAGGCTGGAAACCTAGAGACTGTGAGTTCTAATCCTGCCTTAGGCATGAAGCCAGCTGGGTGACCTTGGGCCAATTACCCTCTCAGTACCAGCAAGCAGGCAAGAGCAAACTACTTCTGAAATCTTGCCAAGAAATTGCAAGGACTACTCCAGGCAGTCACCAGGAGTTGACACTGACTTGAAAGCACACACATACACACACTTCTGCACAGGAAAGGAAGTATTTGTGTATGCAGGTCTGCTGTCCTTTATTTATTTTTTTCCTGGTCAGCGGAATACGTTGCTGCCAGGTCCTGTACTTCCCAGCAAGCTCTCAAAGGCTCCACACCAAGTTAGTCTAATTCAGAAGAAGTCTCCTCTCTGTCAGCAAGAGATTGTGATGTTTTGCAAGCAGAACAGTTTGTGGCATGGCAGAACTCCTGATGCCACCTAGCAGCAGAGCAATCCTACTCAGAGCACAAACCAAGTAAGCGGCCTCTTTCTGGTGCTCAAAAATCTGCTGCCTGATATTCCCTGTGGTTGGTCAGCTTGACCTTACAAAACATATTTGAAATTGCCAATTCCTGCCCCATTGCTGTGCTTTCAGGAAAGAATAATTTCTGTCTAGAAGAAGCAAGCAAATGCACATTCTTCTCAAGCTTGTGATTTGATTCAAGCTGAACTGTAAATGCCAAGCAAAAAATTGGACCAGGAGTAAAAGATCAGGTAAAAAGACATTTACATTTTTCACACCATGTCATGAGACAAATACAATTATGTACTCAATGCATCATAGAGTTCAGTCTACATTTCCTTGCTTTTCTTGTAGAGACAATCTTTCATTTAAAAGAGATTTAGACAGATGGTCTTTTGTTTGGCCTCTTGTGACCTACATTGGTAACTGGAAAGACATCCTTAACTGGGGAGTCACAGTAATGGAGATAATTTCTTTTTCAGACATCAGAATTTACTCAGCCCATTTCCTCTCCAATCATCTACAGGAGGAAGGATTTCTCACATAGCATATTTCAGCTCCCTGCCCTTAATTTCCACCCCCCAAAAAGGACAAAGTTTGCCTTGAAAATGTCAAAAACCAGCTAAGCTTACAACTCACCTATTTTTTAGAAACATCAGTGAAAACGTGCAGCCTCAAATAATTGCAGAGAGTGCCAAATATTTTGAGAATGAAGAAAATTATTTTATTTGCTGGAAAATATGCTTTTGAACACCTGGTACCTATTCTAATAGGCAAATAAAGCATCTATAGTACTGTTCAATCTTTTCTTTTTGATAAAATAGTTCAGTTCAATAGATGTCCTATGAGAAGCTTTCTTCTTTTCTTTAGAAGAGTACTTTCTTCCAAAGCAATATACAGCATCTGGGGGGAATAATAAGCCCTGATTTCTTCAGAATAAAAGCTCTGGTGGGGAGGAGAAAGAAAAAATGAAGTCCCACCATTGGTTCAGCAACCATTGTCATCTCCCTGCCCATCTGTTTGTTCTCCTGCACATGGGAGCTGTTTCAGTTCCCTGGACAAAAGTTACTTCCATGCCAAATGGCCAAATGTCCTTGGCAGAGGCTTTGTCGGATCTTCTGACCTTGGCAGGCCAAAACAGAAGATGGAGAAAGAGCGGGAAAGTGGTTGCAGTACCAGGCCACTGTCAACACAGCCAGTTTGTTTCTCAAGAGATTGCTATCACAGCTGACTGGAGAAAGAAGGCCCCTGAATCTTAGGTATTTTCAGTATATTGTGGATATGTACGTGGTGTTTGACATTCCTAAATAAACATGTTTAGAGTTGCATCATACAGCAGAGTTCCTTCTGAAGTGGGGTTTTTTGGGGGGGGTACATATGAGATGGTGAAAACAGAAAAAATAACTCAAAAGATTAGTTTATCCAGTAATTTACAAGGTGAGGTGTTTGTTCTGTATATAGATGTGCACTTGCATACCATTGTAAACCCCTTGTCTTCCTATCAAAAAGAAGCATTGGAACACATGACTATTTAACAATATAGGCCAGTAGATTCCTGTTGGTATAAATCTTGATGCTTCCATACTACCAGCAGTTTCTTTTCACAAACGTCAAAAAAAATTACATGCCCTTTCCTGAGTTTTTCAATACATTTTTCCCCAAAGCACTAGTGATGGGCTTTTATTGTCATTTCAAAACAGAAAGAAAGTGGGAAAACCAATACCCCAGTGATGCCCATGCCACAACTTGACAATGAAACCAGCAAAGTTTCTGTCCCCATATGAGAAGGAGAAAAATTGGAAGGAGAGAAGTAGAAGAACTGCTGCTCTGTTTTTTGTTCTCCAGATAGCAAGGACAGTGGAGAAGGAGGAGGGACCCTCGCCACCACAGAAATCCCTGCTCTAACCTCTGGGCTGTCAGAAAATCAATGCTGTCAAACATATGATGGTTATAAATAGCAGTGGTGTTTTCCAGCAAGTGTAGAAGTAAAGGAGTGAACTCTGTGATGGTGGACTGTGGCAGAATACCTTCCACTGGAGCCAAAAGGAAAGGAGAAATAGTCACAGAAGCATAGAAGCACAGACATATAGGAAGAGTGATCTTGCAACGAGCCAGTTGGATTCCTAAAGTTGGCCAAATGTTCTTCAGAATGCTCATCCTTGTGTAGAGTAGTGTTTGTAGTACAGTATTTTCTAGTGGAAAACACTGACTTCCTAAGAGATTTTTTTTATTCATCTTCAACTTCCCTCAGTGGAAGACTGGCCTCAGATGGAGGGTCTGGTATGAGGATATTTTCTCAAGGACTCTCAGGGCATCAAAAATATGATATGACAGCTGCGTGGTAACTCTTTATTCTCAGTGCAGACAGTCTTGAAATTTGAGGCCCAGAGATTCTGCTTGCAAACTATCTGCAGAGATACCTTTTTTCCCCATAATGTCATCTGGATTATCTTTTGCATTACTTCAGCATGACTTTTCCCCATTCACTGTAATCACAATGTCTTTGAATGTTGGTGATGGTGAAGAAGGAGGAAGAGGAAGAGAAGGAGGATGAAGGGCAGCAGTAAGGGAAAGACTGAGAAGAACTAAATCAATAATGAGAAAGATTGACTGGGAAAAAACATGGGTGATGAACACAATAAATGCTTCCACTAGGTCTATCCCTTGAACTTACTTGCCTGACACACAGGGCATGTTCATATGTCAAGTTTGTGTTCATTTTTCGTTTAATGCATCTGCAAGCTGACAGAAGGGTCATTGGGTTTTCATTTATCAAGCTTGCAGCTTCCCACTTTCCTTCCAAGAATTTCTCTGTAGTGAAGGCAGCATTGTTTTGCCTTTAGGTAGAATAATTAGGCTGCCATGGGCAACTGATTTGAGGATACAAATTATTAGATGATGAACGCTTTCTTATTGCACTTGTAAAATCCCAATGGCAGATAAATGCAGCATTTGTAAAATTTTCCTGCAGAAACAGTTCTGTTCTACATATACAGTACTTTGCTTGGTAAGAATACTGTTTGCTGTCTTATCCCAGGCAGCATAATTCCTTGTGATTTTGCTATTTTTTTCCCATTAAATAATACATCCATACCAGTTGCTGGCATTACTTCAAATTAAGTCTGCATACAACATTTCCTCAGTGGCAGCTTCCATAACAGGCTGTTCTAAAGCCTGTCATTTCATCATCAAAACATTATCATCTCATCATGACTTGAAAATACATATGTTCAGTTTCTATGAACCAACAGAATCATTCAGTATATTTCAATTATTACAATTTATTCTTTTTTGGAAGAATTTCTTATTTTTCACAGGTCTATGCATAAGGTTGTTCTTATGACTTTGCAAATTGTGTCTGTTCATGCATGGGCATGCACATGCATGCACATGAATCTTCAAATCAATCTTGACTTCTGCCTCAACAAGTCCCTGCAGTTTCTGGGGCAAGATGTTTGCCATAACCTGTTTCCTCGGGCTGAGAGAGAGGGACTGGTCCAAGATCACTCTTCGTGCGCACAGCAGGGCTAGAACTCACAATCTCCCAGTTTCTAGTTTGATTCCCTATACCAAGCTGGTCCTCAAGAACAAAGTCACTTCATGGTGTGGAGGTTTTTACATATAAAGACCACACCCTGCTGCTTAGTAAGGTAGAAAAAGGTGGGATAGACAACAATACCATCAGATGGATTTGTAGCTGGCTGACAAACCGTACTCAGTGAATAGTCCTCAATGGTATTACATCTACTTGGAGACAAGTAAGCAATGGGTACCACAATGCTCTGTCTTAGGCCCAGTACTCTTCAATATCTTCATCAATGACTTGGATGAGGTAATAGAAGGGGAACTCATCAAATTTGCAGATGACTCTAAACTGGCAGGAATAGCCAACACCCCAGAAGACAAGCTCAGGATCCAAAAAGATCTTGACAAACTTGAACAATGGGCCCAATCCAACAAAATGAGTTTTAATGTGGAGAAAAACAAAGTTTTATATTTAGGCAGGAAAAATCAAAGGTTTAAGTACAGATTAGGCTAGACCTGGTTCAAAAACAGCAACTGTTAGACGCAGTGTTTCTCAACCTTGACAATTTTAAGGCATGTGGACTTGAACGCCCAGAATTCCACAGCCAGCATTGCTGGCTGTGGAATTCTGGGAGTTGAAGTCCACATGCCTTAAAATTGTCAAGATTGAGAAACACTGTGTTAGAGGGACTTTGATGTCCTAATGGACTATCATTTGATTATGAGCCAGCAGTGTGCAGTAGCAGCCAAAAAAGCTAATACAATCCTGGGTTGTATAAACAGAGGCATAGAATCAAGATCACGCAAAGTATTAGTACTGCTTTATAATACCCTAGTAAGACCACACCTGGAATACTGCAACCAGTTTTGGTCACCGTACTACAAAAAAGTTGTTGAGGCCTTGGAAAAAGTTCAGAGAAAAGCAACTAAAATGATCAAGGGCCTGGAGACTAAAACATATGAAAAACAGCTGCAGGATTTCTGTTTGGCTAGTCTACAAATAAAAGAAGAAACAGGGACAACATAATAGCTGTATTCCAGTATTTGAGGGGCTGCCACAAAGAAGAGGGCATCAAATTATTCTCCAAAGCACCAGAGGGCAAGACAAGAAACAATGGTTGGAAACTGACCAAAGAGAGAAGCAACCTGGAATTAAGGAGAAACTTCCTAACAGTTAACCAGTGGAACAGCTTTCCTTCAGAAATCATGGGTGCTCCATCACTGGAGATTTTTAAGAAGAACTATACTGTAAAGGTAGACATATGCCAATATTTGTCTCCATTGAGCCATATTCCCATTATGTCACTCAGTGTACATTTTCTTTTAAAATTTAGTACTCCAATTCTAGCAGTGTGTTTCTGCAAGAACACAAACATGGTAACCCCACAGGTACTTGTAGAATATATGGGATATCCACAATTAGAATTCATATTTCTTATTATGTAATATAAAAAGAAATACACTTTTGACTAATTATCATTGACGGTTTTATTCTCTAAGAATTTCTTAAATCCTACTTTTTGTAAGGTTACTAAATATTATAAAATAAATAGGAAAATAATTTTTATATGTTAAAGTTGGTGACCATCAGATAAGATAATAAGCAAAGTATAAGTAGAAAACTTTTTCTAAGTCAATACCTTCAGTTTTCTAAGCCACCACCCATTAAGTGGAAAAGGGTTCAGAACAGATTGCATATAGAAAACTGAAAGCACAGTCATAGGTGTTATGTCCCGAGCCTTTGCAAACGGCTCGGGCGTTTGCAGGCAGTCCCGGGCAGGTGCAAAGCTGCCCGGGACCAGACAGGCTGTCGCCAGCGCCGTGCGCATGCGCGGGTGCTGGCGCGGGAAAAGTAACCCATTTACCCGGGAGTTGCCTATATAAGAGGCTGCGAGGCGTTTGGGCGAGGCTGAAGCCATCTTCCTGTAAGCTGAACGCTGAATAAAAGAAACTGAGAACTCCAGCTGCTTCTCGTGTCTGTTTTCCCGCCACGGACTCAACACTGGCGACGAGGGTGGGATGCCTTGCACTACCTGGAAAGGAAGAAGTGTAAGCTTACCCAAGGAGTCCTGAGCGGCGGAAGAGGAACGGCATCGACTCGGCAGCTGCCCGCCATTCCAGTGCGCATTCGGGGGTAGGCTGGCTGATAGACCCATCTCCTGAAGATCCGAAGATGGCGAAAATCGGAAGGCTTTCAGAATTCGACGTCTCACATCCAGAGCGGTGGGAGTCCTACGTATCCAGAATGGAGAACTACTTCAAGGCAAACCAAGTGAGGGAAGATAGCTTGAAGGCTGCCACCCTGCTTTGCGTTTGCGGCCAAGACGCCTTCGAAATCGCAGAAAACCTTGCAGCACCTGTTCCAGTACAGTCTGTAAGCTACGCAGACCTGAAGAAGCTGCTGAAGGAGCACTTCCACCCCAAGGTGTCCGTTATCTCATGGCGCCACACCTTCGAACAGAGGGATCAACGGTCCGGTGAGTCAGCCAAGGAATACATCGCCGCGTACGGAAGGCCGCCAAGCCCTGCGAGTTCAAGGACCTCGAGGAACGACTGAGGGACCGATTCGTGTGCGGGTTAAGGCATCGAGAGCTACAACAGAGACTTTTCGCTAAGGAAGAATTATCCTTCCAAGACGCCTTAAGGGAAGTCACCGCAGAAGAAGCAGCAGGCGGCGCCGTCAAGAACATGCGGCCGATCAGAAGCAGTGCAGAGGGTGCGTCCGTGCACCAGGAAGACGTCCGACGAAACTCCGAGGAGGATCCGGACGAAGAAGTCGACCGTCTACACCCCGCGAAGGAGAACCAGAAGGAAAGCTCTTCGGCTCCGCTCAAGTGCATCGGCTGTGGAGGTCGCCACAGGAGAACCGACTGCAAGTTCCGCTCCGCTACCTGCCGGGCATGCGGCAAACAAGGGCACATTGCAGCTGTGTGTCTGGCCGACGAAAGGCACAACCCCAAGAAGAACGCCTGAAGGGTACCAGATTCCCCAGCCAGAATAGGGTAGGTTTTTGCGCTTCGCGAAGAAGCATCTGTAGAACAGGCACACACAAGCCCATGAAGAAAAAGCTGTCACTCACGTGAAGCTACAAGGGGTTCCATTATCTATGGAACTAGACACAGGGTCTGCCCTTTCCATTATTTCATTGCATACATTTAGGAAGATTTGTTCCAGTAGTGGGACTAAGGCCAAGTTAAGGCCTTCTGATATTGTATTAACAGATTTTCAGAACTCAAGAGTGTGTGTTAAGGGGGAGGCCACCCTTAACGTGCAATACAAGAGTTTTGAAGGTCCACTAGACTTATTAGTAGTAGGGGGTGAACGAACGAGTCTCATAGGACTCGATTGGTTTGAGGCCCTGGGGATACACGTCACAGGACTCAACAGCTTACAAACACTCGACCTACAGGAAGTCTGCAAAGAATTTGCAGATGTTTTCAGCCCCCAGCTGGGCACATTCAAAGGACCACCTGTGTCCTTAAAGCTAGACCCCACTGTCACTCCCATTAGGATTAAAGCAAGAAGGGTCCCTTTTGCTTTAAAAAGTAAGATTGATACTGAATTAGACAAACTAATCCAACAGGGAATCCTAGAACCTGTTGATTCCAGCCCGTGGGAGACCCCCATTGTCACGCCTCTAAAGGCAAATGGGGACATTCGCATTTGTGCTGATTACAAATGCACACTCAATAAGGCATTGCAGCAACATGCCTATCCTGTTCCTGTGGTCAGTCACATCCTGGCCTCTCTCAAGGGGGGGCGTGTTTTTGCAAAGCTTGACCTAGCTCAAGCATATCAACAGCTGCCTGTTGATGATGATGCTGCCATAGCTCAGACCATTGTGACCCACAGGGGAGCCTTTAAGGTAAAAAGGCTACAGTTTGGAGTGAATGTCGCTCCTGGGATTTTCCAAAGCGTAATGGAAAACACACTACGAGGTATACCAGGGGTCTGCCCCTATTTTGACGATGTCTTGATTGCAGGAGACTCCACACACATTCTAGCTGAAAGGCTTAGGGCTGTCCTGTTAAGATTCAGGAAATCAGGCCTCAAGCTCAGAAAAGACAAATGCAAGATTGGGGTGCCTTCTACTGAATTTTTGGGATTCAAAATTGATGCTGCTGGGATTCATCCTGCTGAATCCAAACTAACTGCTATTTTAGAAGCACCCAGGCCAAAGTCTAAGGCCGAACTTCAGGCCTTCTTAGGCCTCCTGAATTTCTACAATTCTTTTCTTCCACATAAAGCTAGTGTAGCTGAGCCTCTTCACAGGCTACTAGACAAACAAGCTGTGTGGCTGTGGTCACAAGCACATGAGGCTTGCTTTAAAGAAGTCAAGGCCTTGCTCACTTCTAACAGTGTTCTTGCACATTTCAACGAGTCTCTTCCTGTGTGCATCGCTTGTGATGCGTCCCCCTACGGGGTTGGAGCTGTCCTGAGTCACCTCAGGTCTGATGGAACTCAGGTTCCTATTGCATACTACTCCAGAACACTGTCTTCTGCCGAGCGCAACTACGCTCAGATAGACAGGGAGGCTCTGGCTGTTGTTGCTGGAATTAAAAAATTCCACGATTTTCTATATGGCAGGCATTTCACGGTCTTCACTGACCATAAGCCTCTGCTGGGACTGTTTACCACACGTAAGCAGACTCCCCACATCATTTCCCCTAGAATGCTTAGGTGGTCTATTTTCTTGTCTGCATATGATTTTTCATTACTCCACAAGCCTGGGAAAGAAATGGGCCATGCTGATGGCCTCAGTAGGTTGCCTCTGCCAGTAGTAGAAGCTGACCCCGCGCCAGCTGTCAACATTCTATCAATCCAAGCCTTGCCCGAGCTCCCTCTTAGTGCCAGGGATGTTACCGCTGAAACAGGTACAGATCACACACTTTCACGTGTCCGCTCCTGGGTCCTGTCCGGGTGGCCTGAGCACTGCCCTAGTCCTGAGTTTCAGAGTTTCTGGTCCAAAAGGAACGAACTGTCCCTTTCTCAGGGTTGTCTGCTTTGGGGAAACAGAGTTGTCATTCCCACCTCAATGAGGACTAGGGTCTTAGAATCCCTCCACGAGGGTCATCCTGGCATTGTTCGTATGAAGGCTCTTGCACGCAGCCACTTGTGGTGGCCTGCTTTAGATAAAGATATTGAGGCTAAGGTACACGCATGCCACCTGTGCCAACGATCTCGCCCAGAGATGCCCCAAGCTCCTGTGCATAGATGGGAGGAAACACAGTCCCCATGGTCTAGGGTGCACATTGACTACGCTGGGCCCTTTCAGGGCCAGTTCTTCTTGGTCCTTGTTGACAGCCATTCAAAATGGCTTGAGGTTGTGCCTGTCTCATCCACCACCACTGCAAAGACTATTCAGGTACTGAGGGGGATTTTTGCTGCACACGGGCTGCCAGATGTCATTGTGTCCGACAACGGCCCTCAATTCACCTCCTCCGAATTCCAAGCTTTCTTACAGGCAAACCTGATTCGTCATGCCACGTCTGCGCCTTTTCACCCGTCCACCAACGGTATGGCTGAACGCATGGTGCGCATCGCAAAGGACGCCTTGAAGAGACTCACCTACGGGGACTGGCATCACAGGTTGGCTGACTTTCTCCTTTCTTATCGCACCACACCGTCCACTTCTACAGGGAGAAGTCCAGCTGAACTTCGTTGGGGGCGCCAACTTACTACTAGACTTGACCGGTTGCATCCGGACAGACTGCCTTCATCTACCTCACATCCTAGGGCACCTAGACAACTACTTGTGGGTGCCCCGGTTTGGGCTCGCAATTACGGGCCTGGTCATACATGGGTCCCCGCTTCTGTGTCCAGGATCACAGGTCCTCTCTCCTACGAGGTTGCCCTGGACAACGGTCGTGTCCTGCGTCGGCACATCGACCAACTTCGCTCTAGGCGAGACTTTTCTGATGAGACTCCTGGGTCTTTTCCAGGGGGGGAGGGGGACCCTTTGGAGCAAAGGGAAGGGCAAGAGCTACTGCCCACCTCCACTGAGGGAGCCACAAACGGCCCATCTCAGGGTTCTGCAATTGCTCCGAAAAGAAAGTCATGGAGCTTACCCACACAACAGGCACTCACGCCTACTCCAGCCAGGGAGTCACCCCGGGGGCATACTCACTTTCCACACACATCACACAGCACTCCAGTAACGGAGGATACCCGGGGGCATCCCAACAAATCATTCCCCGCAAGAGAGCTGGCACACAATTCCCAAGGTTGGCCTGACCTTACCCCAAATCCTACAGGGGGTCAAACATACACAGAGCTAGTCGAGGAACCAAGTCCCGACTACAACACCCCTAGCACAAATCAGGGAACACCTGAGTTTTGGGAAAGTACAGAAACCCACACGAGCCCGAGCACAGAATGGGGTTCAGGGAATGGACAGCCTCCTGACAGGTCTTGGACTGACCTAGGAGGTTCTACAGAGACGCCCAGCAGTGGCTATCACTTCAAGGGGCCTGAGGGTCTACAGCTAGGTAGGACAACCAGGTCACAAAGCAACAGAAGCCCTGGCCTGACGAGCCCGGTGGGCAAGCAAGCAGGCCAGGCATCGGGGCACAGTCCTTGGAAGACACCAGGGCACAATAGAGAGAACAGGCTCACGCCTCCCTCCAGTCAGGGGACTTATGCCAGTAACCCAGAGCTAAGAAGGTCACAGAGAGCAAAGAAATCTCCTAAGTATCTAGAAGATTACATAACATTGCTGGCAAGGCAAAAGCCAGTAATCAGTGGGAGCACTGGGGAGCAAAATGTCATATAAAATAAATGTTGTATGTTGGTAGTAGTTTTAGCCCGGGGGAAAGGGGTGTTATGTCCCGAGCCTTTGCAAACGGCTCGGGCGTTTGCAGGCAGTCCCGGGCAGGTGCAAAGCTGCCCGGGACCAGACAGGCTGTCGCCAGCGCCGTGCGCATGCGCGGGTGCTGGCGCGGGAAAAGTAACCCATTTACCCGGGAGTTGCCTATATAAGAGGCTGCGAGGCGTTTGGGCGAGGCTGAAGCCATCTTCCTGTAAGCTGAACGCTGAATAAAAGAAACTGAGAACTCCAGCTGCTTCTCGTGTCTGTTTTCCCGCCATGGACTCAACAATAGTAAAGTGTGCAACTTATTTACATATAACTTTTTAAGAATGCAAAGACCAGCATTCAGTGTCGAAGCAGGTATCTGTAAAAAAACATATAAGAAAGACATTCCAACAACCCATATTACCAAGCAACTTGGATACAGAGATCCTGTGCCTTTGATACAGCCACCATAGATAGGAATTCTTGATTCTCTGTAAATTTCTCTACATCTCTTTTCAACTTTCTCAGTTCTCCATCCTCTATCCTTAATAAATTCCTAACATTCAGTACTTGTTTACCCCTTCATTCACTTACTTGCTCGCCTTTGGTAGTCCTCTTTTAACCAAATCTCTTTCCATTTTTGTTTGTTTAAATTTGTTTTCTTCTTTCCCTTCCTGCCATTTCTTGTTTTTGCTTTTTCCTGTATGTGCCTTCTTTTCTTGGCAGTCCCATGATCAGCATTCAATTCCACAAACTAGAAGGCTTCACTTTCTTTGCTTCTGTTAGTCCATAAAACACAGAGTAAAATCACTGGTGAAATATAAATAATGAATCTTCATAACCTGGCTCAAGTCACAAAGATGTATTCTCTGTGGCTTTGATGAGTTGTGAAAGAAATAGTCAATATGCTATGTGTAAGGATCTGATAGCATTTGCCAGTGAGACTGTGAATGTTAGTAATACATAATTTGTGAAATATGACATTACAACTTTAGAATGGTATTCTCTCTCTCTCTTTCTGCTTTAGACTTTTGGGAAAACTGCTGTCAATATCTTGAACCTTGTTCATCTGCTGGCTGCACCTCTTGACTTCTTCAGAACTTTTCTGATAAACCAAACCAGAACAGGCACAACCTTTTGCTTTGAATCAAAGCTTAGCTGACTTTATCAAGCCACCTTTGCCCTACTGTTGTTTAATTCCTCACCTCAGGAAGGCCTCTTGCCCGCAGCACTATCTTCTAAGGAAAGCCCACAAGATTTCATAATGCACTGAAAAAAGGTAAGAAAGAAAACATGCTTTTAAATTGATCGTCTCATCAACCAGAGTCTCTTAAGGAAGCCGGGTTCTTCTCCAAGGCTAGCTAAAATAAACATTCACTCCAAATTTAAGGCCTCCATGTAATTACACTCCATTTAAATTGAATTCATGGGATTTATTTCCTTGGATAGATTGTTCTTGTTCCTTCTTTCCCCAGAGCAATGTAAAAGAGATCAAATCAAACCAAACAACCCGTCGGATGTGCTCATCTGCAATAAAATGCAAGTTCTCTTTGGAACTACGTGTGTGAAACATTGCTTAGATGAAATTGAAGTAATCATCAACGTTTCTTTCTAAATCAAAGTTGTTTCCCAAGGAAGCTTGTTTATCATCATCATCATCATCATCTCATCATCCGATATTGCCCACTGTGATTCTTAGCACTAACATTTAAGTGGCAGACAGCATTTTTATAAAAGCTAGCAGACAAACCTTCCTTACTGTTTAAGGCTAACCATTGCCCTTAAGAAGAAATATTGCATATTATTTAACGTAAGCATTTTGTGCTCTGTCTGAAAATTACTCTGAGATGCTTCCTGGCTGAAAAACATTGTTGTGGCTACTCAGTGCATACGTGCCAAGTCTTTTGGTCAGTCTGCACATAACTTTCCATTTGCACATCTCTTGCAGCCAGCCAACTGCATTTAAGTATAATATGCCAGGCCTGGTGCCAGCAGAAAAATTATACTGGCATAAATTGCTTCAAAGACTGAGCCTTATAATGCATCACTAATGAGATAATGAGTGGTACTGCCTTGACAGTTTTAATGTAGGATACATTGAAAAAGGAGTGGGTAGATTCCCCTTTTTGCATTTTCCCAGTATCATAAGCAGGCAGGAAAAACAAACCAGCAATCAATATCCTTAACATGAGCCATGGTGGTGCAGTGGTTAGAATGCAGCATTGCAGACTAATCCTGCCGACCACCAGCAGTTCGATCCTCACCAGCTCAAGGTTGACTCAGCCTTTCATCCTTCCGAGGTCAGTGAAATGAGGACCCAGATTGTTGGGGGCAATATGCTGACTCTATATACTGCTTGGAGAGAGGGCTGTAAAGCACTATGAAGTGGCATATAAGTCTAAATGCTATTGCTATTAACCTGTGGTAGGGCATCCTTGGATGAATGGAGGTGAGTGCTTTAAATGGCAGATTTAGCCACTTGTCAAGTTGCAGCATTGCAAGTGTAGAAAAGATGCTATGGGAAACATTGAGGTTAATCCAACTTCATCCCTCACAGCCCTTCCATTCTTGTAACATGGCACTCAGACTAACAGATGTGAAGAAGGAATGTGGAGTATAATAAGAGGCAGCAAATGATACTTGCTAAGCTCTTTCCTTACCTAGCACTACAAGAAAGTGGTGATGTTTTCTAATAGAGCAACCTCCCATCCTGAAGTAACAAAACCAGTTTGAAGTAATAAAAATAGGTAAAAACCTTTACTGGCAGAGAAAAGCCTATAATGCAATCATCTGCAACCTGCTGCTGGCAGAAGCCATTTTTCTTTCCTCTTTTAAATTGACCTTATGGGCAGCATAGAAACAGGTCTAGTGCGCCTTGAAAAATGTGCTAAACCCATATACTTAAGTATATATGAAGCCAGTGTAAGATTGGACACATGTTTGGAAAGCTCTAAGGCATTGCATAAGCAATATCTCTGTCAATGCCAGATGTCCTCAGCCTGCAGCTAGGAAAGTTGGATGGCAATGTATGTATGTATGTAATTAGCAGCTGCTGATTATAGATTTTTTTTAATTTAGCATATAGCCGCCTATTTTATTTGCCGCAATCCTAGGTGGTTCAACAAAATCAGTAAGACAGCAATAAAATAAGCATATTACCCATTCAAAGGAGCATCACCCTTCCTATCATGGGGCCATGACATCCATCATCTACTCATGCTGGCTCATCCCCATCTTAGCCCAATGCTTGGGGGAAGAGCCAGATCTTCATAGCCTTCTGGAAAGGTAAAAGCAGTGGTGGATTCAGCCAGTTCGCACCACTTCGGCAGAACCAGTAACTAATTTTTTGTTGTCCAGGCCCAGAATGGACTACCGGAAGTGGCATCCACACATATTTGTTCACATATTTGAATCCCACCACTGGGTAAAAGGCTGCAGGTTGTCCAGATATCATGTGGGAGGCAGTTCCAAAGGACTAGGGCTGCTACAGAGAAGGCATTCCAATCCTGTCCCTCTCTGGTTTCCAGATGTGTTAATTCTTCTTTAGAGATCTGAATTCACATTAGGAGTAGCATTTTTCAAAATGTTGTTGTAACCTTTTATTACAAGTCAAACCTTAATTCCAGAAGTAGTAACTATAATCAGCATGGCCTTTTATCTCTTGATGTTGGGGGGGGGGGAGAGAGAGAGAAGTAGGAAGACAGAAGAGAAAGCATTCTAACGTGGTGCTTATTTTATTTAATTAGGTTTTTGGGGGAAGAGTGATTGGAGTCATAATATTCATTTAGTTTGGGAAGTGAGTGTAAGGAATAAAAACAAAGCAGTAGGTGAGGCACAAGAAAAGGTATTTTAATGTAAATAATTCAGTTGCAGGTACAGGGGGAAAAGAAATGGATTTTTTTATTTTATTTTTGAGGTGAAAGGAAGTAAAAATGTCAAGAGGCGAAGGAAGAGGAATGAACCAGCAGAAAGAGAGTAATACAATCCAGTTTTAACACTAGTGGTTGTTGTGTTTTGCTGTTTATGTCATGCAATGTACTTTATAAAACTTTAACCCACACTCCTGATAACTGTTAAGATAAACAATAGAAAAGAAAACTTAGCTGCACAATTTCAATTGAACAAATCCCTTATTAAAAATATATTATAATTGGTGCAGTTTTCAAAAGATTCACAAGTATGAATTGCATTTCCAAAGATTAGTTTTTTTGGCTGAAGCTGCATTAACAGGTCCAAGTAATATTGCAAGGTCAAATGTTGTTTTCCATATTTAATACCAGTTGGACATCTACAAAGGTTGACAATTTTCCATAAATGTAAAATAGATCTGGTTTTTCTAGGTCTTTTTTCCTCCCTTTCATCCAAAGAGAGACAGTCTGGTGTAGTGTTTAAGATGCTGGTCTAGAATCCAGGAGACCATAAATTCTAACCCTGTTTTAGACATAAAAGCTGGCTGGCTAACTTTGAGCTACTCTCTCAGCCCAACTCCCTTCACGGGGTTATTGTTGTGGGGAAACCTAGGAGGAAGAAGAATATTATGTATGTTTATTTGTTGCCTTGAGTTGTTTATAAAGTAATAAAGGCAGGATAAATGTCAAATAAATAATTAAATAAATAAATAGTCTATAAGGCAGGGGTCTTCAAATTTGGCCCTTTTATGACTTGTGGACTTCAACTCCCAGAATTCCTCAGCCACAAGTCATAAAAGGGCCAAGTTTGAAGACCCCTACTATAAGGGTTTCCAGTTAACCATAAATATAGATATTATCGTTTCTCTGATCAAAGAAGTTAATTTAGCCATTTTTGCCAGCTCCATCATCTTCACCAGCCATTTCTCCATTGTGCTATTGTTGAACATATAATGTAATAGTCTTGCTGCAATTGTCATTTAAAAACAGACTTCTATGATATTTTGCTAGTTGTCTATCCATTAGTTCCAAAATAAAAGTCTGGTTTCAGTTGTATTTTAATCTTTAAAATGTTCTGTCTTAATGTATGTATTTGTATTCAAAATTAATTGGCTTTTTTTTACTTGTCCACCAAACTTTTTCATTATTTATTTTTAATTGTTTTAATCAGTAACAAAAAGTCCCTTGACAAAAAAGTGAAAGAAATGTGACAAAAAAAAAACACATAGTATGATAAATAATTTTAACAGTAAACAGTTATAGTTCTCTATATACTTATTTAATGCAAATATTATTCAAGTACAATATGTTTCTAATGCAATTACGTAACTATCATATTTTTAACCTACTTTATTTGGTATAAACAAGTCCCATATTTCATTATGCTTGTCCATACAAAATCTATGTCTTTAGGCAAGCCACTCATGGATGGCAAGTACAATCAGGTCCTTAATCCATTGAGTGAATGGTGCCATATATATTTTATCTTTCCAATGCAGCAGTATCAGTCTTTTGGCCATAGTGAAGGCATGGAGAATCCATTTATATTGTGCAGTTGTCAAGTATCAGGCATGTAGTTCAAGAAAATATCATGCTCTGATCATAATCATATTTATATGATTTACTTATTTCTCTAACTAAGTATAGGACATTGTAAAAATATGTGTTTAAAGAAGCATTATCCTTATTACATTTCCAATAATATGATTTTTAACAGTCCTTTTCTATGCAAGCATAGTGGAATCCAATAAATTCTAAATATTATTATTTTTGTTTTGTAAGTCATAGTTTAAGGTCCATTGACCCTCTTGCCATAAATGTTAAAATAGTCTCCCATTGTTTAGACAATATAGGAACCTCTAATTCTTTATTCCACTCATTTCCTAGCATCTGCAGATCAAACTGATTTATTGATAACAAATACTTATAAAAATTAATAGTAGTTTTTTTTTTAACTTTAAAAATTTAACAAGTTATTCTGGTACCTCAAATATTTCAGAAGCCTAAAAATGCTATTGGTCTAAACAATGTTATTAACAAATATTGTGGCTGTAAACAAAGCATATATTTAAAAATTATCTTCATCATTTATCAGTTGATTCAAGTCAATATCCCCACTTCCACCCAATTTTTCCATATCATCATCTTTTTTTCCAGTTTATAAAGTTGGGTTTCTCCATGAAGTCAGCTTGGCATAGGAAAAGATCTGAATCTTTTTTTATTAGACATTCCATTCCATAACTCTCTAAATATTTACTTACTTATTAAATTTATTGACTGCTCATCTTACCACAAGGTAACTCTGGGTGGCTTACAATATTAAAAAGATAAAATATTACAACACTTATACACAATATGAACTAGATAATAACATAACTGTTTCCAGAGATACTAGAGTTTTAATATATTTAGAGTCTAATATGGTCTATCCAACCAAAGATGCTATATATGTATATTCCAAAGTTTCCCAAGTGCAAAAGAAAACGTTGATTTTTTTAAATACTTGACATTATAGTATAACTCCAGATCTGCTTTGGGATGGTGCTATGAGTGCATGACTCTTACCTCTCTCCTGATAAAGGTGTTTTCAAACTTCAAATTATCAGACTGTGTGGACAAAGACTTTGAGATTGATAGATACTGTACATGTCCCCCAAATATAATAAAATGTTCCTTTATGTTGTTCGCAGATTTTGTAGTTAATTATAAAGAGTTCTTGTGGGAAATAGATTTGTTTGGACTTTTAGCAAGACAAAATAAAGATAAGCAATTTAAAAAACTGGACACTAGAGGGAACTAAAGATTTTAGTTAGAGGAAAAAATACACAAGCCTGATTACAGTTAAATCACTGGAACATATAAAATGGTGCAAAACATTTTAACATTGAAAATTCTGAAAAATGGAATCACACGTTAGTATCAACAATGTTAATAGCAATGTTTGTTTCTATGGACAGGCTGTGCCCAAACAATGTCATGGAAATAATGGGAGATGAGGAACAAGTTTTATTTGACAAGGTAGAGATGGGATAAAACAATGGATCTACAAATGACAGGTAATGCAAATGTTATGGAAAAGGATGTCTCCCTTGACATACAAAAGAAACTGATTGATGTTTTAAAATCCTAAGAAAAATGCAAATAATAAACCAAGAAAGTGACTGGGATAATTCTTTTATATTGGATTTTAAAAAGAGTCTTTTAAAGCTTTGAAAAATCCTGTGAGAAAGAAGAAAAAAGAAATGAAAAGAAGTCAAATTCTATGATATTATTTGAATCGACTAAAGATTGAAACTGTTAGAAATACAGCAAACAATAGTTTTGTGGATTTGTTTATAGATATGAGAAATTGGATGGAGAGTCATTGACTTTAAACTAAGAATTACAAAAAAAATGTTTATACTTGTTGAGTAGAAGATTGGAAATCACTTCCTTCTATGTTTTTCTCACATACACTATATTGTTACCTTTCTTTCTATTTTCTGTTTTCTTTCTTCTTTGCACCTTTCTTTCATTTGTCTTCCTTCCTTCTTTCTTTCTTTCTCTTTTTCTTTTAGCTTGTATTACATTTGAATACTGTAATTAAAACCTGTAACAAAAATTTCTATATAGAAGAATACAATGGATATCCAAACAAAGCCAAATAAATGGAATGTAACTCTAGAATTCTGACTTGAGGCACAAATCATTAGGCTCAAATTATCATATTTCAGACACAATATGTGAAGATTGAATTCCCTTGAGAACTATGTAATGCTGGGAAAGGTGGAAGGAAAGAGAAGCAGAGGATGACTAGCCATAAGGGAATGGATTATAGTAGCACAGGGTGCATTATTAAGGGATCTCAAAGACCAGGTGGAGGACAGAAGGTCTGTCCTGGAGAAGGTCTGTCTATATGGTTGCTATGTGTTTGCTATGTGAAATTGACTTAATGGCACATAATCCACCATTTTAGCTAGGACCAAATCTGGGTACAACTCAATATGTCAATTTCTAAGTAATAACTTGTCAATCATACATAATATGACTCAGTAAATGGATGAACTGATAAAGTGTGGCTGAATTTAGGAATGGAGGGGACAATTTGTTACCAACACAGTTGAATACAGGTCATAAATGATATTGCTATGAGTCGCTTGCAGACAATTAACGTCTCAACATAAATAGTCTTCATCAGACAGATAAACAGACTTAGGTCCATGGATGTTCTTCTGTTGAATTTTTTAATATAGATTATGCCAGTTTCACAGAGTATTCAGAAGACAGTATCATTTTTTATTCCTCAGTACACATTTTATTCTTCCTTTCTCCAGTTTTCTCTCTTAATATGGGCAATCCATATTAAGGACCCAAAACAGAAGCACAAATATTTGGAGGTATAGATATTTCACAACACTTTATTCTCATGGTATTTTGCATCTCCTCCTTTCCATATTTCATATATATATATATATATATATATATATATATATATATATATATATATAATGAATAAAGCGCGTTCACCAGGAGAGTTTAAAGTTAAAATACTTTAATTAAAGTATTTTACTATATTAAAAGGTTGCCAAGCTTTCGTTGGGAAAACTCCCCAACATCTTCAGGGCTGAGAGACCGTTTCTAACAAGGTGATTCAAACGGGTTCCATAGACGTCTGCACGTGGTTCCTAGACTGTGCTAGCATTCCCTGCTGAACAGCTGATAGGTGGGAGGGGGAATCGGAGTAAAGATTTCTTCTGTCGTTCTCTCGAGCACTTTTGTTCACATTTCCGTCGACCTCAGGGGGTATTGTTAAAGTTATGTTCCGCCCTCTCCCGGCAGTACTGGCTCTCGTTGCAGTGGGGGGATTTAGTTTGATGTCATTGTGTATCCTACCATGGAGGCGGGGCTTCATCGGCTGCAATTTAACATCTTTCCTCTGCTGAGTGCTCCCATATTTATCTTCGCTCGCATGTACAAGCATCAACTGGATGTGGTATTTTTCAATGTTTGAATCATCCTCCTCCATCATGGTGTCCCCCATGCTCATCTTCCCTCGTAGGTCAATATTCAAGTTAAATCCCCCCCATTTCTGGGCTCTTGAACTTCAAAAACATTGTAACTCGACTTTATTAGAACACCACTTCCAAGCACTGAGTCATCACATCCAAATGGTAGCTAGAAAAACGAATCAAGAAGCAACAGCACACCTCCAACGTAAGATGAATGCCATACGTAAGTCCCAATATAGTAATTTTACCAATAGAGTGGTTTGTAACCTCTCTTCCAAACCTCTGACCAACTCACAACTCACCCTACTGCAACGTGATACTAATCATAACCTTATGGATGCCTACCCTTTAGATTTTATATCTGCACTGGAGCCTGCTATGCATCATATGGGGACAGATGAAGACACCAGAAATTCCATTAGACAACAGATCACAGGGCTACTTACTAACCACAGGTACCATCACACCCTATCTAGAGAAGAAACTGGAGCTCTTACACAACTTAAAAGAGATGATACTATTGTCATACTTCCTGCAGACAAAGGTAGGGTGACTGTTATTATGGATAGAACACTGTATACAGCTAAAGCACTTGAACTCTTGAATGATAAGTTGGCCTATAGAGTAATTAAAAAAGACCCCTCAATAACGCTCAAAAATAAAATCAACAAACTGCTAGACAACTTTAAGCGTTGTAAGAAGATCGGAGATGACACCCTAAAGAGGATACGTCCCTGTGACACGGCCCTTGCCCGTTTTTACGGTCTACCAAAGATCCACAAAGAAGGTACCCCCCTTCACCCCATTGTATCATTCAGGGGCACCCCCATCTCAGGACTAGCTAAATGGCTTAGTACCCGCATCAACCACCTCGTAGATGGCAGTAACACCATGGTCAGATCTGCAGAAGAATTTTTAACTAGAATTAAGACCCTTAGGGTGGAGGATGATGAGATGATGGTGTCGTTCAACGTCACCTCTCTCTTCACCTCCATTCCCCAGGACTTAGCCATCTCTGTCCTGAAAGAACGTTTGACATCTATGAGTGAAAGTCATCACCAAGATTCCCTTCAGACGGAAGACCTCGTGAAATTGATAGAAATATGTCTCCAGACTTATTTCACATTCCAAGGTACCATCTATGAACAAATAAAAGGAACCCCGATGGGCTCCCCCATCTCCAGTATTATAGCTGAGGTAGTCCTTCAACAGCTTGAACATAAGGCTATGACTTTATACCAACCCAAATTTTGGGTTCGATACGTGGACGATACATTTGCCATTGTCAAAAGACAACATGTAACTACATTTATGGGAATATTAAATTCCATCTACTCTGACATAAAGTTTACTGTAGAGGAAGAAAGACACAATTCTCTTGCCTTCTTAGATGTTTCCATCCACCGTCAACCAGATGGATACCTACATACGAAGGTATTCCGTAAACCAACCCACACGGATAGAATCCTCCATTACCAGAGTAATCATCCTGTTTCCCATAAAATCAGCTGCATAAAAACGTTATTTAAACGCGTTGACTCCCACTGCAGCACGGATGAATATAAGAAAGAAGAGAGGAGACACCTCTTCCGTACGTGCATATATAACGGTTATCCATTAAAATTTATCAAACGACATTGTACAACTTTCCAGCACCAGACCACCCAACGAAGAAGGGATTCCCCCCTACAAAAAACACGCATCTCCCTCCCATACATAAGTAACATCTCAGAGGCCACAGCCAGACTACTAGCACCCCATGGTATAGAAGTAGCTCACAAACCTAACCAAACCCTACGATCAAAAATTATGCGTCCAAAGGACCCCCTACCTACCATGGAGAAATCTGCTATTGTTTATAAGATCAACTGCAAAAACTGCGAAGGCAACTATGTGGGAGAAACAGCCAAACGCTTGAAAACTCGCCTCCACGAACACAAACTGGCCATAAAACAAGGCGAACCACACTCACAACTTTGGATGCATATGGCACAACAAGGCCATCAGTTTGACTTCAATAACACCCTTATCATAGCCAGTGATGCCACGAAGGGAGGTCGGCTGCTAAAAGAAGCCTGGTTCTCGAATAACAACTCAATCAATCGTCACATTGACTTGCACCCAGCACAACAAGCGCTACGAAAATGGAACTCAAACCATCATCCTTTATATCACAAACCTTACAATCAACATCCACAACATTCTAAACCAGGAACTACACCTCCTCCCTACCAGAAACAATCTGATATAGACTACCCAGAAACCCCCCAACAATATCAAGGGGAAACCACACCCCCTTTAATTGGAGAAAACAACAATAATGACATTGGAGCGCTTAAGAAATTTGAGGATAGAACCACTAAATTTAGCACTACCCATAATAATAATAAAGGTGGATATCCCATACAGAGAGGGGAGAAAAAACATGTGATGACGACCCGTTCGCTTGATAAAAGGGAAAGTAACATGAGCGGGGAATCTGCCCAAATACCAACAGACTTTTGCTCACAGAAATGGGGGGGATTTAACTTGAATATTGACCTACGAGGGAAGATGAGCATGGGGGACACCATGATGGAGGAGGATGATTCAAACATTGAAAAATACCACATCCAGTTGATGCTTGTACATGCAAGCGAAGATAAATACGGGAGCACGCAGCAGAGGAAAGATGTTAAATTGCAGCCGATGAAGCCCCGCCTCCATGGTAGGATACACAATGACATCAAACTAAATCCCCCCACTGCAACGAGAGCCAGTACTGCCGGGAGAGGGCGGAACATAACTTTAATAATACCCCCTGAGGTCGACGGAAATGTGAACAAAAGTGCTCGAGAGAACGACAGAAGAAATCTTTACTCCGATTCCCCCTCCCACCTATCAGCTGTTCAGCAGGGAATGCTAGCACAGTCTAGGAACCACGTGCAGACGTCTATGGAACCCGTTTGAATCACCTTGTTAGAAACGGTCTCTCAGCCCTGAAGATGTTGGGGAGTTTTCCCAACGAAAGCTTGGCAACCTTTTAATATAGTAAAATACTTTAATTAAAGTATTTTAACTTTAAACTCTCCTGGTGAACGCGCTTTATTCATTCCATTTATAATTATGCCCGGGAGTATCTTTACTTCATCTTTAATCTTTTTTATTTTCAAAGTAGAAGAAACATTTTCCTGTGCACACCACATAAAAGTGGATGATCTGTCAACAAGCTTTAATTTAAAAAAATGAATGAAAATCCCTTTACATATTATTCTGCATCAGCTGATCTTTTTAAAAATATATATTATATTATTAAAATATTGAAAAATAAAAGTAAAAAAATAAAATGGCATAAAACAAACAAAAAATGACTGTTATATTTGGATTAAAAAGAAAAAAGAACAAAATAGGTAAAAACTTTCTGAAAATAGATCCTTGTCTCTTTTTTCTTCCATTTGTGTCTAACCATTAACTTGAATATTTGCATTTTACATCAAACATTATTGATTGTTGTTCATTTATATTTAGATACTAACAACCTATGTATTCTTGAAATGGGTTCTTTTGATGCTTGTATTTACTTCTGCACATAATCATCACCTTTCAGCACATACTTATACCAATGATGGAGAAGGTTCCTAAAGGTAACAAAGAACTCCACACTTTGCCTTCTAAAAGTCTTAATTTTTTCCACCTCTTCATTTGAGCCAGATGCCTACAAAGGTATTCCTTCAATTTTGGGAAAATATGAAGGCCACATGGCACCAACCGAGATCAATATGATGGCGAGATCAATATTTGCAATTGCCAGTTGGATGGGTGACTCATAAGGAGTGAGACCTATCATGTTATAGCAAAATGTCCTCCTAATCTTCACAAATTCTGCTTAATTATTCCAAAGTATGAGTATTACAATGAGTTGAACTGGTGCCGAGTCTAAGGAAATCCCTGTGAATAACACCATCTGCGTTTCAAATATCTGGAACCATGGTTTTCTTACCAAAGTTTGTATTTGGGGGGGGGGGTATTTTTGTTTTGTTTTGTTTTTTAATTCTGAAACAAGTAAACATATTTGGCAGAAGAACATGGATATGGGAAGGCCGATCTATTATTGATCAGTGTCTAGTACTCTATCAGCTCATTAAAAATGCTCCTCCCACAACACAACTCTCCTTTAATGTCCTCAAATACCAAAATACTTCCCTGAGATGGCCTCATGAAAATGGTGACCCACTTATTTTATTTATTTAGCATATGGCATATCATACATGGACTAATAAATGATGACCCACTTTATGACCATCTTGACCTATGACCAAAATTGAATTACAGTTGTAAATTAAGGACTATCTATATGTTCCAAAAAGGGCTAAATGTTTGATACCTAGACTTCATTTTATTGGCATGGGTTTTTGATCACACAAACCAACTTTATATTCCTTTCTTTTATTTCTAACAATCTGAATCTTTAGTGTTTTAAGAAAACAGCATTCTGGAAAGCAGATTGATATGTTAAAAAATAAGCTTATTACAGTATCTTAGCTTCCAAAGTAAACACAAAGAAAAGAAGACCTAGGATACATACGCATATACATGCACATGAGTTCAAGTCATGAATCTACAAAGTTCAAAAATCATTGGATATCTGCCTACACAGTGCTTGTTTTGTTTAAAAAAAAAAAAAAAGGTGCCGGAACTCACACACATCATACAACCTGCCTTGCCTACCCTACAAGGTTCCATCCAAAAAAGGTGCCAGAACTCCGTTCTGGGCGTTCTATGACAAAAAAATCTCTGTGCCTACACATTTCTCCATCTGCCTGAAATATTTCTACAAGAAAACTACTTCAAGTACAATGAGTAGTTCTTTTGGCAAAGTAAGAGAGTTATTTAAATGTATTTTTTCCAATGTGTTTGGCCTTGGGTGTGTTCCTTGTCTCCCTGTTTTTAAACTTTGTCCTGCAGTTTCTGTTTCTTTCTATTTCTTTTAGTTCATCAGTCTTAGAGATGATCAGAAGAATAAACATTTTTTCATAGGGACAAAGACAAGCCTTTTGAAATAAAAATATGAATGTCTGATTGTCTCAATACTACCTTTATTTCTTGGTTATCAGTGCAGACTTATAATTCATATATATTTCATTTCAATCAAGGGGTGTAAACAATTAAACACAGTAAACAGCACATTTTAATCTCTTCTGCAATAATTTAGTTTCTCTTCTGCAATGATTTAACAGGAATAGAAGTGATCGAAACATAAAACTTAAGGAGCATTTTCGAGTTAAGGATTTGTACTGTGGAGAATGCTGAGGAAGCATACAGATCAATTCTGTATTTTTGAAGGAATTTCTTGAAATATTTTCTTTGGTAAGTCTGGAAATGAAATGACTGTTCAGGTAAACCCTAGCAGATAGTAGACAAGACAAGAATGTCAAACAGATAGAAAGCATCAGCCCTGAAGCAATATTTGTGCCCAAACTAACAATAATATTGGCCATTTCTGGCTAAGCTATAACAACATTTTTAAAAATTAGAATTAAAATATTCCTGGCTAAATTAAAGAACATTAACACATCTTATGGTCAGTTTTATTTTCCCTAAGTTTCATTAAAACTTTATGGCTATCTGTCCCAGACAATATCATCTGTTATGCTTTGTGGTAGATCTAAAGAACGTCATTAGCCATTTATATACAGTATGTGGAACTTTTATCTAAGAATATATTTCAGATTTGAAAAATCTGAAACCTCTCTGGATTAAAATTACTAATTCTTATGTATGTTTTCTATACTACTGAACAGTCACCGTTAATTCAGAGAAAGCATTGAATGAATAGAGTTGTATGGAATTGTCCCTAATAAAGTTTATTTAGTCTTGTAGACCATTATGCCGTCAATATTAAGCTTGAAATACTAAGCAAAAGATTTAAAATTCAAATATTGCTTTAATAAAAAGAAGATGTTCAGCTATGCAAAACAGGAATCAGATTAGAAGCTTAACCTGTCAGATATGCTTTCTACAAGTGTAGTTGATAGCAAGCAATTTGAAAATCTTAGTAGTTCCTTTAAGATTTCAATTCATGGCCAAAAGAAAATAACTTTAGAGGTATATGAACATATATACTGTATGTGTAAATGATGTAGGTAGAGATATATTGATACCAATCAAACCTATATAAATTAAAGGTAAAGTTTTCCCCAGTTGTGTCCAATTCTAGGGGGCGGTGCTCATCTCCGTTTCTTAGCTGAGGGAGCCAGTGTTGTCCGAAGACAGTTCCACGGTCAGCATGACTATATGCCAAGGTGCACAGAATGCTAAAACCTTCCCATTGAAGTGGTACTTATTTATCTACTCACGTTTGCATGTTATCGAACTGCAAGCTAAGGCAAGTCACAGGAGCTCACTCAGTCATTCAGTGCTCAGGTCTCAAACTCAGGCATAGTGCACATCTATATGTTTGGCTTCAGAATTGATTTTCTGAGAACTTAAATGTTGGGGGGGAGGTTTCCCTTTGTTGGAAAAGTACCAAAAGCATATATATATATTACTAATCAGACAACTTTTATTTGCTTCTTTCTTGACAAAGATCATTTACTAAGACACACTATGAGTGATTCCACTAAGCATCTCAGCTGACAGATGGTCTGGCAGGATTAAGTAGATGGCTGTGCAGGTGTTACAAACTAGGAGACATAGTCATTTAAACTCACTGGCAGAATCATTCTTCTCAGGACTCTCCAAAACCAGATAATTATAACAGTTTTTCACCAGTTAGGCTAAACCTCCACAGACACCCTAATCTCTCCATCTGGATAGTTCTTGGTGCTTCTATTAAGGACTTCCATTCAGCTCAGTTCAGGTTCTAGAGAAAATAAGATCTTAACTAATTCTTGTAAACATCTTGAATCCCTAAGGGCCGGCTATGTAACTGTACAGTTTTGCATGAGAAAGTTTTAATTATAAATGTATCTTTTGAATCACTGAAGACAAATCTCTACCCATTAATGTTTAGATGTTTACTGAGGAAAGGGTGAAAACAGGAAAATCTGGGAATGCAACAGTTTCTCTCTCTCTTGATCTCCCATAAAATCAAAAGATTGATTTTGGATGGGACTAATCTTGCTAGCCTTTTAGGTTTTAATCAGGTGCATAAATCAGCTGTTTTGTGAGGGAGACCATTGTTTATCCATGGCTACTGGAGATTATGTTGGGGAGGTTTGTATTTTTAATCCTGTAAGGTACCCACCCACAAATGCAGAATATCTTAGATCTTAGATTTTAGGCTTGCAAAACATGTTCAAGGTTTACTGCAAAAAAGTTGATTAGCAAAAGATCATATTCTCTCCTTTTTTCAGCACTATTTACAGTTATATAAAATATGTAAGGTAAGAGCCAGCCTCTTTGGAGAACACACCATTGCTTCAGCCTGTTAGATAAAAGACTCCATATCCTGAACAGAAAAACAGAAAATTAATTGTTGGCTGAACCCATCTTCTTATGGTTGAATGATTAAAAACCTTATTTTCATCAATTATTATATTTAAGAACAAGGTAGGAAAAGCATGCAGAGCCCAACTTCTGGAACTTTTTCCCATCCCTTAATACCATAATATGACTAGGTGAGGACTTAGAATTAAGGTGTTGTTGGGTTTTTTTGCCAGTTGAGAGAGAGAGAGAGAGAGAGAGAGAGAATTTGATTGTATCCTATTCAGGTTTTAGAGCATTATCCTACTGAAGATGGAAACTTTATATTATTTCTAACACTGAAAAGGATATAATGATAGACAAAGCATGCAGAACATGGTTTTCTGAATTCTTTCCAACCCTTTACCAACAATGATCATAAGAAGCATCAGTATTTTTTTCCACATAATCAAGTAACCTGTTTCATCTCTGTATACATGCATGCTTTTGCATTCCCCTTTTGCATCTGTGAATGCGTGCAGGTGTGCTCTAGGAGGCACAAAATGGGAGAAGGTATTAGAACAGAGGAGTTGGCAGCATTCTGAGACATCAATGGATTTTCTTTTTTCTTTTTCTTTTCCTATAATTTTCTTTCCCCAATTCCCAACCCGATCTATCCCATTTTCATAATCTGTTTTTGGGAGGAAGATCTGTTTCTCCACCAAATGAAATTTGGTCTCATTCTGTTCCTTTTTTAGAAAGTTATCTTTAACATGGACCCACAAGCAGGAAGGCAGGCAGAATTTTGAGCCCTGTTACATCATTTGTTTCTAACACTTTATTGGGTTAGGATGAAAATGATTATATGTCAGACGAATAATCAGAAAATGAATCCCATCTATGCAATTTGTCTGTCTGGAGTTAAATTACCGGATAGTTTATAGGACCCCATAGGAAAAGGAAGAATCCATTATATCCTCTAACAGTTGACAAAAGGGGTAAGAAAAATCCTCTAAACTGAAGTTATTTGGGAAGCCATGTTGTAAACATTTCATTTCCTGGATTGCTGGAAGCATAGTTTGATTAAGTTAATCATGTCCAGAGTGAATTGTATTTAGATCCAACTCATTTCTGGTTTAGAGGCAAGCTTTTCCCAGCAGGAGAAGAACATTCCAAATTTAATTTTTCTCCCTTGAATAGAAAATATATTGTAGATACTCAGCTGTTGCCAAGAATCCTGTTATTTTTCCTCAAGACATTTTCCAGTATTTCTGACATAGGAATAATGTCTTTTTTCTTGATTCCAGAGGTTATATTTTGGGATTCACCCTCTTATTAGTACTGACCTTGCATCATCTGGGCATAGTTTGCACATAACCTTGCAAGACAATTGTAGGCTTATGTTAAGGTGACCAACTTTTTTAGAATGAAAAGGAGGACACAAATAAATTGAAGAAAAAAATATCGTAAAAGCTGGCCCGGACCATGGAAGGTCAACCGCCCGCTGCGCCCTGCCTGCAGCCGCCCCGCCAGCACCACTGTCCCACCGTGTAGAGCGGGCCCCGCGGCTCCCAAAGCACCAGCCAAGCCGGCTCCAGCCCCGGGGGAAACCCGCTGTCAACAGACCCTGCCTGCAGCCGCCCCGCCAGCACCACCGCCCACCCTGTGCAGCCCCATGTAGAGAGGGGCCCGTGGCTCCCACAGCATGGAGGGGCAGCCAGCCACTGCCACCCCTCACAGCTCCGCCCGCAGCACCCCTGCTGCCCCTGCCTCTTGAGCCCACACCCATTATTGGCCTAGCAGAGCCGAAGATCAAGAGAAACTTACCACTCCAGTCTCCTCCAGGTATCTTCGAAACTAACTAGGAGATGGTGTAGTTGGGTAGCAGGGAGGGGTGCAAAGTTCCTGCCAATTCGCCTTCACTGCAGACAACTTGCATGTGCAAAGTTTGCTGGCCGGGTGTTTTGGCGTGCTCAGCAGCAATTCCTAATGGGGGAGTAGCACAGCTCATGCAAAAATTGAAAAAAAAACCATCAAAAAAAGATGTTGGAACACCATTCTGAGCGTTCTATTAGAAAAAAAAAAGCCCTGCAGATTAGTCTTCAAATATCAAAAAGGAGGACATGTAGGAGGATACTTTTCGAGGGAGGACAGACTTACAAAAGGAGGACTGTCCTCCCTAAAGGAGGACGGTTGGTCACCTTACTTATGTCAGTGGTGCCCATGGGAGGGGTCAAAAAAGGCAAGATAGAAAATGTCTCCTGGAATTCAAACCCACTCCTTTGTACAAAAGGATTCGCATTGTGACTCCACATTAGGTATCTTGCCTGGGATATTCAAAAGAACTGGGAAATATACAAAGGAGAGATGCAGGGAGGGGAGAGAGGTAGAAGGTGGGAATATCGAGTAAGAAAAATGAGGAAAGTACCAGACAGAGGCAACTTAAAGAGATTTGGAGCCAAACTGGAAAATCCTTTCTCTCTCTGAAACAGAAGAGGGGGGAAAATGCTGGATTGTGAGTAAGAGAAATAGAAAGGGAGAAAATATGTCTTTTCTTCTGCAACTTTCTATCCATAAGGATACTCACAGCAAAAGGGAGATGGGTTCTAATGGTCTGTGGAGAAGAGTTTAATTTGTAATAATGAGACAATTGGAGAGAAGTTGGAAGGATCACAGGTTGAATAAAAGCCCTGATGGAGACAGAGCTAGCAATTCATTCTCAGTCTCTTACTCACACATAGTAGACTGAGCAGTACTCAAGGCACAATATATTTGAAAAGCATAGCACTTAATAAACAAAACAAACTTTTTCCCTCCCTTTGCAGATTGCCTTCAAAACAACAACAGGATCTGCAAAAAGTCCTTTGCTCCCACCCTTATTTGACTGCTGGCAACAGTTGAGTATTGTAAGATATATTTTCCAGTCAAGGGAGAAAAATTAAATTTGGAATGTTCTTCTACTGGAAAAAGCTTGCCTCTAAACCAGAAATGAGTCGGATGTAATCCATTCTGGATATGATTAGTCTAATCAAACCTTGCTTTCAGCAATCCAGGTAATGAAATGTTTACAATAAGGTTTAGAATATTTTTCTTCCCCCTTTTGCCAGGAGGAGAAGTGAAGTGGATATGAAGGGCCAGATGGAGGAGATCCAGTCCAGAAGGATCATTCAGACTAAGAGGAAAGAATCAAAGTAGGATGGATACAGATCCTCCTGTTGCTTTGAGGACAATCTACAAAGAGAGGGGGAAAGTTTGGTTGGTTGATTAAATGATGTGCTTTTCAAAATACGCTGTGCCTGGAGGACTGCTCAACCTTCTATGTGTGAGTAAGAGACTGCAAGCCCTCTCTACAGGACAAAAGGGGACCATCCTGTTAAGTTCAATAGCACTATTGTATGAAGGTTTATTTATACTGATATGATACTATTTAGCTATCTATATCTATATAGGGTGTTTTATTATTGAAAGTGGTAAAGCTATTACACATTCTTCACAACTAAGAGGTTAATGGTTTTTTTTCAGGGGGGGTGTCTGAGAAGCAGAGAGGAAAATGATTCATTAATGCCCCTACAATATCAGGCTTTATACAAAATAAATTGCAAGGAAAGTGGACATAGGAATGCAAAGAGGAGGCCAGTTTCTCAACCTAGGGACAGCATCTGCTTTAACAGAGTGCTCACACTAAGACAGGGGTGTCAAACTCGCAATGCCACGTGATGTGTCGCGACTTATCATGACTTTTTTTTCCATTGCCGGCAATGGGGGGGGGGCAGTTTCGGCATGACGCATCTGGCCCGTGGGCCGGCAGTTTGACACCCCTGCACTAAGAAGAAAATGTGTACGTCTTATAAATGGGAATCCAGTATTATTTCAATCTCCTAGTGGTTCAATACAGATAGTCCTCAACTTATGACCATAATTGAGCCCAAAATTTCTGTTGCTAAGTGAGACAGTTGTTAAGTGAATTTTGCCCCATTTTATGACCTTTCTTGCCATAGCTGTTAAGTGAATCAATGCAGTTGTTAATAACATGGTTGTTAAGTGAATCTGGCTTCCCAATTGACTTTGCTTGTCAGAAGGTTGCAAAAGGTGATCACATGACTCTGGGACACTGCAACTGTCATAAATATGAGTCAGTTGCCAAGCATCTGAATTTTGATCATGTGATCATGGGGATGCTGCAATAGTCATAAGCGTGACAAATGGTCGCTTTTTCAGTGCCATTGTAACTTCGAACAGTCACTAAATGAATTGTTGTACTATAAGTTGAGGACTATCTGTATAAGGGAAGAATTATTTATTTAAAAAAGCATTATTTATTTTGCATTTGTTTCATTGACATTAAAGATTAGGCCCATGCATGTTTTATTTCTTTTAATCCTATGCAGGTTTTTAACCTGTCTGCCAACAATATTGCACTTGGCTGTTTCTGCTGTAGTCAGCCATGGCCTGAACACAAGCATTGCTCAAAGGTCCTAAGTAGGGATCTTTGATGTGCTATGTTTAATCCTGTTGTGCTGCCCTTTCAAGGCAGGAAAATGTTCCTGGGAAGGATAAGCAAGGAACACTGGGATTGTATGTCAAGAGTATACAAAATACTCCCAGGAAGATCATCCAAAGCATGAAGATCATCTCAGTTGCCCAACTGAAACAAGCAGGCATCTTTATCAGGCAACAATGTTAGCAACAGCAATAGCACTTAGACTTATATACTGCTTCATAGTGCTTTACAGCCCTCTCTAAGCAGTTTACAGAATCAGCATATTGTCCCCAGCAATTTGGGTTCTCATTCTACCAACCTTGGGAAGATGAAAGGCTGAGTCAACCTTGAGCCAGTCAGAACCAAATTCCTGGCAGTCAGCAGAGTCAGCCTGCAATACTGCATTCTAACCACTGTGCCACCATGGCTCTTTGATGTAGGAAGACTCTGGAGGTAGATGTCTACTTTAGTGGCAATGGCACAAAAGAAGACAGTGTAAAATATTCCTGTATTTTATCAAGAAAACTACATGAATAGAGTATAAAGTCAATGATAATATAGTGCCAAATCATGGGCCCCTCAAACTGGGTAGCAGTCAAATTTCAAGACATGAAAAGTAAAAAAGGAACAATGTTTTCATAGGCAGGAAGCATGTAGAAAAGACAGTACAAGGATATAATGCCATCCATGACCAAATAATATCAATTAGATGTCATAGACAGCCGTTTGGAATGATAATTATCCAAGCTTATGTTCATACAACTGATGTAGATGAGGTAGTTGATGAGTTTTATGAACAAGTTCAATTTGAAATGGACAGAACATGCAAACAAAATGTGCTGTTTGGGGTTGGCAACTGTCATTACAAAGTTGGAAATATTAAGAAGGAAAGTAGTTAGAACTAGATAGCCTGGGTATCTGAAATGAAGTAGGAGAATGATAGGATAATTGAATTTCTGCCAATCCAATTATTTCTTCATTGTTTACACAGACTTCAAAAACAAAGACGACTATATAGACATCACCAGAATGAAGTACACAAAAATCAAATGACTACATTATAGGTAGAAGGAGGTGGAAGACCTCAGTTATAACAGCAAAGAAGCAACCACAGCTTGATAATGCAAAAGATAATGCATTGCTCATGAGCTGGTCCAAATTAAACTAAAGCAGCAGAAGAAAACTAACCACTTTTCATATGATTGTTAGCATACTCTATACGAGGCATGTTCAATCCATACCTTCTGGGTCACATGCAGCTAGTAATGTGGCCCTACAAGATAATAAAAAATATTAAAAAAATAAATGAAGTTTGTTATTTATATGTATTAACCTTATATATATTTTATATGTGACCCAAGAAAATTTCCTCTTCACTCAATGCAGCCCAGGCAAGCCAAAAGGTTGGACACCCGTGCTATATACTTACCATTCTCAAGGAGAACATCAAGAATCACTTTGAAGACTTGATCCACACTGATGGGAAGTCAGAAAAACTATGGAATGAACTTAAACAAAGTGTTCATTTATTTATTTATATAGTTTATAGATTGCCTAACTCCTAACAACTCTGTGGGGCTTTTCAAGAAGAAGAAGAAGAAGAAGAAGAAGAAGAAGAAGAAGAAGAAGAAGAAGAAGAAGAAGAAGAAGAAGAAGAAGAAGAAGAAGAAGAAGAAAGAAGAAGAAGAAGAAGAAGAAGAAGAAGAAGAAGAAGAAGAAGAAGAAGAAGAAGAAGAAGAAGAAGAAGAAGAAGAAGAAGAAGAAGAAGAAGAAGAAGCTTGAACCTTAGAATCAACATTTAGCATATAAACACAATATATAACGGATATTTTTGAAGCTAGACATAATATGCCTCAAGACAGATACTCCAAAACCCATTAACCCAGCACACCTATCCATGTGGTGATAAACAGATTTTATCCGTTCCTCATGTATTATTATACTGCAGATTCTATGGGGATATTAAGTTTATTTACATTTTGCCCTTAAGATGCAAATTCCCAGGAAAGCCAGACAATTTCTATGTGAATCATCCTTTAGTCCTTTATTGTTTGTTCAGTAGCCAAATTCTGTGTTGCTACAAAACAAGGCATAACTGGTCTCAAAAATAATCACTTCTATTTACCATTACAAATTTAAAATATAGATTTTACAATTGTGCAAGTTATTTTGTTTTAGATGACATGTATTTTTACTCCATAGATTGCAATATTTTAGACTTATACTTGCACTGTTTATTAATATATATGATTTTAGTAGCTTATGCTATGCATTTATTATAAGCTCCTTGTTATGTTGATATTTTATCTCATGCATTTAATTTGACTTTCATGTTATATATTTTGTAATTTTTTCTGGTTATTGACTGAATAAATATTACTGAAAAGAATGTATACTGAGGGAAGCCAAACTGGAAAAAGATGAGTGGGATTTTAACATTGGAGGAAGAAATATCAGTAAAATGTTGTTGACTGTATGCTGATGGCCAAAAATGCAAATAATTTACTACAAGGTGTAGTATAGTTAAGGAGCACAGTGAAAAATGGGAGTAACATTAAATATAAAGAAGATCAAACTAATAACCATGAGTACAGCAATCAGTCTTAGAACTGACAATAAAGATATTGAAGTGGTGGATAATTTCTCCCTTTAGGTTCATCTATCAAAAGTAAAGGAACCAGCAATCAAATACAAAATGCTGCAGACTGGCACTTGGTAGATTATTAATTAAAGTTTTGGAAAATATATTCAGTTACTGTGTTATCTGCAAAGATCAGACTCAGACAGTCACTGGCTTCCCCTGTGACACTCTCTGGAAACAAAAGTTGGACTTTGAAGAAGCAAGTTGGAAAGAATTTTGACAATTGTGAACTTGATTGTTAGTAAACACTCCTGAAAATGGCATGGTCAGTCATGAAACCAAAAAATGCTTCATCAAACACATCAACACAGAACTCTCACTTGAGGCACAAATGAACAGGTTCAGATTATCCTATTTCAGACACGTTATGCAAAGACCTAACTCTCTGAAAGAGGCTCTAATGCTAGCTAGGAAAGGCGGAAGGAAAAAAAAGAAGATGACCAATAGCAAGATGAATGGACTCAGTTACAATGGTGATGGGTGCACTAGGAAGTCCTGAAGGAGATAGATCCTCCTGGACAAAATCAATCTATGTAGTTGCTATGAGTTAACACCAACATGATGGCCTAGATCAGGGGTAGGGAACCTTGGCTCTTTTATGACTTGTGGACTTCAATACTCAGAATTCCTGAACCAGCCATGCTGACTCAGGAATTCTAGGAGTTGAAGTCCACAAGTCATAAAAGAGCCAAGGTTCCCTACCCCTGGCCTAGATTCTAAGAGTTGATACTAACTTGAGGACACGTGTTCAAGATGTCAAGGTTTTTTTATCAGAAAATGGAGCTTAACTAGGGCTGGCATTATACCAAAAGTTTGGCAACATACAACTGTATGTACTCCTAACAACTCTGTGGGGCTTTTTTGTAAGCATAAAAAATCTTGAACAACCTCAGAAACAACATTTAGCATATAAATACAGTAGAGTAGAGTAGAGTAGAGTAGAGTAGAGTAGAGTAGAGTAGAGTAGAGTAGAGTAGAACAGAACACAACAGAAAAGGATAGAACAGAACAGAACAGAACAGAACAGAACAGAACAGAATAGAATAGAATAGAATAGAATAGAATAGAATAGAATAGAATAGAATAGAATTCTTTATTGGCCAAGGAATTTGTTTCCAATGCATAAGCTCTCAGTGTACATACATGTAATAGTGGTAATCATAATCATATACAACATGAAAATACATTCATCATAAATTGTGAAATACAACACTTTATCATAAATCATAAGACGCAAAACTATTACGTAGAGTACTAGCTAAGCAAACAACATAAATCATACTAGGGTACAAAAAAACACAATATTAATTGTAAGATACAAGCAGCAAGTTATAGTCATAAGAAGATAAAGATAGGTAATAGGACAGATGAGGAGTATCATAGCAATACAGTTTTACTAGTATTTTGACAGTGTTGTAGGAATTAGTTGTTAAGCAAAGTGACGGCATGGGGGAAAAAACTGCCCTTATGTCTAGTTGTTCTGGTGTGCAATGCCTTGTAGTGTTGTCTTGAGGGAAGAAGTTGAAATAGTTTATGTCCAGGATGTGAGGGGTTAGTAGATATTTTTACAGCCCTCTTTCTTGCTCGTGCAGCATACAGGTCCTCAATGGAAGGCAGGCTGGTAGCAATTGTTTTTTCTGCAATTCTAACTAATTCTAACAGAAGTCTGTGTCTGTCTTGTTTGGTTGCAATTCTAAACCAGAAAGTTATAGAGGTGAAAATGACAGACTCAATAATTCCTTTGTAGAACTATATCAGCAGCTCCTTGGACAGTCTGAGCTTTCTGAGTTGGTGCAGGAGGAACATTCTTTGTTGTGCTTTTTTGGTTACATTTTTGATGTTAGGTGTCCATTTTAAACCTTGAGATGTTATAGAACCCAGAAACACAAGATTTATAGAATATCTTCAAGGCTAGATATAATATGTTACTATCTGTATTGCCTCAAAACAGATACCTCCAAACCCAGTAACCCAGCACACCTGCCCATGTGGTGACAAACAGATTACCACAGAATGCAACCTATTGCAACAACTTCCCTTTCTTCCTCCACAGTTTCACATAGCAGAGATGCTACATTTGGTTTACATATTCCTCTCCCTGGTGAAAGCTTTGCCTCCAAATGTACTGAATGACTTGGAATAAAGACAAGCAACATCTGCTGTTCTTTTAAACAGCTCTCACTGCAGGAAATGGAAGCAGTTGTTTAGGAGAAGAAGATGTGTACTTCATTCCCAAATTGCAGCTTTCCATCCTTATTTTATTATTTTAAATAACATCAAAGAAGTTGAACAGAAGTTGACACAGTACACATGTAAGAAAAAGAGAAAATTTCTTGATTAAATAGATTGACCACCATATCATTTGAAATAAACTTGGCTTGAAATTCTATTGTTTTTCCAAAAGTAAAAAATGGGTTTCAGCATGTGTAACCTTAAAATTATTCTTGGAATAGAAACTCAGAATTCCAATTAGGTTAAATATTATTTGGAAAGATAGTGTAAATATAGTTATAAAGAAATGATAGCAAAAGCATTTTTGTCTGTGTAACTGATGCCACCTCATTTCAAAGAATTCATTGAATTAATTTATTGCTATGCGAAAATCTACATTTTTAAAAAATTAAATGGTACAATTTTTAAAAAGCTTCTAAACACAACCAACATCTTCTAAGATATTTTACTGTGCCAAGACAAAACTCTCTGAGCTCTAAAATTTCAACCCTTTGAATTCTGCCTTCACATACTGTATGTATACTCTGCTCCTGAAATGCATGCTTCATCACCATGCTTCATATTTACTGTTGCTCCCTGTTTGAGGTTATTGTGCTTTTATCCATTCTGAGTTTTGTTCTCCTGGTTGCCACCTGATATTCTCACAAGAATGGCTCAAAGAGATTACCTCTTTATACATGTCCACTACAAGACCTTTAAACAATGGCCAAAACTGCAATGTGATACATGCACACATACTGTACATAATACACATCAAATCAAAATATTCAAGCAATTTCTGTAGGAGAAGTTCTTTTGCTTGTTTATGAGTACTTGAAAGCAGGAATCTAACCTGATCAAAAACTAATGTACAGGTTTAGTGTACAAATTGTTAATTATATCAGAATAAAAAGTTATTCAAGAAGATATATGTTGGGGATAGGCAAAGCCTAGCCTAGCATCTAGCTAAGTACATTTTATGAGGGGAAGAGGCAAAGAGTCAAGATAGCAAGAATTCTATATGCACAGATACCAGTAGGAAAAAAGGCAGAAGAAACTGACCTACAAGTAGCAATCTCATAGACAAAGAACTGAGAGTAACAAATAGCAAATCCTTAACTTTTTATACCCACTCCTCATTTAGCAACCCACTCGGACAGCAACCGGTTGCAAATATGGCAGTAATAAATATTAATAGACAGTAGTCAAAAATCATTTTATGAGCAATGCAGTCAAAAAATCATTTTATGGCCAATGCACACACATGCTGGAATTTCTGCGCCTAACAACAATGCATACTAAAGTGAGAATAATGCTGGTGTTGCTGCAGGAGAGGGCTTTATCTAAATTAGATGGCAGCAACCAAAAATCTTTGTAGCACCTCCCACCCCTCTCTCGACAACTGTATTTATGCACTACTTGTATTTATGCACTACTTGTATTTATGCATTACTGCTCCCTGTAGTCAGTGAGATGCTCAGGAGTCAGCGTCACTGGAGTGTTACTTCCAACAATTGCTTTAGAGAGTAGCAAATATACAAAAGTATAAGAGGCTATAGTGGAGAAAGATTAATAATCCAATTCAAAACATAATCAAAATTACATTAAACTAAAACACAACATTATTACCAGCACTATATATAATTTGAATAACTGAATGGTGTTAGTGACTTTATGTAGACCAACTATAAAACAATATATTACCAATTTTCCCTGAATTATAGCTTAAAGTAAATGTTATTGACTTTTTCCCATAGCTCTTTCCTTTATTCTACTGTAATTACTTCTTTGAAATTGTGCACCCACTTCATCCTGCAATTTTTAATTTCTTCCATCTCCATGTTCCATTTCCATAACAATTTATAAATGTGTCCCAATAAATTATCTTGATTTTGTATCTGCTTTTCAAACTCTGTTATCTTTCTCACGGTCTCTTCTTCTTTCTTAAGGTCACCTTTTATTCTTCTAGCAATCTACAATGGTAAATTCCTACCTTCACTGAGAAATGTTTTCTGAGTTATGAGTTATCAAATCTATCCTCATTATTGTTTTACTATTACACTTTCAGTAGGATGGAGCTATCTGGCTGGAATGAAATAGAAGGAGGGGGGATGCCTGATTTTTTTCTGGTATATTTTTGTACCAATCTAGAGAATAACTGAGTGTGTTGATGCTTGGATCTTTGCTACTAATAACTGAAAATGGGATGACCCATCGTTTTTCCTGTGCTTTTTGGGACTTTCACAGCCTTTATACTTTAAGAGACTTCCCAATCTTATCTAGCCCTGTTAATTCCTCCAGGCAAGCAGCCCACCGGCTCAGCTTTTTGATATACAACACAGGTATAGCTACACCACAGAAAAACAGGATTCTTTTTTTCTCCTATAATCTGCGGTAATTTTTGCTGCCAGGGTTTCCATGAAAACAGCAGTTTGTGTCTTTTCACTAGCTTTATCTGGAAATGTTGAAGAAAAGGAGGACAGAGCTTTAGGAAATGGGGCATTTACAACTACTTGACTAGGGAGGTGGAATTGCCAAAGGGATCAAATCTCAAATTGCTGATCTTGAAAGAGTGAAGTTATAGAACTAGGAACATTTACTAGCTTAGCAAAATGGGTGTAGATAGTTGGGGATGTCAATATGAAAAGAAAAAAAAGAAAACAATAGTATTCCAGATGTAGTTGATCTCAGTTTGACTGATTATTGACTGGGAAACTCATACAACAGACCCGTACAAACCCATTGAGTACATAAGCAGAGAGAGAGAGGGGGGGGAAGGAGGGAGGGAGGGAGGGAGGGAGATATTATATATGTATATGTATATATGTATAGGTAGATATGCATTCCTATGTATTGTAAAGCAGTAAACAATGGACTGGACACCATCTGCTGAGATACATCTCAAAAACTGAGCAAGTTTCACTTAAAGCTCAATTAATCATGGCTATAGAGAAATAGTGATAGGTTTCAGATTCAAGTAAATTTTTAGAAAAAGAAACATATATCCGAATAGATCTAATTAGTTAGCATTAAAACCAAATAAATGTCATCAAAGTGAGTAGCCAGAATTTAAAAGAAAACTGTTTCAGAGAAATGGCATTCTTTAGAATGGAGAAGTCCATAATGAATGTATTTCCATCAGTTAGATAACCCAAATGTTGTAGCATCTAGTCTGAGATGACAAGTTTGGTGATGTTCCTGAACAAGGAAGGGAAGAAGGAAGCTAACTATGGGAATATACACAATAGTTTCGTTTGAAATTGTTATATTTATTTCAATGAAAAATAACTGAAAGACAACTGTAAAAGTAGCATTTTGCCTTAATAAAGAACTGGACAAATATTAGTCTTACAAATGATTCCTATATAACATCAAATTAAAGGAAAAGTACTCTAACCCTCAGAGTAGGAGTCCACAGTTAGAGTTAATGCTGTGCAGAAACATATAATAAAGTTTTACACAGTTAAACCAACTTTCAACCAAGTTCATACACATGGGTGATCTTTTAATCATTCAGGACACAACTTATTTTGCTTGTTAAAGTCAGGGAGATTATATATTTATTTAATAAACTTATATGATTGCCTAGCTACTAAAAAGTAACTCTGGGCAATGTTGAGTTACCTAGAATGAGTCTATTGAGATTCTGTATCTGTCAGTCTCACTTCAAGGTACTGTGAACCTAGTAATAAAATGTTAAGACAGAAAATAAATAAAACCAAAATATTAATCACAGAAAAGGAGCTAGTTTGGTCTAGCGGTTAAGCCACCCAGGTTAGAAAACAGGAGACCACAAATTCAAGCTCTACCTTAGCCATTAAAAAAAGGCTACCCAGAATACTCTTCAGTCATCCTCTCCCTAAGATAGTGGGAATTGTGATAGATAATCAACATGATAATTTGTCCTGAATTATTGACCATAAGGAATCTATCTCCCCATTTCCCTTCAGCCATGGCACAAACATGCCCTGTTAACATTTATTTTATGTCACGTCCTCATGACTTTGTCTTCATCCAATCCCAAGCCCATGAATGAAACAGATTTAAATCATCCTTAGCTAAAGAATGTTCAAAGCAACTTCTAAGGTGTATAAAATCCATTAGGCTTTTTAACTTGGGGGAAAATAGATGATTGACAATGAATAGGAGTAGAGGCAATAGAAGCAGGATTTCCTACCAGATTAGTTTTCCCTTGGCTCAAGAACTGTAATATTATAATCTAATAGTGGAGGAGGTTTTATAGAATAACCTGAGATGAAATGTTGATATCTGTAGGATACCTGTATAATAAACTGTAGCTTGTCCCTTTGGGATAAACAATAGCTACACAGACAAAATTGAACCAGCAAAGGTACACTTTTCTGAATTGCAGTAGAGACTTAACTTAGCTACGTTAAAACCATGAAAGATACAATCATGGATTCTCATAATCTTGTCTTTGCACCTTAAAGATAAGCAGGGCTTTTTTTCTCATAGAACGCCCAGAACGGAGTTCCGGTACCTTTTTTGGATGGAACCTTGTAGGGTAGGCAAGGCAGGTTGTATAACGTGTGTGAGTTCCAGCACCTTTAAAAAAAAAAAGCACTGAAGATAAGTAATTTAAAGTCACTATTAATCTCACCATACTATCATGTAACCAACAGCAGCTAATCATGTAATGGATAAGGCATTGGAATAGAACTGGGGAGTCACACCCAGCCTAACATTACTCACAGAATTGCTGTTATACGTGCCCTTTTAGAGGAAAGGCAACATAGACATCTTACAAATAAACAGATATGGTTTAAAATGTCAGGTTCCAAAGGTCAGGATAGCTGTTTGATCACTACTTAATCAATGGAAGTTTGTGGAAAACACAGTTTAACACAGTACAATATTACCTTAGAAAGCAATAGCAATAGCACTTAAGTCTAAGTGCTAAGTCTAAGTTTATAGATTTATATACCGCTTCACAGTGCTTTATAGCCCTCTCTAAGTGGTTTACATAATCAGCATATTGCCCCCAACAATCTGGTCCTCATTTTATCAACCTCGGAAGGATGGAAGATTGAGTCAAATTTGAGCCGGTCAGGATTGAACTGCAGGCAGTCAGCAGAACTAGCCTGCAATACTGCATTTGAACTACTGCACTACCATGGCTCATTGGTGCAGATTTAATTAAGCCAATTCCCTAAATGAGAGGCTAACTTCTGCTGAATACAAGCAACAAGAAAAATCCATGTTTCTAGCTGTGTTTTCATGTTCGTGCTTTTATATTAGCAGCACACACTTGGTTATTATCTCAAGAGTAGCAAAATGTCTATGGAGATTCTCACTCATCCAGGTCATAGTTATCCCAAAGATGCTTTTTCACGAAGCATGAAAAAGCATCTTAGGGTCAAGAGTAGCAAGTTTTTAGAAAGAAAATGTATAGGAGGAAAAACATCAAGCTTATCTCAAAATCAGGCGGGGGAAGGGTTTTGGTTCTCAGAGACAGCATACTCCAGAAAAATCCTTACATGGGAATTAGGTCACAATGGGGAATTAAGACAAAAGTATGACATTAAGATTTTAAATAGTTTTATATTGTTGGGAGAAGGGAGGTCAAATCCCTTAACAACCATCCAATTTGTTAAAATGAGGAATAGAAGCTTTAAAAGCACTGTAATTTGCAGTTGCAGTTTCTCAGGAACAATAGGCTTTTTAAAATAGTTCTTTATAAAGTTTATAATATTCCCAACATTTTTCCCATTTGTGTTTGTGCATGTGTGTGGATAATGTCACTCATCTTTTTATCCTCTAGTCTGTGGCCCCATTAATGTTTCCTTTTCTAGTTTAGTTCCATTTTTCAGTAAACTTTCCTTCTACTCTTGAAGATTTTTATCCTAATTCTGTTCTTACTACAATAAACTTGACAGGGCTTTTCACTCATTTATTTAAAGAAGCTTTATTCATAAATGTCTTTATAAACTTGGTTATTAAGCTATTCATGACAACAGCGAACTGACAGTATAATTAGAAATCCATTTTCATCCTTCCCTGTTTGACCTCTTCTTCCTTTCATGTTTTGAGCTCTACTTTTTAATTCCTGTAGCAGTCTCTGTGTTATTATTTTTTTCAGGATTACCTTTTCTTTTGTTCAGAGTACTTTATAATTTCAAGAACAAGGATACCCATATCCCATTTAAATATGTTTTAAAACACCCTGGAATATCTGGAACTTGAATGAATTCATCTCCTCTGAAAACCATTCAAAATCAGCTTTTGAATGATACCATTTTGAGATTTTGGTGGAATGTTCTACTCCTAACATTTTGAACACCTAAGGTGAGAAAAAGATATGCATGGAAATGCATAGAGCTCCATAGGAATTCTAGCTTGAATTCCTGTAGTTTGAGAAAGATACAAAGCAGACTGTGTGGCTATTGTCCAGAGACACTGGAAGTCAGGAGGCATATAATTTTAATATTAATAATAATTATCTCTAAGTATGTGCACGCACATGCATACACAAACATACTATTACATGTATACCTATATTGAGTATTTGTGAATGGGGTTGACGTTAGCATTGTAAAAAGCTTCAAAATGGAAGAGATTGGTTGTGTTCAAAACATACTCCAGAGAACCTCCACTCCATACACTGAAGTTGACCAGCCTGGAAGTATTTCAGCCAAATTCTGGGGGAAAAAAGTCTGAGAAAAGCCTTTTCTAGCATCAAGTGATTTGAGGCTGCTGCACTAATAAGAGTCATGTTTCTTCCATAGCCTGAATCTCTTTATTGAAGCAAATCTCAATTGCTTTGCCCAGGCTTAATATATGCCTGCTTGTAACCAGACAAGGAAGCACATATCACTTGGAACAAAAGCTCCTCATGCTTGCCCAATTCACTTCTTGATTGAAATAATTTCTTTACCCTGTGGAGGCTAGGATGAATATCTCCATGCACATTGGGTGAAGATACAGAATTAGGGTTGATAGGAAGGGACAAGACTAGGGGAGAGGGAGGGGGAGGGAGGGAGAGATTTGCATGCAGATTATTTTTTTTGTCAGTTGAGAACCTAAGTGATCTAAAGTAAAAAAAAAAAAAAAGCACATGTGGATATGTACAGTGCAGCTGCCAGTACCTCTTTTTTAAAAAGCTGAAAAAGCCTTTTCCTATACAATAGCCTTGCAATCCTAGAATATTTCTGTTTGAATTAAGAAGCAGCATATCCAATCCAAAGCACTTTATTGTCTGTGCCTCATTAGCACAAATCATAAAAGAAAATGCAAGTGATGCTGTAAAGATCAAATTATGTAAGGCAACTTCTTTTACCCTAGTTACACTGCAGAGATTATATGAAATAGTATATTTTTTTATTAAATTCATCAATAGGGGAGAAGCAAAGGTCATTATCAGGCATGGCTTCAGATCACTGCAGAAGCTACACTTTATTTAGGGTTTATTTAATCAGATTTATAGTCTACTCCAATCATTACTAACACTGAGTAACTTACATACCTATCATCTGTAAAAAAGGGGGGGAAGGGTAAACTTTTAGCCAGTAAAAATGCTAAAAACTGTTTTAATAACAACATCCTCTTCATATACTAGGGCAGTGGTGGCGAATCTATGGCACGCGTGCCACAGGCAGCACTCAGAGCCCTCTCTGTGAGCACGCACACCATGCCCTGGAGATGGCAACCGTCCCTCTTCAACCAACTGCCTGCTAACTCACCGAGATCCCACATGGACGGATGCATCCCAGCATGGCTGGTTTCCCTCCCCCCGTCCCATCCCTCCTGGCCTCCCATGTTCTCCTTTTCCTGGGCACGACCTACTGCATTGCCTCCTCAGCTGTCGGCCGGCCATCCAGCTCAGAGGTGGCTTCTCTGAACTGCTGCTGGTGGGCTGCGGAGCCCCAGACTGCACCGGTTGAGGGGCTGGCAGACTGTGGCTGCTGACGGACACTCAGCCCCCATACGCTCGCTGGCCTCTGTGTGCAGGGGCCGATGGTGTCAGGCAGCAGCCATCCTGGCCCCTGCTTTGCCTTGCCTTGTGACAATGGCACCCCCACCCTATCTCGCCTTGCCTTGCCTCACCCCACAGGACAAGCCTCCTGCCCACCGCCCCACCTGCCAGAGACCCCCTGGATCTCCCTCAATCCTGCCCAGCCCCCACAGGCATCCCTCCCCACAAGCAACATCGAGGTGACCATGTGCATGTTGGCATGACCACAGCCATGCCCACCCAGTGGGCCACGCCCACCTGGTACCGAAAGATAAATAAGTGGGTTTTGGGTTGCAGTTTGGGCACTAAGTCTCTAAAAGGTTTGCCATCACTTTACTAGGGAATGCTTAAAAAACCAGTTAAACAAAGTCACCCATTGCAGGAAGGATCAACCTCATACCTTCTCAGCTCCCATGACCTGACGGAACAGGCTAATAATGTTTTTTTTTTTTTCCTGGCAATCCGTTAATGATATTCCTGAGCATTTTCTATTGCAGTAAGTCTTACTTTTGCCATATTTTCTACAGAAAGAAGCTCAGACAAGATGTTTTACTAACTGTTTTCCTTCCTTTAGAGTTGCGGCACCAGTTGACAGATATAAACCCAAGGAAAAAAAATCTCATTGGATATTCTGCATCATGCTTAAGAAAAATAGACAAGAGAATGCCAAATGAATGAGGCTTTGAGTAATTCAAATGAGGCTCTGAGTAGCTCTGACTTAAGATAGAGCCATGCTAATGGAAGAACTTTCTCAGCTGTCATTTCTCATCAAGGATAATAAATGACATACAGTTATGCCCCTGAAAGATGAATCTGTTGCTCTAAATCAGGTATGTCAAACTCGCAACATCACGTGATGTCGCGCGACGTATCTGAGCTTTTTCTCCATTGCCGGCAATGGGGTGGGTGCAGTTTTGGGATGACGCATCCACCAGCGAGCCGGCAGTTTGACACCCCTGCTCTAAATCATTTTGTTTTGTTTGCTGTAGTGTCTGCTTCTTGTAGGATCTTGGTCTAACGTTCCTACATGCCCTACTGTTTTCATCTTGGAGGTTTGGAATCCCAGTTATCAGGAAAGAGCTGTATGACTGTTATTTTGGGGCTGGAAAAAGAGGGAAAAATAGGTTCTCTGTATAGGACTGGGAGAGGGGGGGGGAGGGAGGGAAAGAGAGAGAGAGAGAGAGAATGAATGTATTCTAATTTGGCATATGACCATATATTCTAATACATTGCCAGTTATGATTATAGTACTAGGATAGAAACCAGTAGACCATGAGTTCTAGTCCTATCTTAGGCACAAAGCCAGCTGGGTGACTTTGGGCCAGTCACTTTCTCTCAGTCCTAGGAAGAAGGCAACGGCAAATCACTTCTGAAAGCTTGCCACAAAACTGTCAGGACCTGTCCAGATCAACACTGAGTCAAAGAAACATATGTGTAGACAAAAACTCTGAAGAGCAAGGCTAAAGATCATAACTTCAATTCTCCCTCTCTCCCCATGCATTTGGTTCTACATGCAAATGTTATTTTTATACAGAATAATTTATTATTATATCTACAAGGAAACTATAGAGCCTTTTTCCCACTTCTAACTTGAAATGCAACCCACTCATCCTTGAGTCAGTACAAAATAATGCTCATGCAAAATCTGCCACCATCTTTTATTTTCCAAATTGAAATAATGTAAAATAAAGAAACATATGGGAATACAGTGGAACAGAGAGGAGTCTGCAGATGCTGGCACCATTGGGCAACTATCTGGATCCCGTAGAGTGAGAGAATTGAAACTGACAAAGACAGAGATATTGGCAAATAAGCATTACAAGACTAATTCATCATCCCTCCTTATTTTCTGGACACTGCAGTAGAGAAAACGAAGCTGCTTCCATAATAAAGTAACACAGTTTAGCTGTTCCTGATGGTGTGAGAACTAACTAGCACACATATGGGAGCCACACTTTTGTAAATCAGTTTCTGGGGTCTTCTACTTCAACTGAAAAGAGTTTTAGACTTCTGTGTTTCCATAAAATCAGCAGTGCTAAGAACTGAAGTGATGTGTTTTCCAACTCAGCTGTAGCATCACTTGAAGAGCAGCAAATGAAAGAATTTTTTTCAGGGTTTTTTTTTTTTTAATATCCTGGATTCTGGAATTCAAGTCCTCAAAAAGAAACTGCAATTCTTCCCACTCAAGAGTACAAACCAAATAAATGGGGATAAAATTGATAAATATTCATTTCTGCATTCTCTGCAATCTGAGACAAGCGTCAGACTACTCAAACAGCTTCTCTGGATTTGAGGAATAAAAACAGAGGCAGCGTAGAAGTGCCCTGAAATTAAAAAGAAGCATTGCTTCTTTGAGATTTTCTATGCTCTGGCTGGTGTCAACTTTGAAAAATAATCATACAGGCATAATTCATTCTACCTACATTCCCTGTAATAATTATCTAGAGGTTTTGCATGAAGTATCAGTGGTACAATCCAACTGTCCTTTTCAATTAGATGTTCAATGCTTTAAACAGGTGCCTGGGATTAGCAATGGGATAGATGAAGACAGATAAAAATTACATCTAGTCAAGTGTTTTTGCTAATGAAAAATCTAATTGATATAAAAGCTGGTAGGAATATTCCTTCTGAAGATCACTTTTGTTAATATTTTTAGATAAATTTATTCATTTCTGTATCAAAATACATTTACATTGCACCAAGCCTACCTAGCATGAAGGAGACTCTCATTTTATTTTATTTTTTGTACTTGAAGCCAAAATGAGTCATCTTTACCATGAAATACAAATTTGCACACAGCACTGGTGGTTAATTACACTCCCTGACTCCATTAAGAAATGAAGTGACAATTTCAGCCTGTCCCTAGGTGGCCATTGTAGATGCTCTCTCACTTTCCTCCCCCACAAATGCTGCTGTTATAATTCAAGTGTTGCTCAGTATTATCAAAAGAGCATTTCAGGAGACACATCACAGCCAGCAGACTGTTAAGGCATTGTAGAGTAAACTCAAGCCACTCCTTTCTCCAGCAAAAATCAAATGTTGATGCATTCCGAGGCTTGTTCCTGTTCCTTCTTCCCACTAGGAGGTCTTCAATTCTTCTAGTCTTTATGGAATTTCTTAGGAATTACAATGGCTGCTGAGTTTTGATGTATTGGTGCAGCAGGAGGTGAAGAGGAGGCAGACCGGACCCTTAGACATCAGGAGAGGGCACTTGACCAACGTGGACAGTGATTAATGTAATTAAATTGTATTAATCTTTAGGCAAAATCAGTTACTGTTAGGCTGAAAGGCAACTAAGCCGTTAAGGAATATATTTAACAATTGTCCAGAGGATATTAAGTGGTACACAAGTGAATGGCAAACATTTTCATGTTCTGAGGACAAACCAGAGAAGAAACAAGAAATACAAAAGGAATATATGTATCAAAAAGTAAAATGAAAAACAAAACCCAGCAGGCCACATTGAAAGCATAGCCATAAATAAATAAATATAATGTAAGACAGTAAGATTGAATATGAAATAAAATTATGTACAGATGATGAACATGTACCTGCTAAAATGTATAAACTTTTATTGAAATTTGAAAGAGAATAAGAACAAGTAAAAAATGTATGATAAAGTGGGCTGAATATTTTGGTTATAATAATGAGGATGAAACAGGGACAATATGTGGCTGAAAGGACTGAAATTTATATTATCTTAAAGTCTTAAAGACATTTTTGATAATGGTTATATGTCACCAGAGAAATTGTTTAGAATGTAAAATGCACTTTAAATACATGTTGGAAATGTGAACAGGAAGGGACAATTTATCATACTTTGGTGGACATATAAAAAGCTAGACAATTTTGAATTCAAATACATATACTGATTCAGAAGATTGTAAAGATTAATATACAATTGAGACCAGAAATCTTTCTTTTGGGACAGTTGGAAAAAAGAAGTGAAACTTTGTACACATTAACTGAAGTAAGACGATTGAATGTACAAAGATGAAAAGATTCAGCAATGCTTAGAAGGAAGGAAGGAAGGAAGGAAGGAAGGAAGGAAGGAAGGAAGGAAGGAAGGAAGGAAGGAAGGAAGGAAGGAGGAATGGTTAGTGAAGATGATAGAACTTTCTGAGATGGCCAAATGATTCCTTTTAGTAAAGAAAAGATTATAGTCATCTTTTAGTTTAGTAAATTATTGCTGACTAGAAATCCCATATGCACTGTTTACATGAAACTGAAATAAATGAACTTATGATTTATAATTTTGATGATTAGAAAGGATAGATAATAGAAAGAAAAGAGACATGTAACTTTAGAGAAAGAGGTAAATTTATAATTGTACTGCTGTACAGATCGGAAGACACTTCTTTGTATCTTTTTTTCTTTCTTTTCTATTTTTATTTTATTTTTTCCTTTATTGCCCTTCTAGTTTTCTCTTTGTTTTCTTTTTCTTTCTTCCTTTATATAAATTCATATTAGTTTTTATCTTCTTTTTTTAAAATTTTTAATAAAATTATATTTAAAAAGTGGAAGAAACCGTTGTGCACAAGAAGCTCTCAACAACTAAAATTGTTCAAAACCTATATTGTTAAAAAAGGAGCAGCAAGTCTCCCAACTTAAGGTAGAAGAAATGTCCAGTATCTCATGGAACCAGATTCAGGGCAAAGCTGCACAGTTACAAGTTGCTTTATCTGGCAGCTGGTACTGGCCAAAAATGATGCTGTTCCATTTTCAGCACTGAAAGTATGATCTACATTTCTGTCAAATTGCGTGCAAGCTGGAACTAGCTGTGAACCACCTTCAGGCATTAGAGAAAGGATATTTATCAACATGTTAGTCAGAATAGAAATTCCTCCAAGATTTGGAGGACATCACATATAATACTGTCCTTTCTTTTCAATGTCAGTTCCTGTTGTGTCAACTCTGCATCACAGATACTGTGAAATCCATGTTGTGAGTCCATGGATGCCAATCAGCTGGATAGGAATTAAACCATAATTTTATTTAGCAAAGCTACCTGGTTTAAAAAAAAAATCACTGGTCTCTTATACTAGGGACAGGCCAAAAACAAGTATCAAAATATATACTGGAGTTGATCAAAGTACAGCCCACATAAACAATATAATAAAGCATAGAAAATACAACTAACAAGAAAGGGCAATACAGCCAGATATATTCTCATAATGCAAGAGACAATGAAAGCATACTTTGAAAAGATAGCATCCTTGTTTACAGAGAGTGTGTCAGTGCCTTATTGTTATTCTAGCAAGCTTGCAGCCTGCTTCCTCGCCACAATTGCAGAAGAAAAGAGATAAACAGACCCACAAGGCACATTCCCCGGCCCTCAGCAATTTCCAAGGACATCAGTCTAGGCCATGCATTTTAAAGGTATATTAACAAGAGCCTGTTGTTCTTTAATTATATAGAGGACTACAATTATATTTGGTTATAGGTTATACAAGATGTAAACATTGTTGACAAAGTAGGTAGAAAGCAATCACATGAATTCACAGTTCTGTATGGATAGAAATGTTCAAGAACTGGTGCACTATCAAAATGATTTCAGCCGCATAGTTAACATTAAACCCCACATAATACATCTTAGATCAGGGGTAGTCAACCTTGGCTCTTTTATGGCTCGTGGACTTCAACTCCCAGAATTCCTGAGCCAGCTAAGCTAAGCTGGCTCAGGAATTCTGGGAATTGAAGTCCACGAGCCATAAAAGAGCCAAGATTGACTACCCCTATCTTAGATGGTAACTGGCAGATATCTAATGACCCTAATTTTTTCTGCCAAAAAAAGAGCTTTTTTCACAGTTAGGTTTCATATGCTCCCTTCTTCTGTGTTTAATGGAAGATCTGCTAAAATCTCCACGTGTCAAAAAAACTTGTCCCTGCCATAGAGGAGCCATTAAAACTATACATATATGTTGCTCTACTGTCCCTATTATCAGAACATACACTACACTCTCATTTCCCCTTTTGACTATGCTAAAGAAGTCAAAGTGAAAGCCTGCTTGTGAACTTTCTCTTGTCTGATAGGAAATAGATCACTACGTATAATTTAGCTAAATTCTGTGTGGCAGCAACTAAAATCTCCCAGAGAGAGTCAATGGATTGGGATGAAGACAAATGAACTTAAAATTCTCTTTTCATTTTTTATTATTATTAATTGCCATCAACTGAATTTTAGTCTGAACTCTCTTTCTCTAATTAAAAATGCTCTGATCAATTTCTTGCCCAATAACATAGTAATAATTCTTCCCCTCTTCATTGACAGTCTCAAAAATATTACTTTTAGCTCTGTGTTAGTTTAACTTAAAGAATAATTTGCTTTACTTAAATGTATGTTATATTTAAATGTTATATTTAAATGTTCAACAGCTCACATGGATTTGGTATTCTTGCTTTCTATTTGTTCTTTGCCCCGTTGTTTTTCTGTTTTTGTTTTGCTATTTTTTATACTGGCTATTCAGCAAAATACTTACACATATAGATATATATACTATTACTTACATATATAGCTATATATAAAAAATATTGATAATATATATCAATATTATTATCATTATAAATAACCCTACATGGCATAGGTTATAGGCATAAGGCAGAAAAGATACAGGGTTTGGAATACAATTTCTCCTTTCTCTCTTATTTCATCATATTTACCATCAAAATGTCTAATCAAATTAAACTAAAGTTAACTCTTAGCACAGCTTTAAGACAGCCTACACACTGAAACAGTTTCTTGCTTATTCTTGGCCACTAGGTTCATTTCACACAGATATTGATAGACAAAGGATATACATGCACAGAAACTGTGCATATACACTTTGAACTGGATAAATATCATGTCTTGGCAGAATCAGGAACAGTGGCCAAAGAGCAGAATAGAGGGCCTAACACAAGGTTTGACACTGAAAAATAAAGCATGAAAAATTATTTAGCACAGGCATGTCAAACTTGCGATGCCACATGACATTGCACGATGTATTGTGACTTTTTCCCTATTGCTGGCAATGGGGTGGGTACGGTTTTGGCGTGATGCATTCAGTCTGCGGGCTGGCAGTTAAACATGCCTGATTTAGCATATCCTCATCCTACTAAGTGCCCTTCAAATACATTGGACTACAATTTCCATCCATTCTAGTTCTTTGGTGTGCTGGTTAAGCATGATGGGAGATGTGGCCCATGCATCTTGAAGTTACCAGGTTAGGGAAGGCTAAGTAATCACATCTGCAGCAATAACTAAACAGAACCAGGGCCAGGTCTTCAGATACTTCTCTAGTTTTCCAATACAGAGTACTGATAAAGCCACAGTATTCACTTTGCCTATAACGGCAGTAAGCGTTGAGGCACAGAAGAAATCAGGCTAGAAGAAATACAAACACCCCACCCCAATCTATACAGAGTAAGCTTTTTGCCATAGGGCCCAGCCCCTCAATTTGGGATTTTTTTGTGCCAAGTTTAGGTTATACTTACATGTGTCCAGGAAATGGAACTCTGAGCATGATTTTACTATAAGCTATGAACATACTCTATAATGCAAAATAAGGAAGAGAATAACTTAACTTGGAATCTAGACTTGCTCTTATTAGTGTTTCACAACTTACTTTGCATTTGTGGTGTTCTTGGAGGCTCTAATATTTGTGAGAAAGACTTGTAAGTGTTATGTTTCTCTCTAGTTGAACTCTCTGGCTGATGGGCCCTCTTGTAAGTGTCACATTTGCATTAGGAACCTGCTATTTTTATGTTCATTTGATTCTAGATGATCTGATTGAAGTTTTCACTTCCAGCTTAGCATGACAGATGCAGTGGGCTTATTGCAATCAAGTGGGAATAAATAGCAGAAACTGCTCTGAAACAGTGATTAAAGAAGAAAAGTGTAGGAAAATGTTTCCACAGAAGCATGATTGGCAACGCTTTCATTTGATAACACTGCTAGCAATATCTCAGTATTCTGATTTAAAAAAAAAAACACCAAAAGCATAGCTATTCCAAGAAGCTACTACAATAAATGTTCATTCCTATAAAAAAAACAATAACAACAAAAGACATGGAATTAATGTCATCAAGATATATAATTTTATTTTCATCATCACTGTCAGGTTGATAGACAATACTGGTTTATCTTGTTCTGGCTTTGGATGTTGGGTACCTCTATCCTTTGTAATTTGCAATCCATTTATGGCTTAATATGGTATGTAAAGAAATTCACTGAATGAATCTATAAAGAGGGAAGAACATCATGGCATTGCCTGGCCTCAAAATGTTAATAATGTTAGATGTTTTGTTACTAATCATTTAAATGATTAGTAATATTTTAATTGTTCCTAATTTTAAATTGTTAATAAATTTTATCATGTTTTTACATTTGTTTGATTCTGACTCCCCTGAATGGTCTGCATAATAGAAAGGTTGGATAGAAATTGAATAAGTAACAATGATATACTGTATAACAATTGTCACCACTGATGACTTCTATGTAATCAACGAAATTTTCTGGAGGTACAGATGCAATACACTTTCAATTTACATATGCAGAATTTTGATTCTGATATTATGCTGGAAACACAAATGTGGATTAGGAATAATTATCATGGTCTTATTGTTCCACTATGCCAGGGGTAGGCAACCTTGGCTCTTTTATGACTCGTAGACTTCAACTCCCAGAATTCCTGAGCCAGAAAGAAAGAAAGAAAGAAAGAAAGAAAGAAAGAAAGAAAGAAAGAAAGAAAGAAAGAAAGAAAGAAAGAAAGAAAGAAAGAAAGAAAGAAGTGGCATATCAAAAATGTAACCCGTGAAGCTGCTCTTAGGACAGGAAATTTCATGCTAAACAAACATAGTTTTTGTCCCCTCACATCTTCATCTTCTTCCCTGATCACCCACTGTCATGTCATCTGGTGACACCAATATGGTCTTTACAGCCCCAACAAGACTTGTACTGCTGACCAAGGTTGGTGTATGCCCAGAACTGGAAAAATGGAAATTCCCCGGTGGAGAGTGAACTAATAAAAAAAAAATTGATATGTGCAGAGATGGATAGATTATCCTTAGAAATTAAAGACAAGGATGAAACAGAGTATTACGAAGTTTAGGATAAGATGTACTATTGGTTAGACTCGAGGAGAAAAAGTCAGAACAGAGAAAGCTCATCTAGAAGAGAGAAAGTGTAGATTTCCAACCTCAAAGTGAGCGTAAGATAGAGATCAGAATATGAAATAAGAATGGAAATGGAAGTTATGTTATAAATAGACGTAAATATGTATGTAAATATATAAATATGTAAATAGTATAAAATGCAACATGTAAATGGTATAAAAGATCAATGACTAGGAAGATATATGGTATATAGTATATGGTATAGTATGTATGGCAAAATAACAGCCAGAAAAGTCAGACTGTGTTAACCTGTTTTTAAATGTTTACTTAATAAAAAAATTAAAAAAAAAAAAGACTTGTGCTGCCGACATCTCTGCCAATAAATGAGAGCAACCAGGTGACTGGCAAGTCACATGGAGAATTAAATCATGCTAGTAGCAGTCACTTTAAATGTAAATGTAAATGCCATGATTCACTTAAAAAAAAGAATTTAGGTGACCACTATAGCTTTAATTTAACTGAAATGTTGATAGCATTTGCTCCTGAAGCTGGTGTGCTCCAAGAAAGATGGGCCAGCTTCTGGGGATCTGAGTGTCTATTCCAAAAACAGCAAGACACTCTCTCATAGGAACAAAGACATACTGGAGTTTCTCTTTGTGCTCTGTTATTTCATCCCCATGTATTCTGGAAAAAAAGGAGCAAAATGTTCAGTCCTATCAACACACACATTTTACAACACCAAGCATGATGTTTTTTGCTTCCAATGGTTGAGGCCCCATTGTAAATGGCTGCCTCTTCATTACCAATGTGCTGCTGCTGTAAATCATACCCCAGAGCAAGGCTTTAAAGGAGATACTTAAATCACAAAATAAAACAGATCAGAGGTGCAGTTATGATCAGCGAAGCAGGCACCACTATGTTGTGCATAATTAAAATGACTGTAGGTCTTCTCCATAAATACTGTCAGAAAAGTACCTCTCCCTGCATTGAAATAACAGCTAGCTGTGGGGAAATGTTTCTTACTTTACTTCATGACTTTGGAAGAACTTATAACTGTGATGGCAAAATAATCTTGCATTTGTTAAAAAGTTTGAGGCCATCCCTTTTCCCACCAGCTTGAAAGGAGACTCAAAAGAATAATTATTGCATAATTTGAGCTTTGAGAAGAATGCAGTGAAAGACATTCCAATTTTTGAAGGGCAATTCATCCCAATACATCTTTGGGAGCAAAAATGTCAAATTAGCCCATCACAATTTACAAACTGGATCTAATAAGGAAAGCTGTCAGAATGAGAAACAGACTCCAAATAAAATCCTCAACTTATGTCTAAATATGGTTGAAAATACTTTTCTGAGCCCTGATCTACAACTTACACCAAGTAGTATCAATTCATTGCCAAAAATATTTTAACATTAGCCTATCATACTTACACATCTGTCAGAGTCTAACTGCCCTAAACCCATATTTCAGATTTACATAATTGATTAATATGAGGAAATTTGATTCAAGAGAAAATTGTAGATTTAACAAAGGTGATAATATTACAAGAGAATTAAAAGCAAACACGTGAAGAAATAAATAAATAAAATTAAAAGAATCCAGAGGAAATTAAATACAGAAGCTAGATCCTTTTTTTAACAGCAGACCCTCTAATTTAATTTTTCTGTTTTTTTAAATGACCTAGCTTACCTACAATTAAATTTGCATGCAAGCCAAGTATTGACTTGCTACATTCCACAAGGAATGTTTAAATTAGATCTATACTGAAAAGTGGAAGAACCACTTTTCAAATCTCCAGGATAATAAAGGCTAAATTAGATTGGGCAGTAGAGCTAGAAAAGTAAACATTTACAGTTGTACGATTTGGGAGGAAAAGTTGTTAAGAAGGTGATTGGTTTGCAGCTGAAGAGGACTCTGATGGAAACTGATTATCTTAACCTGATTAGACATGTTTCAGGCTGGGATTTAGTATTGAGACAGCTTTGGTTGTGATCATAAATGACTTAAGTCATAATAAATGAAATAAAGAAAAGAGAATGATACGTTCCATCAGTGTTAATTAGAATTTATGATATTGATACTATAACCACATAATTATTTGACTTTTTCATATGAAATTCCATATAAAAAAGAAAAAAGAAACGGCTGAAGAATACATCACAGGATATGCTGTTCAATGCACTCTACATGGTGCTACTCTTGAAGACTATCCAGAAGCTTTAACTAGTCCAGAAGGCAGTGCTGTGTGCAACAATAAGCATGCCTTAATATGTCCACCTCTGCTTCACAAGTTGCGCCAGTTGCCAGTTTGCTTCTGGGTTTGATTCAGGATTTTAGTCACTATTGTCATGGTTCTGACAGATGAAACTCTTCAAAAGAACTTCGAGGCATTATTTACCTTAAAGGATCTTTTATTCGAGAAACAAAGTATCTGTCACTACATAGTTGAAACCAAAAACTAAATTCCCCCCCCCATACAAAGTAACAAAGTACAATTCCCTCCTCCAATAAACAGTCATAAATAACATTCCCCAATTAGCTTGAAGTGCGGGTTTTCTCCCCAGCTCTCCAGCCCGCCAAAACACTATGAGGTCTGGGCCCAATGTCCTTGGATTCCCACAGCTAAGTTATTATTATTATGACTAGCTGGACTCTCATCCCTATTCCCCCTCCCAGCATCAACTAATTCTAAAAGCAATAGAGAAAATGGCTGCATTTCCATCAGTTGTCAAAGCAAGAACATCTGATATTAGCATCATTGACATCTACCTCTAAAGACCTACAAGTAACCAGAGTCAGATTACTTGAGGGACTAGCCATCTCCTATAGTATTTGTCCAGTCAATCCAGTATGGCAGCTCCTAGTTTCTATCAATTCAGTGATGCCATCTATCAATGGAAGTGTCCTTCTCTGTAGCAGTGCCCCTCTCTGGAATGAGGTTCCCCCTGGGATTTAGATGGGAGTCACCTTCCTTATATTTAGAAGGACTCTAAGGACTTGATTCTTTGTCCAATTCTTTTACAAATATATTTTTTCTCCTTCTTTTCTTTGTTCCATCTGGATTTATCATCTCTGCCATCTTTGTTCCTTTTGGTTTTGTACTGTTTTCTTGATTTTGAGTGTTTTAACTCCACTAAAGACAACACACACATACACAGAGAGAGAGAAAATTACAATTCTATATTTTTCTCTCTAGTAACATTCTGTTCTGCTTTGTAGAGTTAACTGCTGATGGTCAGGCAGAGTCCTGAGCTGTTTTAAGGTAATTTCTGTTCAATATGCCTTTGGCTATTTGAAATGACAAAAGGAGGATTGTGCTATCATGTTGCAAGCTCTGCTTTTCCAGAGACTGTATAGGTGTGACATTGTGGTGCATGTACAAAACGGAAAGAATTTTCAGCGATACTGCTTTGGCTTTATTTTCCTCTTGTCTTCTCCTTTCCCCCCAATGGATGTTGCTGCTTCTCCTCCCCCTTCCCCCTTCCATCTAAGGTCAGCTAGATGCATCCAATTTATTCTGCCCCTCCCCGAACAATGCCTTCAAACAAGCCACAGTCAAGGCTGTTCAGTCAAAAAGGAGAACAGATGTCAATCTGTTGGCCAAAGAGCAGGACAGTAACTACTGCAAGGAAGCTCAGTTTAAAAATAAGGTCTACACTTTAGGGAGGAACTAGTGCTACCAGTTGCCATCATGACAGATTAAGCAAAAACAGGAAAGATGATTCTTCATCTATTCAGGGCACTCAGAAACTAGAAGGCAAGTATAGGTAAGTACCTGATTAGTAAGTAACTAATCAATTACGGGAAGAGAGAAAATATAACTGTCCTTGCCTGGATTCTTGTCCCCAGCTGAGAATAGGATTGTATGGGAATGCCTTGAGTTTGAAAATCTCCAAAGGGCAGGATAATATATACTTTTGGAATATATATATATATATATATATATATATATATATATATATATATATATTCCAAATCATAATATATATATATATATATATATATATATATATATATATATATACATACACCTATACTTTTGGAATATATATAAACACTCAAGGTAAATCTCCTCCCCTTGTCTCTTCCCTCCCTGATACAGCTGACAAAGTGAGAAAGAGCCTGTGGCCTAGAGGTTAACACAGCTGCCTAACAGGATGGTATTTTTTTTGATAACATCTAAAGTGTGATCTAGGGAGGGGCTTGTCTGAGGTGCTTTTCTCAAGTTATTTTTTTGGCCACTTATTTCACGGTTGTCTTGGAAACACATCTTCCTTCTATCTTTCAAGGCTATTTCCTATGCTCTCTACAATCTTAGATCTATGGTCCATTCAAAGTCCAGTATGCATATTTTTTTTTCCTGTGTATGGATGGGGATTGATAAAAAAGCTATACCAAAGTAGGCCACAGTATCTCTCAGAAGCCAGGCGTAGGTGGGTGTTGCTTCCTGCTGAGATGCTCAGTGTGACTTAGATGGCAGACAAAATGAATGATTTCCACTGCCGAGTCCTACCTATTGGTGAGTTCCATTTTAGTTTGGCTTCACAGCCAGCAATGAGCTCCTTTCTCCTTTTGGTGTTTCAAGTCTAAAAATAAAAGAAAGATTTTTATTTATTTTGCTGAGCAAGAGTGCATGGAAGATCTACAACTGCTCCTTTTGTTTTGTGTTGTGAACACCTTAAGACATGAATGTAGACAACCAGAAAGAGGGGGCTTTTATCTGCTGGAGCCTCCCTCTTAGGCATAACAGCAATATTTACTGTATCTCTTTGACTTCCACTACTATCTTGGTCAAAGCAGTAAACTACAATTGTGAGATTACTGGCATTGCTGGATATTTGCAAGGACTTGTGGAAAGGGGTGACTCTGAAAATGCCTTTGAAAGAAACCTCATTTGTGAGAATTGACTGGAATGCATTTTCTGCCTGGATATCCTAGCTTCAGATATCCTTTCTTGGAAGTAATTAAAAGGAATCTGAGAGCTTTTTTTAAGAACAGAAGCTAATCTCCTCCCATTCATTCGTTTACATGCTCTGATAAGCTCTCCATATGAGGCAGGACATTAATAATAATAATAATAATAATAATAATAATAATAATAATAATCCCCCAGTGAGGCACTAGCTTGACGTGGTTGTGGGGCTTGTGTACTCTGAGGAAGATGAGAGCTATGCCAGAGATTCAACCATACTGGACAGGTCTCATCAGAGGAGTCAGACAAAGAGTGTCTCTCCCATAAAAAATATGGTGAGGTGTAAATTTCAGAATGCCATACTGGCTCGGATGTCGCCCGGGTTAACAAGGTCCACGCTAGATATTGGAATTCCTGGATATCTGGTGAAAAATGGGTTACAGGACTCAGGACTGTTGGCTGAGCAACCAGGGCCAGCAGCTGCAGAACTACTGGAAGAACTACAGATCAAGTGATATTTAATGCACCAGTTCAAGTCCAGAATCAGAAATAACAGAACAGACTAGCAGATCAACGCTGATTTATAACACGAAATAAAGTATTCACAGAAACAGAATTGGACGAACTGCAAAGGTTTACCCAGGGCAAAGAAATCAAAGCCTTACCAGAAGTAATTCAGAATGTAGAGGCAAACCAGGGGGAGTTGGCAGTGAAGGAATCCAGAAGAGATATACAACTGTTCTCATTTGGAAACCAGGCACCTCTTCCTCAGGAAGAACAAAACCCTCTAACTAAAGAAATAAAAGAATTGAAACGAAGAATAACTGAGCATCTAGAACAGCACAAAAACAACAGAATAAGGCTGCCTGCATTGAAGCTTGTTCCAAAGAAACAGCTAGCACAAGCATTAAAAGATGCAAATACTGCAATATCAAGTATAAGCACCAATTCACTGCAAGAAACAAACCAACTAATGTACAGCACAGCTGCAGTTATAACAGAATACCTGGGATGCAAAATCAACAAAAAAGAAAAACAAACAAACAGTGCACCAGAAAAATGGAAGGTTAGACTAGAAAATAAGATCAGCAAGTTAAGATCACATGCAAGCAAGCTAGAACAGATGAAAGAAAAGAAGCTGAAGAACAAGAAGACCAAAGAATACCTAATCAAGAAATACCACCTAGGAACAAGGAAGATCAAGGAAGCACTGGAAATAATAAAGCAACAAATAACAGCTATAGCCAGGAAAATCAGTAGATATGAAGCTCGAATTGCAAACTATAGGCAGAACCTCCAATTTCAATCCAATCAGAAACGTTTCTACCAATCCATCAATGGAGAAACTGCAATGAATCAGTCAGTACCTGACAAGGAAGAAATAGTGCAGTTCTGGAAGCAGATATGGGATAACCCAAAGAAATAAAACAAGGATGCGGCTTGGTTAAAAGATGTGAATGCAAATAAAACAGAAGTTGAAATGAAAGAACTAGTAATAACAGCAAAAATGGTAGAAAAAAGAGCAAGGAAAATCAAAAATTGGTCAGCACCAGGTGAAGACGAACTGCATGGGTTTTGGTTGAAACATCTAACTGTTATACACCAGTGCTTCCTTGATCTTCCTTGTTATACACCCACTCATTGCCAAGCAGTTCAACAATATACTACAAGGAGGAGAAATTGAAAAGTGGCTAACAACTGGGAAAACCTACCTAATAATGAAAAATCCAGCAAAAGGGGCAACACCAGGTAACTACAGGCCAATTACCTGCTTACCAACAACTTTCAAATTACTAACTGGTGTGGTAGCTGATGCAGTACAACAATCTAGTTGAAAACAATCTCTTTCCACCTGAGCAGAAAGGAAACTGCCCCAATAGCAGAGGAACAAAAGATCAACTCCTAATAGACAAAATGATCTTGGAAAACTGCAAGAAAAGGAAGACCAACCTGAATGTGGCATGGATTGACTACAAAAAGGCATTTGACTCTCTGCCACATGACTGGATAATCAAGTGCCTAGAAATAACAGGAGTCAGTAGAAACATCAGAAAATTTGTGCAAAGATCGATGGCACAATGGAAGACACAGTTGCAGATCAATGATGAGAGACTGGGAGAGGTTAATATCAAGAGAGGAATATTTCAAGGAGATTCATTGTCACCATTACTATTTGTTATTGCACTGTTTCCTCTGTCAACAATACTGAATAACTCAGGACATGGCTATGAAACATCAAAAACATCTGCCAGACTATCCCATCTCTTATACATGGATGATCTGAAGCTGTATGGAAAAACATCATCTGAAATAGAATCGCTGCTCAACACTGTCCGTATATATAGCCAAGGTATTGTAATGGAGTTTGGCTTGGACAAATGTGCCACACTTATTATCAAACAAGGAAAAGTAGTGAAAACTGAAGGAATCAAGATGCCCCAGGAAAATAACATTAAGAGTCTGGATGAGGAAGATTACTACAAATACTTGGGTATCCTTCAAGCTGACAACATCAAGCACACTGAAGTCAAGAAAAAGATTAGAGGTGAATACATCAAGAGAGTGAAGAAGATCTTAAAATCCAAACTCAATGGAGGAAATACCATAAAGGCAATCAACACCTGGGCAATTCCAGTCATCAGGTACACAGCTGGAATAGTGGACTGGACTCAAGCAGAACTAAAAGCAATGGATAGGAAGACCAGAAAAATAATGACAATGAATCATGCCCTTCATCCACGCAGTGACATTGACAGACTTTATCTACCAAGGCAAATAGGTGGGCGTGGAATGCTACAAGTACATCAGATGGTTGAAGAAGAAAAAAAATGGCTTTGGACGAATATCTGAAGAACAATGATGAAGATGCACTGAAATTAGTATATCAGGAAGGCTTACTGACTACTGGAGAGACCAAACTGGCCTATAAGAAAGACCAAATGAAGAACAGAATAGAGGCATGGGAAGACAAAGCACTACATGGCCAATACATGAAAAAATAGCTGGAAAAGCAGATAATAATAAAACCTGGCAATGGCTAAGAGCAGGAAAATTGAAGAAAGAGACCGAGGGACTAATTCTGGCTGCACAAGACCAAGCCTTAAGGACAAATGCATACAAAGTCAAAATTGAGAAGACAGCAAAGACAGTAAGTGCCGCCTAAGCAAAGAAGCTGAAGAAACAGTGGACCACTTGGTAAGCTGTTGCAAGAAGATTACACAGACTGATTACAAGCAGCGGCATGACAAAGTAGCAACAATGGTGCATTGGAAGATCTGCAAAAAATATAATTTGCCTGTAAGCAAAAACTGGTGGGATCATAAAATAGAGAAAGTCATAGAAAATGATAAAATTAAACTGCTCTGAGACTTCAGAATTCAAACAGACAAGCACCTGCAACATAACACCCCAGACTTAACAATTGTCGATAAGAAAGACAAAAAAGTATGGATAGTGGACGTGGCAGTGCCTGGTGATAGCAGAATAGAAGAGAAAGAACTGGAGAAGATAACAAAATACAAAGACCTACAAATAGAAATAGAAAGACTGTGGCAAAATCAAGCAAGGGTAGTACCAATAGTCATAGGCTCCTTGGGTGCAATCCCAAAACAACTGGAGCACCACTTGAACACCATTGGCATTGACAAATTCGCTATTAGTCAATTGCAAAAGGTGGCCTTACTAGGAATTGCTTCCATCCTGTGACGATATCTGTAATACCATCAAACATCCACATCTGCCTATGCCAGGTCCTGGGTAAGGACTCGATAGGTAGACAAAATGCCAAATCCAATCTGAACATCTGGCTGACTGTGCGATGATCCATAATAATAATAATAAAGTTGAAGAGAACTTGTCATCTAGTCCAACCCCCTGCTTAGGCAGGAAATCCTATAGCATTTCAGACAAATGGCTGTCCAGTCTCTTCTTAAAACTTCCAGTGTTGGAGCATTCACAGCTTCTGGAGGCAGGTTGTTCCACTGGTTAATTGTTCTTACTGTCAGAAAGTTTCTCCTTAGTTCTAGGCTGTTTCTCTCCTTGATTAGTTTCCATCCATTGCTTCTTGTCCTGCCTTCAGGTGCTTTGGAGAATAGCTTGAATTCCTCTTCTTTCTGGTAGCCCCTGAGATATTGGAACACTGCTATCACCTCCCCCCTCATCCTTCTCTGCATTAAACTAGACATACTCAATTCCAGCAACCGTTCCTTATATGTTTTAGCCTCCAGTCCCCTAATTATCTTTGTTGCTCTTCTCTGTACTATTTCTAGGGTCTCAACATCTTTTTGACACCATGGTGACCAAAACTGGATACAATATTCCAAGTGTGGCCTTACCAAGGCATTGTAAAATGCTATTAACACCTCACATGATCTTGATTCTATCCCTCTGTTATTGCAGCCTAGCACTGTGTTGGCTCTTTTGGCAGCTGCAGCACACTGCTGGCTCATATTTAAGTGATTGTCCACTAGGATTCCAAGATCCTTCTCACAGTTGAGCAAGGTACCACCTATACTATACCTGTGCAGTTGGTTTTTCTTGCCTAAATGTGGAATGTTACTTTTTTCATCACTGAATTTCATTTTGTTAGATAACCCTTTCCTAGGGTTGCAGAGCAGCTGGAGTATTCAACTGCTTGTAGAAATCACCAGCAGATTACAAGCATTCCTGTGAGACTGGGGAAGCACCTTCAGGAGCCGGGATGGTATTTTTCTATGTGCGATGAAAACCAATGAGCTCAGCCACCCTGCAAAGCATTGTGGAAGAAAAGAATCTCATTTTTAATAATTATAGGGCAGATGGATTTTTTGCTTTCTTCCAGGGACCCTCCATACTATATTATAGAGAAGGTTTTAAGAACAGCAAAACCATAATCAGAGCTAAAAATGGGTTCCCCCTTCCAATATATGATAACATTCAGTAACATTCCATGTGGAGAAGTTCTCACAAAATGCTATGCTTCCTACACTGCAGTTCAACTATATATAACTTGGTTATTTAAATCAGGGCTTTTCAACCAGTAGTACGGGTACCACCTGTGGTACATTGGCACCTGGCAGGTGGTACGCGACCATCCTAGAAAAGTGGTAGCAAGTGAAGGGGAATGAGCACTGCACAAGCCTAAGCGAGAGACGGCTGTCAGTGCTCTGTGGAAGTACCAGGATCAGCGACAGGTTCCAGCTGGAAAGCAACACTGATCCTGGCACTTCTGCTGAACCCAGAAGAAGCATCGATCAGCTGGAATGTTGCAGCATCTCCACGGTCTTGTGATTTACATTCAGATGCTTGGCAACTGATTCATATTTATGATGGTCACAGTGTCCTACGGTCATGTGGAGTGACCAAAACCTGCTGCAACCACCCAGCAGACGGGGGGAATAAAAACCAAACACCCTCCCACCCCACCCCCCACTGCCAATCCTCAACAGAAATGCTCACAACAATGAAAACCTCAGACAGGAGGAAGAGCGCCCCCAGGCAGGCAGGCAGGTGTCTTGCTCAGCTGTGGCTTGGGGGGCACTTTTTTCAGTGCCATTGTAACTTTGAACAGTCACTAAGCAAACTGTTGTAAGTCGAGGACTACCGTACTTTATCACTTTTTTCCTTTTTTTTTTTTTTTTTGGTCATCAAGTTTTTGACACCTTGCTAGGCGACTGGTGGTACTCAGATGTTGCCATATCCTAAAAGTGGTACAATGGGAGAAAAGGTTGAAAAGCCCTGACTTAAGCTATTGTCTCAGTTTTATTATGCATACATTTACATGCCTGAACTGTTTTTTTGTTTTTTGTTTTAGTTAAGAGCTGTGCAATTACTGAAAATTAACTGAATGGCAGATTGAGGAAAAGAGCAATAAATCTCTTGCCTTGTCATACATCACCCCACCTGAGTGATTGAGGTTTCTGGTTGGGTTGGAAATAAGTGTAATCAGAGTTTCCTGTCCATAACAAGCCACACAACACTGCTTGATTATTATCAACTGGGGCTGTTTGTGAATATAGAGCACCTACATGAAGCTGGAACCTCAGAATTGCTCTGCATACAACTTCTAACATCTAAATTTTTAATAGCATTCCAAACATGTTCACTGGTTCACTGACAGTTCAAAGTTATCCCTGCCAAGACTGTGATGTAAATAGATTCTGCTCTTACATGATCAATTTGCCTTCTGTCCCCATATCCCCTGATTTCTCTGGCTTATAGCAACTGAATTCCACTCAAGCCTCATATGTGAACAAATATAAAAGAACTTTTAAATCCCAATTTCCTTTTAAACTTATTTACAAGTTTTACCATTAAACATTAGGCAAGCACTTTGCAATCTTCCCTTAATTCCCCATCTTTAATTATATAATTGAACAACATCCCTTCCCTTCCCCCCCAATACAAAACTAATTTTTTCCAGGAAACATTAAACATTACCATCTTAATGAAGTTCTTAATGAAACGGTCCACTTTGAATGCAAATGAGTAGTGGTGGAGTCACCATTTGCTTATTGCGCTCTAACGCAGAAGGACAAATGCCCTTTCTTTCATCAGTCATTAAGAACTGCATCTTCTTTAAAATCTAGCATTTTTGTTAGTGACAACAACAGAGGAAATAAATTTAGAAACAAGTGCAAATAACCTCTGACCAGTAGCATTCAAAATAAATAATGATGTCCCTAAAAGAAATTGGATCTTTCCATAAAATTCACCCATTTAACAGGGTTTCTCAGCTCTGAAGTTTAATTATTCTTTTTCCCTGAAGACAGAACTGAAAACATAGACCAATAGGAAAGTCCTAATAAGATCATATTCACCCAGCTAGGTCCGTGGGGAAACAGAAAGAAACATAAATCACTTCCCCCATTCATACACTGTGGATGATTTGTGCAAGAGAAGATTCTTGAAGGCTTTAGTTGTCTCAAATTCAGGGTTGGTGAGGAGCTGGTGATGGTCTTAAGAGATAACTGTGTCCGTATCTGTGTATCTACTGCAGGAGTGATGAAATATGAATGCCTGTACCTTAAGTTTAGCAACAGGTTCAACTTAGGGATTCGGCCCACGGAGGATCTTTTTGCAAGCTCTTGGACCTTCCCCACATTTCTTGTGTTGGGGCCCTTTAACCAATATATCTTGCAAGCATGTTCTGAGAGTTCATGTCCTCCATGACAACTATGATTCTCCCAAGTGATATCTGGCTCAGGTCATAGTGATTAACATACTTTATACCTTATTTCAACTTTTGAAAGGATCATTTGTGACCTAGATATAGAGGATATTAGACTAAATCTTTTAGCATGATATTTTCAGCCACAGTTCTGGAATGAGAAATATTTAATGGTAAAATCAGAAACAGGTATGCTTACAGTACCTTTGTTAGGATTAATCCATTTGCAAAGATTTGTCACTACATCCTCAGTGTGAGCAATAAAGACATTGGTATTGTGGGAAGTCCCCCCCCCCAGAAGGAAATATTAAAGAGGCAGAAAAGCATGCCCAGTTTTTCTTAATAGCCCAAGTTCCCTCCCCCAAGCAGAAACCAGCTCTGTAGAAACGCAGATGTAAATAATCCAGCAAGGTTGGAGGCCCCCAGCTAGAAGCTTAGGAAACAAAGATACCTAAAATCTACATACCCCATCCAAACTCTAAGACAGGACATAATAGGATTAACCCACAGATGCCAAAGGGTACCCTCAGACTCAGGTCAAAGTTCATGCCACAGGAACAACTCCAAACAAAAGGCTCAAGAAGGTATAAAAACCCACTCCCTACATGTGCTCTCTCACTCTTTTCTTCCAGAGCCATCTTTCTGTCTGGCTTTCCTCTTCAATAAACTGCAACCTTCTTTCTAAAGTAGCTGCCATGTTGTTTATTCCTGGCTTGGACTGGGCCATAATGAAAACTTTTCCTTCAACAGTATCAACCTATTTTGTATTTCATTTAACAGTTTTTCCCTCTTTGAAAAGTCAGTGATGGGATTCAAATAATTTATCAACTGATACTCTGCAGGGGGGAGGCAGAGGGGGAGGTGGGGGCCTGCTACCACAAGGCAGGTGGGGGAGGGGGAGCTGTCCCATCCACCCCGCAACTGTTTACTGAAGCCAGGCCTACCACGCCCCAACATCCATCGCGTTTCGCCTGTTCGGTAGTGACTTCTACCCTTTCTCCTTCTTCCCCCTCCTTTGAACAGCCCTTTGCTCCCGTTGCTGCTTTTTCTGTCCCAGAGTTTTGTCCAGAGCCTGTGCAGAGGGTCTTTGGAAATGAAGCGATCAGGTGGGGTGGGAATCATTGCCTTCACTTTTGGACTGGTTCCAAAATGGGCTGGAAGGAGCGAGCCAAGGACTCCAATCTGGCTTTGTAACAAGCAAGGGGATTGGAGGCACGTGAATCGATGCTAGTCTGGCATCTCAAAAAAAAAAAATGGGTTCCTTGGATTTTCACTGCCATATTGTTTAACTTTCTATGTTTAAAGTTTACTTGATGCAGAACATTCCCACTCTGACCTATTGTAGATGTTATTGTGATCACTTTGTCCCAGCAAATAATACCAATGAGACAGAAATCCACTCTTTTTATATTAAAAGTTGACAGAATCTATCTTTGTATATTAAATCAATATGTAAACTGAAACTCAGGCAGTTTTCAAAATTAGCACTTTTCTAAATTTTGCAATAAATGTGTGCATGAATGGGGACAATGGGAAAGAGCACAGCGAAATGCATCTGATAGTGAAGGAATACAGACATTGTTCATATTAAGCTAAATGTTTGGGAAAATGCATCTCATTGGCAAAATTGCATAAAATTTCTCTATAAAGACAGAGGCATACATACATTATGAGCATGGATGTCAAGATGCAGATAAAAAGGGGTGGAGTTTGCATTGTGATGTTGAGATATACATTTTAGCATTTCAATCAGAATAGAGCTGGAAGGGACCTTGGAGGTCTTCTAGTCCAGGCCCCTGCTCAAGCAGGAAACACTATCCAATTTTAGACAAGTGGTCCTCTGGTCTCTTCTTGAAAATCTCCAGTGGTGGAGCAAACTGTTCCACTGGTTAATTGTCCTCACTGTTAAAAAGTTTCTCCTTGATTACAGATTGCTTCTCTCCTTGATTAATTTCCATCCATTGTTTCTTGTCTTGCCTTCTGGTGCTTTGTAAAATAAGTTGACCCCCTCCTCTTTGTGGCAGCCCCTCAAATACTGGAATACTGCTATCATGTCACCCCCAATCCCTCTTTTCTCTGGACTAGCCATTCTCAGTTCCTGCAACTGTTCTTCATATGTTTCAGTCTCCAGGCCTTTAATCATTCTTTAATCCAGGCCTTTAATCATAAAAATATTTAAATATGAGAATTTGCTGTCCCTTGCTCTCTTACAGACATCCATGATTATGAGAAATACCTGAAAATGAATCAATTTATCATGTGAATCTTTAAAAAAAAAAAAAAGACAAAGGCACCCCAACTGTAGAAGTGTCTAGAAGTGTGAAGCTTCATCCATCATTAAAATCTACACAGTTCTCAACAAATACTGGAGAGAAACAGGAGGACAAAGGAAACATTTTCACTTTACCTCCTGAGAGTATCTTTGTCACTCCCCTATAAACCAGTATTATAGAATATAATTTTAAATGATGGAAAGCTAATTGCAATGACCAATGCAAATCCAAACTGTGTGGTAGTCAGGGATGGTAGTTAACTCCACAACTATAAGTTTTTATCTCCAAACATTATGTGACAGCCACAACTCCCGTTGCCTATAAAAAAATATGACTTTATCAATAATATATCCACACAGAATGTATATGCATCTTTAAATTCTCATTTACATGTATGGAGAAATCTCACTGAATTGCCCAGTCTTCTTAATATAGATGCAAAGGTGTTTAAATATGAGAATATAACCCCTATGGCTGATATCTTGGCTGCTGCTAAATTGAGGAGCTATCCTTAGGGAATCCTGTCAATCATTCCAAAATATTCTGTGAAGTGAAGGCAGCCTATGTTACTTCGAGTCATATTCCAGGACGTTTTCCCTTACCATTTGTACAAATGATAGCCAGAAACCATTAGAATATAAAAACTAATTAGAATGGAAATCATCCCGCGCCCTTGCCTTAAATTACTTGTCATCCAAATCTAGAGCTTTGTGATGTAGTATCCTTGTAAGCGTGTCTCTGGTACCTCCTTTTGTGCTTAGTCCCCCCAGTTGTATTGTACTAAGCATTCCTAAGGCAAAGACATTCTGCAGAGCAAAAAAATATGCTTTACATTTTGCTTTTGCCTTCTAGTCCTCAGAATGATTGAAACTTTAAAAGGGTTCAGGAAAACTTTTTCATTTTTAATCCAGACATATCCGTATGATTCTCAAGGAGGTCATTGCTGTCTTGCTGTCATTTTAAAAGCAGCTTTCCTTTTGCACTGCAACATCAAAGCCTTTCAAACACAATCCAGATGGATCCTGGAAAATGATCATGCCTTGTATTCTTTGCTCAAATGTTGTTTACATATGATACTTGGAAAATCTAAATGTAATTTACCAAAGACCTTATAGCTTCTCCTGCCTGCTATACAAGTGCTTTCAGCTGAGTCTAACTGCATCATATTGGAACAGCATTTTCTGTGAAATATAGGACACCCCTGACCTTTTGTCTTGCCAAATCCAAGCCCAGTGAGGACTGGATCTGGAACAAAAGGAAGACATGAAACTGAGATCAGCAGTGGTTTCCCTAACCCTTTGGTTCCATATATGTAATATGGAAAGTTTGGACGTGGAAGATATATCTGCTAAGCATGACAGCTCGTAAGTATGTGCTCATACAGCTGAAACTATCTTAAAGATAATATATGTTGCCACAGGTTTGTAACATACAAATCTGCCAACTTGTATCCTGTATGGAACAGGTCATACTGAAAGCTGTTGATTGCTTCAGAAGCATCATTTCTTTTATCCTTCGGTCACTAAGGGCATCAAAAGTAGTGACATCAAGCAAGAGATGCTTGGCTTGTTTATCTCTATCTGTTTTTCTTCTGTTTTATCCATTAACTGCTTCTTCTCTTCTCTTCTCCCCTCTCATACCCCTACCCCTACCCCCATCCTTGGGACTCTCAGCAGTCCCAAGAAGGTTCCACACCCATTTTCTCTCTAGTTCAGGTGATCCTGAAGATACAGATAAACCCCCAAGTGGCTTCAAGGACTCTCAGAGAGCTAACAACCCACCTTTAGAATGCTAATGACCAGGTGATATAGAGAAAGAAAAAGAATACTAAAAATCCAGTAGTGAAAAAGAAAAAATATATATGAAGATATGACTTTCAACCTTCATCATAATGAGTATAAACAATTTTTATAATTGTTCACCTCCCTTAATTTACCAATGTTCTCTTCATTCTGTGTCCTGTCTCTTGCCTATAAACATATCTATCAAATATCATTATTTCAGTTCTGGTATCAGCAAAAGTCCATTAACTGTTTCCAGAAATAACAACATATCTATTTTAAACTTGGTCAAATAAACCAGCTTTATATTCCTTCCTTTTCTTTTTAACAAACTTAATCTTTAGTCCATTCAAATAATGTCATAGAACTTGATTTGTTTTTGCTTCTTTTTTGCCCATTCTCACAAAATTTATCCAAGTTTTAACAAGCCTCTTTGAAAATTTAATATAAAAGAATTAACCAAGTCACATTTCTTTTATTATTTTTAATTTCTTTTTGATACTATTTAAATCGGGCTCCCCCAAAAAGATTAATAGAATTTAGGACTTCCAGTTCTGGTCGTATGAAGAGAGTTGTTTCTCCACCAGCTGTGTTTTCTCTGCTGATAGACCCCCCTACTGGGTCAAAAATTGCCCTGGAGGGGTGAACACTGAGGAGGAGGCTTGCTGGTGACTGCGGGAGGGTGGCAGCTTCTTCCACGGCTCCAGCTAACTCCTTAGAGCCAACGGAGCAAAGATCATCCTGCAAGATGGCCGATTCCTTAGCTGCACCAGCCGAAAGTCACAGGTACATCTAAGAGTGAAAGACCCACCACAGATGATCCGGGGAAGACCTATCCTTCTCCTCTCTACACTCTATTTGATTTTTTGCCTGTAAAAGCTCTGTTGGAATTAATTCCCTGCCTTGAAAGAGAGGTGTTTGTATTCGTGGGAAGAAAGGCACCTGAATAAAAAGACAGAACAAGTAATTTCAATGACTATATTTTATTTCCACTTACTTTGGGGTAAAGAAAAAAAAATTTAGAGCTTTACTATCACTTTATACTGGAAGAATATTTCTTTTTCTACCTTTTCCTTTAAAAGAGAGAGAAAAGAAAAAATGGTGTCTGGGAAAGATTTTGTAACCTACTGAGGACATCTTGTGGCGAAAAGTTAATGTTGCAATTATCTGTTTTTCCTTGGAGATGAGATGGGCTTGACCTTCAAACTATTCTTGAAGAGAAAAGATAAGCTGATCCAACTGTGGGAAATTGTGGGGGTGGATATTGTTTATATATAGCCTCCACTAAAAGATAAAAGGGACTCCCCTTCAATTACTATTAAAATGGAGAAACCTTACTCACAATTAAACTGTAAACTCATAGTGGAAAAAAATCTATGAAGCTACTGAAGAACTATGCGCTAAAATGAAAGAGATTATTATAGAAATAAGAACCAGAAGCCTTACTCCAAATTCTCTGAACTTCTCAACTGATCTCCAGACCTCATCTGACTATGCTGTAAATCAAAATATACTAGGAAAAGAACTAATTGAGATTAAAGAGGAATTTATTTTACCTTACAAGCATTCCATCTATATTCTCGAGGACCAGAAGAACCAAAGATTGAGACTGGAACTTTTGAAGCAACAAGGGTTTAATGACAAAAGAGCCACACACCTATTACAGAGGACGGGGTGTTTTCTATTGACTCAAATGACATTGCAAGTGACAAAGGGAGATCTACTTGCTGAGATAGAAACTTTGTTATGGAAACCAGCCTGGCACAAAAAGAAAGCCAGAATAAGACTGAAAAAAGAAATTTAAAACTATATGTAATGGATTAAAAGGCATTGTAGAAATATGGATTGATTCAAGGTTTAAGATTTAGAGTTAGAAGCGAGAGAAAAATTTGTGATTACTAGAATATATATGTTGAATAGGTTAAGAATGTAATTTTTGGAATAATAGGTTTATTTGTATGAAAACTATTTTGTAATGGAATGAATGAAAATGGAAGAGGTTTTATAGCAATTTGGATTGATTTAATAATTAATTGACTATGTTAAATTAGTAAGATGATGCTTTGTGTAATAATATGGGTGTTAAAAGACATGATAATTATTTGGATGAGATTTGAATCTTATCTAACAGACTGAAATGATTTAAGATTTGGTATTATTTTGTTTTGTTATAGAGATAGACTGATCGATGGATTGTATATGTACAGAGTAGAGTTATATTTTATTTTAATTAGGATAAATATCGAGTAGTAGAAGAAGAAATAAGAGATATTTGTGATAAAATTAAGGATTTAGAAGATTAAGAACTAGAATACATCTGGAAGGGATACCCAAAGTGATAAATATGTTTATCTAAGGTTAAAGTGGATTATGGTAATTGTAAATTAATAAAGTTTAAAAACAGGATTAGGATTTATAGAAATTTAATGTAGAAATGGATTATTCTAAATATATTATATTATTTGAGGAAAATAGAGAGGGAATATTTAATGTATTGTTGGATATTTGACTACCCCAGCACCACAGTGTGTCTCGAACACTTTGTTGTAAGAGTTAAAAAAACAATAAAAATTGTTCTAAAAAAAGATTAATAGAATTTTAAGTTTTGATTGCCAAATCATGAAAAGAAAGCATTCCACTTTATTCTGCAATGGTCATACCCCATCTCTAGTACCAGGTCCTGTTCTGGGCATCACAGTTTAAGAAATATATGGTAAACCTGATACAGGTTCAGAAAAGGGTAATAAACAGGAATGGGAATTAGAAATTAAGATTCCCAAACAGTAATTTAAGGACCTGAATATCTTTAGACTTGAGAGAGAAAACAGAGTGGAGCTCATGATAGCATCCTTTAAATAGCTGAAACAAGAAGATCATTATTCCAGGTTAGGGAATAATGGTTTTAAGATACAAAAAAGGCAAGCTCCAGTTGAACATTGTAGGAGAAAAGCTTCATAACAATAAGTGTTATTTTACAGGGGAAACAATCATTTCAAGAAATGGTGGCTGTCATTCAGGAGCTATGTTGAGGCAGGGACTAGACAGCCATCTGGCTGGGATGCTTTAATTTGAATCCTTCCATTGAACAGGGAATTGGATTTAAATGGCCCCTTCCAGCTTTAAAATTCTATGATTTTATTATTCAAAGAAGGATTAGAGTAGATATGTACTATTTTGTCTTATATTATTTTCTTGCTTTTCCTAACTATTATCTTTTAAAAGATTATGTTTGTTTATTATTTATGAAGCATCAGCTTTCTGCAGGAGTCTGGAGAGAATTTACCATCCTCTAAGATCCTTCTGCTTGGCTTTCGGTCTGTAATGATAAGCCCTTAGATATACTACTTTCCCAAAGCAGCAAGGGATGCACATTTCCAGTCAGCTGCAAAGAATAAAATAAATCCAATTGTTTTTTTTGTTTTGTTTTGTTTTTTGTTTAAGAGCAGTTTCCTTAGCTAGATGAATAAATTGCAGTTTTACTGGTATTCTAGTTCTATTTTGTGACAATAAATCAGATTATCAGATTATCATTTCAGATAAGAAGAAGAAAAGAGATCTGGATGACAAAAATGATACAGTTTTAATAGTAAAAACAAGAGAATTGAAATCTTGAAACAATTGATTGAAATTATAAAATAAAAGGAATGCTTCCTGATACTTTGCTGCCCAATTATTCTGAATGGATCTAATAATACTGTCTTACCTGAAAAAACTTGGGTTGTGAATTAGTGATTTGACCTACTGTGTCTGCTAGCATTTCCTGAATATAGCAAGGAAAATGCTGTTCAGCATGGTTAGAAAGGAATTTTAACTCTCATTCAGTTGATCATACATAAAATGTGAATCTGAATGTGATTCCAGCAATCATAAGGAGGATCAGAGATAACATGACCTATAATCCAAAAGCTGTATGGTTAGATCCAATATCTTAAATGGTCTCTTCCAACTGGAACACACTAATAGCTCAGCTGGACTACAAAAATGTCTCCTACTTTCTCCATACAACATGAACAGAGATATAATATCCTCAAGGAGGCTACAAGGTGTCTACAGTGTGCATTTTTATTCATCTTCACAGTTAGTGATTTATTTACTATTGAACAAGGCTTCAGTGCAATTCCTGTTTCAGTAGGAACTGGATCAGATCCAGGATTAAGAATGTTTTTAAAATTAACCACCTTTTAGTCACTGCAAAGACCATCACTGTCTAATGTGGAATTACAATAGTACTGGCTCATTGGGCTGAGCCCTGCTTCTCAGTTTTGTAAAAGAAAAGATGGTGCCTGCAAGTATAAGCAGGTAACATTTTTTTTCTTGAGATCACATGGTAGCAGATGGTATACTTGCATTCCTGTAAATTCTGGAAATTTATTTGGAAGCACTTCAAATATCTACACACATACAGTCATACACACACCACATAATTCAAATGTCTTCTTTGGGTTAAAAAGTTCCCATTTTTCACGCAATACTTTCTTAGTGTTTCATGGTAATCACTTTTGTCCTTGGCACCATTCCTTTTCAACAAGTGACAAAAAAATTGCTTGCATCTTCTATGCACATCATTCTTTTTGAGTCACTCCAAAGTGATAAGTCCTTAGCTATTTATGAAAGATGGCTGCTATCATTATACTTGACCTCAAAATTTCAGCTCTTTCTTTCTCTCCTGGGAACTCAGGCTCAGCCAGGCTGTTTTAGCAAATGGTCAAGCTACTGTTTAAATTATTGCAGACTTTTTCTTCCAAAGGGCTGTCCATTGAATCCTCGATTTAGTTGAAGCTTAGTTCAGTATTCAGAAAAATAATGATCTTGAATGGCCCAAATCAGAGGCCATTTGTTTATTTTGAACCTGAACAAAGCTGAAGTTTCTGCCTCCAACTAGCTACTGTAACTCTGAAAAACTGAAGGGAATCTTTTTATCAGAAGAATGGAAATTTGCTACTTTCTGAAGTAATAAAAGTGATCCAACTTTAGGAGAGGCACAAAAGTTTTCATTCTAAGTTCCTTTATATGTTGGAATTTTTTCTGTTTTCATTTCTGACTGATTTAGTTGACAGCTGTACACATAGATGCCTTGCTGATGAAATGTGCCCTATTGTTAGAAAACAGACCTATCTACTGAATTATTTATTTCCACTGAAAATTTTTGAGGTAATTGGAAAAATAACAAAACATTCTTGTATATTTGAATGCATATTGGATTCAATAATTAATGCTATTGTGATTTTAGTATCTAACATTAAAATGGTGTTCATCTTGGCCAGATTCACTGTAAAATATTTGCAATAAAATACCTTCTTTAGAATAATGTAAAAGTATGAGGGCAATTTGGAAATAAACCTTCACTTGGTTATCAATGACAGACACTCGCAGATACAGAACTTTTATTATACACATTAGAAAACTACAACATTACATTGCTTTTCAACATAATCACCATTCAAACTGAGGCACTTGTCATAACATCTTATAAGGTTTGAAATTCCTTACTAGTGCCAAATCTGGGCTATGGGGGGGGTTAATCAAAAACATTCCAATGGAACTGCTTCAAAAGTTCTTGGGTGCATCTAGCAGTGTGCAGGCAAGAATTATCGTGAACCAACACCACACCGGAAGTGGTGCCATAGAAAATCCCACCAAATGTGAAGATGCCAAAGAAGTACTGCTATTGAAGTTCATGGAGCACGGTTCAACCATCGATTCAGAAGTCTACTGTGAAACATTACAAAAATTCAGATGAGCCATCCATAACAAGTGTTGGGGCATGCTGACTTCTGGTGTGGTATTGGTTCACAATAATGCTCGCCTGCTGGACACACCCAAGAACTTCTGAAGCAGTTCCGTTGAGATATTTTTGATCACCACCCCTATAGCTCAGATTTGCTGCTGAGCGACTACTACTACTACTACTCAGTTTGAATGGCGATTATGTCGAAAAATAATGTAAAGTTGTAGTTTTTTAATATGTATAATAAAAGTTCTGTATCTGCAACTGTCTGTCATTGATAACCAAACGGAGATATATTTCCGAATTGCCCTCATATTTAAACTTATAAAAAATAGCATTGGCTGAGAAAGCTAAATCTAATCCTAAATTCTAAATCCTTTAACATTTGGGTCCATTTTTTCATGATGTTAAAAGTATAATTCCTAACAGTAAAAGCATATCATTTTTTTTGATAGAAGTATTCAATGTTTAAAATTTTGTACCTCTCTTTCAGAAGAAAAAGTGACAGAAAATCAGCTGGGTTGAGATAAACTTTGTTTCTTTCAGAACCTCAACATGTTTACACTGGATCCTGAGGTTCATTGGAACACAGTTTGAAAATAACACCTTTAAAACCCTTCCATAGAAAATAGTGCCATTCAAATATGTTATAAAAGTCAGAAAAGTGGCTGTAATCACTGCTTATCAAAAAAAAAAAGGATAAGTGCTACAAAACAGTAAGACTTACAACAGGGTAGGCTACATACAATTCACATGTGGCATGGCCTCTGATCCCTGTGCATAAGAAGGTTGCTGATCCCCATTTACAGAGGTATTGTGTCATCAGAATATATTTTGGGGAAACCCAAGTAAAATAGCAGTTTGGTCCAATATATTGAGATTTAAGGGGGAAAACATGACTGCAGAACTGAGCGATGAAGTTCTATAAAGATGCAGATGATGTTTGTCGCTTCCTAGCATTCTTTGCTCCTCATAACTTCTACCCAAAGCAGTAAGATAGGTAGGAGCTAATTTAGTATGCATGTTCTAATTTGTGATGTATTTCACTCTTAAACCAACTTTATTTTGTTGATCAGATCCCATATAACTGAAAGACAATACAGTTACTGTAATATTGCTTTTAGCACGTTCCATCTATCAGAGCCTCAAGGATGGAACAATACTTCTGGCACAGAAGTGAGCTTCTATTTTTTGTTTGTTTTTTGCGTGTTTTGCTTAGCATCAATGTGTCCATTTAGCCATTACTTTTTCGTCTAAGTAGTGCATAGTTTATTTTTAATCCATGGTTTCTTGGAAGTTATGCCTGTCCTTCAGATACTGAATGTGAGCTTCTCCCAGCTGGAATAAGCCACAAACATAGACATAAACCAGGGACAGCTTTCCAGATGGTCATAAGCACTAATGCAAATGCAGAAACTTTCCTTAATTGTCCTAGAGGCTCCCTCCCTTTGATTTTTTTTTAAAGTATTAAATAACAAAACTTACATTCTTGAAAGTACACAGACAACCCTCTAGTCTGTTCATTTCATCTGATATTTACCAGAGTATTTGTCAGTAGAACCAAATCTATTTAGCACACTGTATCTAAAAGCAGATGCTTGAGTTTTGAAAGGACAAGATTTATTCATAAAAGTACACATGTGCTAATCAAAACCCTGAATCTCTGAGGTTTTATTTTTGCAAAGGGGAAAGGGGAAGACAGAAGGACATACTGCATTTTCCTATGGGGAGAGCTAAGAAATACGAATCATTTAATTAGGAAAAGCAAATAGAGACAAAGAGTTCATTCACACAATGACAGTAAAGTCTTCCTCTTGTCCTTAAAGTGGAAGGAAAGTATCTCAGTCAAAAATGGCTATTCCCATAGCCAACTTTATTGATGTTGCAGCAATAGAAAATAGCATACGATTAGTAAGTCTCATTACTAAGTATGAATATTAATTACACTGGATAAAGCAGAAACTAAGTACAACAGGATCCATAGTAAACTTCCTAATTTAAAGTAATTGTTTATTATGAAATTTATCCATGGAATATGCTGATCCATAGAGTTCACTTCAAATGGGCTCTGTTTGAACCTATCAATACTACTTTGACATTGGAAACCCTTAAATATGATTCAGCCAGATTCATGATATGATCCCACGCCAATTGCTAGATATGGCATATCATCTCTCCACCAAATTGTTTGTTTAATTCTACAGAATATACAAAGTATCACCTGGTATTCTACTTTCAGCCATTATTTGACTGCTGAGTACATAAAGCTGGAATAACCAAAGGCCACTCCATCTGAGACTTTTGGGAGTTGAACTAGGAAACATCTAAGGTACAGTCCAGCCCTATGATTCTCCATGCTAATTAGCCAGACTATATTTCCCCAGTGGCTCTGGAAAGTTCAGTGCCTTTTAATCTACAGTTAAAGGCATATAGATATTTTAAATTCTTATGATTCAGGTCTCTGCTTGTTTTGCCTACCTTTTATCTTGTATTTAACAATTAAATGTTTTAACATTTATTAATATTTACTAATGAACATCAGGCTGTATATTGGCTAGGTGAAATGAGTAGTTTATATGTTTGCTCTCATCTAGATGTAGGAATTGATCAGGAGTATGCTGGGTTGAAATTAAACTGGAAATCACTAACAGTAATTCCCCAATAACAATAGGGGCATGTGAATGAGTCCAAAGAGACAAATAATTCAATAGTTATAAAAGGTGGACCAATCAGTGCTTTCAAGTTGTATATCAACAGAATATAATGAAATATTTATTGACAAGACTGTCTCTAGGCCTCAAGCAGATCCCTGAGGTAATCAAAGAAAAATAAAATGGTCAGAGGGCACAATGGTACTTTGTTGAAAAATACCTATTTATTCAAAAGAAATATGACAATAGTCAGGGATGGAACAGAATGATACTGAGCAGCTTCACTGATTCACTGTCTGGTAAATGGATGCTTGGTGACAGGACCAGTCCACTATGGCAGATATTTTGTGAGAAGGCATCCTCTATCCCCACCCCATGGCAGTTATTTTGTAAGCATACTATAGTCATACATACATACTTGCAGCATTCCAAATGAATTCATTGGCTCCAAAAGTTTGTCTATTTTGCTGCATAAGCAGGTGTAAAATTAGACCTTACTGTGTTGTTGTTGTTTTGTTTGTTTGTTTGTTTGTTTTTGTTAATTATGGGTGAAAGAAGATCTGCATTTGAATGAAACATTTAGCTGTAGACTGATATGGGATCTATATCCACTTGAGACAAGGAACCAAGTTGCAAGGGAAAACATTTGCATTAAGATATGTGGGTTAGTGTAATGTCTATGGAGATTCTCAGTCAACCAGGTTACTTTTTCACTAAGCAACTGGACTTTCTTGTTTTTCTTTGAAGACATTTTGCTTCTCATCCAAGAAGCTTCTTCAGCTCTGACTGGATGTGAGTGTAGGTTTTCTGTAAACTTCAGTGTTAAGACTTCTGTCTTCCTTAATGTATACTGCACAGTCCATGAAGGCTAGACTATTTTCCTTAACATCTTCACATGTGAATTGTATGTATCTGTCTCCCCAAAATCCACAAAAACAGTACACCACTATGATCAATTGTCAGCAGCATTTATTCTGTCACCTACAACATTGCAAAATATCTAACCACCTTATTACCTTTTCTATTTGGCAGCACCACCCATCACATCAACAATTCACATGACTTCACCCGCAAGGTTTGAAAACTAAAACTGGATCTGGATGAGACCAAGGTTTCCTATGATGTAACTTCCCTCTTCACTGCATTCCTATAACTGAAGTTATCATGGTAATGAAAAAATGACTGCTACAAGACAACACCTTAGGTGACAGAACCAACCTCAACCCAGACCACATATGTGCTATGCTGGACCTCTGCCTGACCATTATCTATTTTAAATACAGTGAAGGTTTCTATAGATAAAAACACAACTGCATATGGGTTCATCTGTGTCCCCCATTGTGGCCAGTCTTTACATGGAAGAGGTAGAAACCAAAGCCTTAAATTCATTCACAAGAATTCCACCCACTCACTGGTATAGGTATGTGAATGATACTTAGGTCAAGATCAATTGGAAGCATTCACCAAACATATCTACTTAGTGGACAGATACATCAAATTCACACATGAAGTTATTAAGGAAAATTGTGAAGCCTTCCTGGACTGTGCACTGTACATTAAGGAAGACAGAAGCCTTAACATTGAAGTTTACAGAAAACTCACACTCACAGATCAATATTTACATTTTGATTCTCAACACTCACTGGAGCATAAAATGGGAATTATCATAACCCTACACCAACAAGCTGAAGGCCTGCCTACTAGCAAAGATGGGAAAGAAAAAGAACTAAAACACACCAGGGAATCCCTCAGAACCTGTGGCTATCCCCAATGGGCCTTCATCAAATCCCAAAAAAGATCCAGTAGGAACTCCTCCACAATGGACAAAGAAGAAATCAATAAACAAAATAACATAGTCATTTCATACATTGCAGGAATATCGGAAAAGCTCAGGAAGATCTTCAGCCAACACAACACAACCCAAGAATACACTAAGGCAGAAGCTGGTCCACCCAAGAATAAAACTCCCAGACACAAACTGAACAGCATAGTATATGCAGTACAATGCAGTGAGCCATGTGCAGATCTGTATGTTGAGGAAACAAAACAACCACTTCATAAATGCATGGCACAACATAGGAGAACAAACCCATCAGGACAAAATTCAGCAATCCATCTGCATTTAAAAGACAAAGGCCAATCTTTTGAAGACAGCAAGGTCCTCATTTTGGATAGCGAGGACGCTGGTTTGAACGAGTGATCAAAGAGGCCATCTATGTCAAAACTGAACAGCCCTCTCTCAACAGAGGTGGAGGGATACAAAATCATCTATCTCCAGTCTACAACACAGTCCTTTCAACAGTTCCAAGAAGGCTCCAGACCCATTTACACTATTACCCTGATGACACAGATAAACCTCCAGGTGGCCTTAATGACTCTCTAAAAGAATGCAAATGACCAGCCGTCTGCAAGGAATATAAATCCTTTCATTCCCCACCATCCAGCTGAAGAAGCTTCTTGGATGAGAAGCGAAACAGCTCCAAAGAAAAATAAAGTCCAGTTGCCTCTTGACAAAGAACCTTTGGGACATCCCGTTAAAATTCAAACACTTTCTTCTGAGCAAATATGGGCAGAATTTGGTCACAGCAAGAATGAAAATAGGAAACATTTTGCTAAGGCACTATTTGTAATCACATGTGTGATTTGTAGTGCAATTTGATAGTAAACATTATAATAATATATTCAATCAGTTTAACAGTCTTGATAAAAAGCTTGTTCCCTCATTTTTTTCTGAAAGCCTGGTAAGAAGAGATGTTGAAGAAAAAGGGACATCTCAGAAGAGAAGCGAAACATTTTCAAAGAAAAACAAAGTTAGTGTAATGTGTAAACATGGTTTCAATTAGGGAATCCTTGTAATTTTAATTACTTTTCCTTGAAGAGATGTAATGCATAGACAAGAGCAGGATCTGTGCCACTGGCCTCTCAGAGCCAAGAGTCAAATAATATGGCATGGACATGATATAACCACCTTGTTATATTTAAGTGAATATATGTCTGGAGAGAAAGTTTGTTAGATAAGCCTTGAATCTTTGCCTGACTACAGGTTGGATTACAAATATAATACATGAATACATGGGGCTTAATATATCAAGGCATTACAGCTTCCTGGAACAAATGACATCCATTCATTAGGTCCATCAAGAAAATAACAGAGAGTTATATAACCAACGCAAAGAACAGAAAGGAAGGGATGTTCTTTTGTGCAATTGCTCTGCATCCGCTGTTTCATTTGCATGGGATACTTTTAATTACAACAATTATTCATACGGGCACAAGATTGGATTGATACATTTTAAGGATATGTTCCTCCTGCTGCTAGAATCTATTCTTTTTTAAAAAAAAATATGAAATGGAATAGTGCCAACTAAACTTTCACTCAGGTAGATAAATTCTTTAGCAATCTGGAATAACTAAATATTCTTTGTTCAGCAGTGTTGATGCAAACAATTTACAACACATTTCACATAATCATACTAATTTTGCTTCTATGTGATTAACTAAAACAATATGCTTCTTTTTCATAAAATGGAATTAACAGACCAAAGGATATGTTTCTTTCTTGTGATAAAAGCTATTTTTATGGTGGACCTTTTACTCTTTTTAATGAGAAGTTAACATGCTTAAATGAGCAATAAAATAGCATTATTCTAAATTAATTTGTCAAGAAATAATATTAAATTTGGTGGTTTTCATGCCCAAAATAAATTGGAACAGATGCATGTATAGTACCCAAAAATATGGAAATGAAATGACATAACCAATAACCAAACATATGAAGAACAGCTACAGGATTTCAGTCTGGCTAGTCCGGGGGTCAGCAACCCGCAGTTCTGGAGCTACATGCAGCTCTTTCATCCCTCTGCTGTGGCTCCCTGTCCTCTGCCATTATGTGCAGTCCCACAAACAAAAGAAGTTTGTTGGACTAAAAAAGTTCAATCAATCAATTCCAACTTCTCGCGGAAAAAAAAAAGATCTTGCAAAGTTGGAATTGATAGATTGATTTTTTTTAGTCCCACAACTTCTCTTGTTTCTGGGACTGCACACGGCAGCGGAGGAAGTGACAGAGGACCGCATCGGAGCTGGAAAGAAGATGCCACATGGGACTGATCGGGGGCGGGAAGAGGGGGGTTCTGCCAAGCATCTTGTACAGAGCCAGGGAAACAGGCCGGGTGGAGGGAGCTGCCAATGCCTCTGCCATGAGGCTTGGCAGATCCCCCCCCAGTGGCCATGATCCCCCCTCCCCAGCCAGCCAGCTACCATTGCCCAACCTACTCCTTGCCTGGCTGGCCGGTTGCACAAAGCCTCACCGCTCTTCTCCTCCTCCTTGTCCTCCCCACTCAAGCAGCCATGAGTGGCTTGGGTGCCTTGGACGGAGCCAAGTTGAAAAAAATGGAGGCACAGCAGTGGGATTGCTCTCAAACAATAAGAGTCAGTGTGCTGCTCGCTCATGTACGCCCACCTTATTGAGAGAAATCTCGCTGCTGCGCCTCCACCTTCTTCAACTTGGAAGGACCCAAGGAGTCACTAGTGGCCTCTTGAGTGGGGAGGATGAGCTTTGTTGCTGCTGCTGGGCTATGCCTGGGCTACACCCTGCCATTGCCTCCCAAACTCCACCTTCACCACTGGGGGAAGCAGCAGCGGGATGCTCTGTGCGAGGGGGGAAAGCAGCAGTGGTGGTAGAGTGCTACATTGGGGGTGGGGGAAGCAGTACTGGCGGGTGTGTGGGAGGAAGCAGCAGCAGCGGAGCACTCCATTGGGGGGATGAGGGAAGCAGTGGAGGCAGGGTGCTCCATATGGGGGAGGAAGCAGAAGAGTTTTGTGGTTCCCAGTGTTTTCTTTTCGGTAGGAAACAGGTTCAAATGGCTCTTTGAGTGTTTAAGGTTCCCGACCTCTCTGATTTCATGGTGACCTAACCCTAACCCTAAGTGGAATCTTCCCAAATAGGATTTTGCCATGTCTTTTACCAGGAAACATAGATAGGACAAATTACAAAAGTATTTGCCTTCCTAACCATACCCAAGCATTATGGGTTTGTTGGCAATATCTATTTTCCTCTCCGGGTTCATTCTAACCTAACCCTAACCCTAAATGGAATCTTCCCAAATAGGATTTTCCCATGTATTTTACCAGGAAACATAAATAGGGCAGGCTAGAAAATTCAGTGCCCTCTTTACCTTTCCCAAGCACCCCGAATTTGTTTGCAAAGTCCATTTTCCTCTCCGAGTTCATGGTGACCTAATGCTAACCCTGTGTTGTATTTTCCTGAGTAGGATTTTCCCATTTATTTTACGAGGAAACATAGATAGGGCACATTTCAAAAGTATTTGCCTTTCTAACGATACCCAAGCACTCTGAGTTTGTTGCCCATGTCCATTTTCCTCTCTGCGTTCATGGTGACCTAACCCTAACCCTATGTGGAATTTTCCCAAATAGGATTTTCTCATGTATTTTACCAGGAAACAAAGATAGGACACCATGGAAAAGTCAGTGTCCTAACCATTCCCAAGCAGTCCAAGTTTGTTGGCGATGTCCATTTTTCTCTCCAAGTTCAATCTCACCTAATCCTAAGTGGAATTTTCCCATATAGGTTTTTGCCATGTCTTTTACCAGGAAACATAGATGGGGCAAATTACAAACATATTTGCCTTCCTAACCATGCCCAAGCATTCCACGTTTGTTGGCAATATCCATTTTCCTCTCTAAATTCGTGGTGACCTAACCCTAACCCTAAGTGGAATTTTCACAAATAGGATTTTTCATGTATTTTAACAGGAAACCTAGATAGGAAAGCCTAGAAAAGTCGGTGCCCTCCTAACCATTCCCAAGCACTCCAAGTTTGTTGCTGATGTCCATTTTGCTCTCTGAATTCATAGTGAACTAACCTTAACCCTAAGTGGCATTTTCCAAAATAGGATTTTTCCAGGTATTTTACCAGGAAACGTAGGTAGAGTAGGGTAGAAACATCATTGCCCTCCTTACCATTCCCAAGGACCCCGAATTTGTTTGTGGAGTGCATTTTCCTATCTGATTTCATGGTGACCTAATCCTAACCCTAAGTGGAATTTTCCCAAATAAGATTTTCCCATGTATTTTACCAGGAAACATAGACAGTACAGCTTAGAATGGTCAGTGTTCTCCTAACCATTCCCAAGTATCCCTGTTTTTTTGGAAATGTCCATTTTGCTCTCCAAGTTCATGGTGAACTAACCCTAAGTGGAATTTTCCCAAATAGGATTTTCCCATGTATTTTACTAGGAAACATAGATAGGGCACTATAGAAACGTCAGTATCCTCCTAACCATTCCCAAGGACTTGGAGTTTCTTGGCAATGTCCATTTTCCTCTCCAGGCTAACCCTAACCCTAACTGTAATTTTCCCAAATAGGATTTTTCCATGTATTTTACCAGGAAACATAGATAGGATACCATAGAAAAGTCAGTGTCCTCCTCGTCTAAGGAAAAGAAGAAATACAGTAGGGGAGACATGATAGCAGTGTTCCAGTATCTGAGGTACTGCAACAAGGCAGAGGGGGCCAGTTTGTTCACCAAAGCACCAGATGGAAGGACAAGAAACAACAGTTGGAAACTGAACTGAAACCTCTTAATGATGCCAAGGTCAATATCTTTTAAAATGATGTAGATGAGAGAATAGAAGGGGAACTCGTCAAATTTGCAGATGACACTAAGCTGGCAGGAGTAGCAAACACCCTAGATGATAGGCTCAAGATCGAGATAGATCTTGACAGACTTGAACACCCTGCGTAACAAAATGAAATTCAACATATAGAAAAGTAAAGTCTTTCACTTAGTCAAGAAAAACCAAAAGAACATTTACAGATTAGGCAATACCTGGCTTAACAGTAGTAACTGAAAGGGATCTTGGAGTCCTAGTGGACGATCAATTAAATATGAGCCCACAGTGTGTGGCAGCAGCCAAAAAAGTCAATGCAATCCTTAGTTGCATTAACAACTTAGGAGATCAAAATCACATGAGTTAATAGTATCGCTCTATAAAGCCTTAGTAAGGCCTAGAATAGAATACTGCATCCAGTTTTGGTCACCATGCTATGAAAAAAGATGTTGAGACACTAGAAAGAATGCAGAGAAGAGCAAGTAATATTCTAGTACACAGTACATTCCTATTTCAATAGTGTTAAAGCAAAACTTAATACAATGCCTGAAATTCTGCCCAAAATGTTTTCTAATGCTGAATATTCTCCAGATGTTTATTTCAGCTCTTCCAATTAGCCTGGGAGGAAGACATGTGCATTGCATTGCATCAATAAACTGTTTCCTGCTTATTTTAGTTACTTTTCTTGTAAAAATCATAATGATGATCTAAACTGCATCCCACTGTTTATTGCATAGCATCTCTATATTGAGCATCAGCTAGAGCTCATAATTTGTACAACAGAAGGTAGAGTATATGGAATTTTAACATAAGATTTTACCTTGATGCATAGGAGGTGGGGTATAATCAATGCACTATTTGGAGGAATAGGAAAGATTTATATAGACAAATAGCTACTTACTACCTTCCACATCTGGAACGGTGATAAGATGAGATGAGATGAGATGAGATGAGATGAGATGAGATGAGGCGAGGCGAGGCGAGGCGAGGCGTGGCGTGGCAAGCAAGCAAGCAAGGCAAGGCAAGGCAAGATAAGGTAAGATAAAATGATAAGGCAAGGCAAGGCATGGCAAGATAAGATAAATTGTTGTTTTTTACTATGGGCACAATGACACACATCAAAAATGAAATTTAGTTGCCCGCTCTCAAAGTGAACACATACATGACACACACCTAAACATACTATATACAACATATACATACTGTATACAACATATATATAGACCTACACCTACACCCACACACCTACATGTGAGGCCAACTATAGATAACCCTTAACTTACAACCGTTTGCTTAATGATCTTTTGCAGTTACATCACTGAAAAAAAGTAGCTTATGACCAATCCTTGCAACTATGACTGTTGCCGCATCCCCAGGATCATGTGATCACCATTGGAGCACTTGGAAACCAGCATGTATTTATAAAGATTTCAGCTTCCCGGGATCACACAATCACCATTTGTGATCTTCCCAGAGGGGTTCCTATGAACAAGGTCAGTGGGAAAAACCAGATCTGCTCAACAATTGTATGATTCATTTAACGACCATGGCAAAAAGGTCATGAAATCAGGCACAACTCATTTAACTACCACATTGATTAGTAATGGATGGTCCTGTTCCAATTATGGTCATAAATACAGAAGTATCTACATAAAGTTATTTGTAGGCTACTGTACTAACATAGTCCCACAGTTAGGTGGCAGGGTGAGAATTAGGAATCATGGTCTTTGACCAGTAATACACAAGTGGCTCCCCATGAAGAGTCAGACTTCCACAGTAAATTTATAAGTAGAGTCACTGGGTGTATTTCTTTGGGATTAAAAAAGGAAAATAAAAAAGCTCCAGAATGATATTGTAGCTAGAGTTCCAGAGATATAGATGAATAATATTTTCAGGAGTTATTTGCCCTGATGGTTTCTTACTCCACAAAGCTGGGAGGAAATGAAAAATGTGAGAACATCCACAAAATTCACGTTGCTTAAAGAAGGGGGGGGGGAATAATAATTAAAAATTTAGTTGTTAGTCCAGTAATGCTGGTAGAATTTCAGGCAGCATTTTTTTTTCAAACCTTCTGCAAGATATCTAGAATCAAATCTAGTACCTCCTGCATGAAAAATATTACAGCTAGGTCTCAACTTACAACAGTTCGTTTAGTGACCAGTCAAAGTTACAACGGCACTGGAATAAAAGTAAACTTAGGACCATTTTTCATACTTACAACCATTGCAACATCCCCATGGTCAGCTGATCAAATTTCAGAAGCTTGGCAACTGACTCATATTTATGACCGCTGCAGTGTCCTGGGGTCATGTGATCATTTTTTGCGACCTTCTGACAAGCCAAGTCAATGGAGAAGCCAGATTCACTTAACCACCGTGTTACTCCAGTGGTTCACTTAACAACTGTGGCAAGAAAGGTGGTAAAATGGGCCAAAATTCACTTAATAAAACGTCTCGCTTAGCAATAAAAATTTGGGGCTCAGTTGTGGTCATAAGTCGAGGACTACCTGTACTTCATCCCCTTTATTAAGATAACAAGGCAGAATTTAGTTTAGATGTTGGGCTGCTTGGATTTTAATTTTCTTTGTTAGCAAAGAAGGGAACAACCTTAGTTGGCAGCTCTTAGGCAACGTTTGAGGAAAATCTCAAACTCAGATCAGAATACAACAATCATTTTCTTTTCACCATCCTGCATGACAACTGCAATCATAGACCATAGTGATTCTCAGATTTTAAAATCTAAAACCCACTTTGGGATGACATGCTGATGCAAAAGCACAACAAAGCAGATTCTTTGGGGGATAATATTCAATCAGCAAATAATAACGCTCATATTAAAAGAGCTCAAGAAGAGTCTAAAGAGCACCTCTCATTGCCTCAAGAGCATCTTTTTATGAGTGCTGACACTAGTGCTGATAACGGTCAAATGGTCAGTAAATGTCACCTTGTACTGTATGGAATATTTGTCTTCTAAGCACTCCTGGGTGGGTTATTTAACTTCAAGCATGAGTGGAGGTGACAGAAAAAGATTACTTGACCAATTAAAGCACAAAAAGTGATCTAATCATGTCTACAGAAGCAACTTTCTTCTATTATCTAATTAGCATTTGGGAGTGGGTACGACAATGCTTATTCATTATTTTGTATCACAAAATAATGCACATAAATAAGTGCTTATAGATTCTGCCAGCTGATTGTAATATTAAGGTCATTAGTCGATCTCCTACTGGCCCACCATTTTTAGGAGCTGACCACCACAACTTTCAGGAAGATGCTAACCAAAGGTATTAACCATAAAATGGAATTTCAAGTTCTTGAAGCTTTAAGAAAATGCTTTGTGAACTTAGCATTTGATGAAGGTGACAACTGAGGATTACAAAACTCTTGCGCTTCTGGCAGCAGATTTGTTCAGAATGTTTGAGATGAAAATGATTTGAAGTTAGTACAAAATGATTTGATGTCAAAGCATTCAGCTTCAGTTGATAGGACCTAAGAAAGCCCCAATGGTCAAAGAGTACCTAGGATACCTCTTTCTTCCTTATCATATTATCTGCTCAACATAAACTTAGATAGGCAAAGTTCTTTTGAAGCAAAGTTCTTCAGATCCTGTGAGGAATTCATGCTGAACTGATTGCCTACAGCAGGTTATACTTTACATAACTTTTTTTTACAAATTTTATTAAATGTACATTTTAAAAATAAAGATGGACATGATTCAACTTCCTTGGCTTCAACAGTGCTTTTAGTATTACCTTATGTTACAGAAAGAAAGACAGAAACTTAAAATACATTCTATAACAGGACAGAGTATAACAGACTGTGCGTATAACATCTGTAAATTTTTTGATAAACCATTTTTCAATTGTCAACGTTGTATTTACATATCATTCAGCTGTGTCCTAATATAAGTACTAATAAAAAGTCCTTATAATATCAACTAGTCAATCGATAATCATCTCAGCGATCCTCCTTATCTCTAACCAATCATACCAATTTTTCCAAATTTCATAATACTCTGTTTCAGTTTTATTTTTAATCTCTAGGTTTAACCTGTCCATTTCAGCGCAGGATAAAATTTTATTTATTATTTCTTCCTCACTGGGGGTTTCCTCTCCTTTCCATTTTTGAGTGTATGCCAATCTTGCTGTGGTTAAAATATATACTTTACATAACTTTATTGCAGTCATTAACCAGCACAAGAGAATCAGTATTCAAGTTACAGGTAGTGCCCAACTTACAACAGTTAATTTAGTGACTGTTCAAAGTTACAATGGTCCTGAAAAAAGTGATTTCTGACCATTTTTCACAGTTATGACCTTTGCAGCATCACCACGGTCACATGATCAAAAATCAGACGTTTGGCAACTGATATTCATATTTGTGACAGTTTCAGTATCCCAGGGTCATGTGATCCCTTTTTGCGACCTTCTGTCAAGCAAACTCAATCGGGAAGCCTGATTCACTTAACAATCGGGTTACTAACTTAACAACTGCAGTGATTCACTTAACAGCTGTGACAAGACAAGCTGTAAAATGGAGCAAAACTCCCTTATCAAATATCTTAATTAACAACAGAATTTTTGGGCTCAGTTGTGGTCATAAGTTGAGGACTACCTGTATTTGGTATTCAAATATTCAAAATATCCAAAACTGAGTTGACAATGTTAGGATAGTAAGAAATGCACATATAGACAAAGAAAAATTGGCTAAAGAACAATTTTACATGCTAAAGGGCTTGTTCGGGCCCTACATATACAAGAAAAAATTAAAATAGCAATTTGCTTAATATAAACACTGAAATAGCAGTGTAAAATATAAATTCTCTCTCACTCACTCCCTCTCCCCCCCCTCTCTCTCTCTCTCTATCTATCTATCTATCTATCTATCTATCTATCTATATATATATATATATATATATATATACACACACATACATATCAGCTATGCAAGTAAAAATATGACTCTTGGGTATACTCATATTAAAATCAATAAATAGTCGAACACCAAGAGGATAAAATTATAAAAATGCTAAAATTTTATTTACTAAAACTAGCTTTTGTCAAGAGCTCTTGACATCATCAGGGTGTAAACGGCAATCATTGGGAGGGCTTATTTGTAGCCTCCAATCATTTGATCCAAGAGACACGATCCAAGAGCCGAGTGCAAATGATTGGAAGCTGCATATAAGCCCTCCCAATGACTGCCGTTTACACCCTGATGATGTCAGTCACAACTGCAACATCGTATATATTTCTAAAATTTGGATTGCTAGCAAAGAATTAAAGGAGAACTGGAATAACTATTTCGAACTTTTTAGTTCTTATCAACCAGACATACCTTTTCTGAGATTTGAACCTGGGCTGTCTGCATGTTAAGCAGCTGTGTTTAACCTCTAGGCCACAGGCTCTTTCTCACTTTGCTGGCTGTATCAGGAGGGAAGAGACAGGGGAGGAGAATTATCTTGAGTGCTATTTGATACACCCTGTCAACCCAAATATGGGAGAAAGAAATCTTTTGCCTTGTATCAGCTCAAACTAGAGCCATCCACAGGCATGTCAGTCACAACTGTGACATCGTATATATTTCTAAAATTTGGATTGCTAGCAAAGAATTGTTTGCTACAAGTAGGCAGGTCAGGGAAGGGGAAAAATTGGAGAAGGGAGGGGTGACAGGAATGGATGACAGAAAGCAGAAAGGGTGCATGGATCAGCAGGTCAGGAGAGGAGGGGGGCTGGAGGAGGGAGATGGGATGGGAACTGACAATGGAATACAAAAACGGCAGGCAGACCAGCAGTCTAACAGGGAGAATAAAAAGGAGGAACTCCATGGCAGGACTCGTGTGGTGCCGAATTGGAGAGGGCGCCTTGCATTGAGTAGAAAGGAGGGATTGGAGAGTGTGTTGGTAATAACAGCACAGAGAGGAGGAGGCGGTACAAGGATGACAGAGCAGAAAAAGGCAAAGTTGGAGTGCAGGAAAGAGAGGGCGGAACAGTTAAGGCAGTTACAGGCAATCAGGAAGAGTGGCCCCATCACGCGGGCAATGAGCAGGCAGTTGGATCAGCAAGGGGATAAAAAGAACTTTCCCGCCTCCTAAGCCCCACTCTGAGGACGCGTTTCTCATCCCCCTTCTTCTGTTCCACCTGTGGGGTGTGTTGTCAATCCGTTGTTTCATCGGCAAGTTGTTCTCTCCATCGTTGCATTTCTCTGACCTTGCAATGGGTGGATAAGTTGCCTTTGTTGGGAATTGTGATGTTGTCTTTCGCATGTTTTCAGCATTTGGTATGCTGGGCAGAGTTCTATGTGGTGGTTTATGGAGTTCCCGTCGGAGAGCCAGGCCTCCTTGAGTAGGCGGCCTCCCTTGGTGGTATCTCTAGATATAGTGTGTGCATTAGCAAGATCAAACCTGTGGCCAAAATTGGCCATGTGAGTCCACAACTGCGAATGTTGTTCATGTCTTTTGACAGCCAGTGCATGCTCAGGCACCCAGGTTTTTAATCTCTTGGAAGTCTCCCCAACATAGTTGCAGGGGCAATCCTTGTATTTGATCTTATATACTATCGAAGATCTTTCTTCGTTGGGGAGTGGGTCTTTGGGGTGCATGATTCTGGCGCATAAGGTCTGATCCAGTTTGTGGGCCACTTTTACATTGAAGGGAGCCAATAGTCTAGCTGTTGCCTCGGAAACGTTGTTGTATACACACACACACACACACACACACACACACACAAAACTATTCAAAAATAAAAGAATAAAATTATTGAAATGGGATAATGAAAATTATAACTAATTATAATTAGAACCCTGTCAAACATGAGAAAAATATAATACAATAGCAATACATCCCAAATGCAATGGTTAATACAAAGCAGAAGTTGTTTCTGGCTATCCATACTCATGCAGGTCCCATTGCTCTTAATTATTCTTTGCCTGATTTTGCCTACCTCCACATAAAACCTTGCATATTATTTCTTTTTTTTATTTTTTATTATTATTTTAGACCAACAAAACAAAACAAACATTACACACATACACACGTAATATATCCTTTTTTGTTAACAGCAGTTTGTAACAGTACTCTTCCATTCTTTACATTTCCCCCCCTCTTTCTTCTTTGAAATATTTGTCCTTATTGCCCCATTGTTTCTTATTTACATTTTTCTTCTTTCATATTCTACTACTAATACAAAACCTTGCGTACTATTTCAATGTTGTCAGAATTTCTACTATCAGAAAGTAAAAATTGCACACCCTGTTGATAGTTGTATCCAGTTTTTGCTAGTCAGAAGTGGGATAATTAGAGCATTTCAAGGTTCTCTATAAAACTGGCAATAAAAAAGAACATGTTTGATCATTTCTACCTGTTCTGATTTGCAAGGACATACTTGTAATGAGTGTGGTGTCCTTTTGCATCTACCAGTCAGCGGTGTTGAAAAAAGATCATTGCATTGGGCTAAGATAAAAGCCCTTCTCTGAGCTGGGCTGAGTAAGCTGGGTAAGAGACATGGCTGCTGTCAGAATGTATCTCCTGCTGTCTGTCCTGGAAAGCTGAGTGGTATTACCAGTATCATTTGACAGTCAGTACCAAACAGAGGCTGCTTAAGTATGACCCTCGTTTGCTCATAGCCCAAAGATAGTAAGTACATGGGAGGAAGTTCTAGGAAAGAGAGCTTGTTGTAAACTACTTATTTCCACCCACTTGGAAATATGTCTTTAATGTCAATTGAGCTAAACCTAAAAGAAAAGTGTCAGCTTCAACCAGTAGAGTAATATAGCTTGCCATGTTCTAGTCTCCCCTCTCGCCATTCCAGCCTCCAGGCATTGGAGTTTTGAAAGCTGCTGTTAAAAAAAATAGATTAAATGATTTCCAATGATACAAGATTGGAAAATGATTCAAGTTGTGTGCTGTATAGTAAGTGAGATAAGCGCTTGGCCTCAAAGTACTTAGTGGCTGCAAGTATATATTGACCTCTTCTGGAATGATAAAATCTTAAAATAGCTGCTGCACTCATATGTATACTTTGTGAAACATAGTTAGCATGAGCCCTTTTATTTCTGTTAGCCTGAAAGATTACCCCCAGTATCAAAAACATTGCATTTGTTCAACAACATGGTTGTTAATAGTCCAGAAGCACTTTCTGAGCTGATTATGAAATGGCATTATAGTATTTTAGTTTTAGAGTAATTGATTCTAGCTGATTCTCTTCACAAATGTTGTGTGAAAGTGCTTAAAGTTCTCTGGAGTCCTCAAGATGATTACTGCATCATCCACATATAACACTATAGTAATATGTCTCTCATCTAATTGGGTGGATGGATTTTTCAATCTACCTCATCATTTATATAAAAATTAAATTTAAAAGGTGCCAATATGCTGCCATGTTTTACACCCTTGGTAGTTGGAATAGGTACTGTCAGATGTCATTGAGAAGTGCATACTATATTACTCAAGTACTGTTTCTTTGTGCAATGCACAAATCAGAAACAAAGTCGGCAATCAATAGAGATGAATTGTCATTCAGCAGCAAATATCAACAAACAGCTCTGCAACTATTAATAAGACTGGGATGATGGTCAGGAAAAAAGTTCTTAAAGGCACTTGGTCCACATTACTAATGGCTGATAGAAACCAAGGAAAATCTGGGCAATTATTCCGCCTCTGTAAATCACCATTAAAAACTGGAAAGCCTCCACAAATGTCATCAATGGATGTTTTGGCTTTCCTTTCCAAAGCCAATCCACTCACCCTATCCACTCTTCCAAATAAGCAGAAACAACACATGCATAAACAGCAATGGAGCTTTTTATGAGAGGACACTACAAATCATAGATATGAAGATAGAGTCCCATTTCATCAACTCATAACATGATTTCACATGATATTAGTGTACAAACTCTCCTTGATATCCATGTTTTTGTTTTAATTGTTGATCTTACTATTCTTGTCTTTGACTAAGTGCGTTGGGAATCCTTAATGAGTTTTCCCTAATGTATAGCCAATGCCAACAGTTCATTAATGCAGTAGGTATAACTATGTGTTCTTTTTCACGACATAAGGGTTAATATCATGTTGGGATAATTTTAAAAATATCGTTGCATCTTCTATTTGGATCCTAAAGGCAAACAAATTACCACAGTTAGTCTCGGCAATATCGTCCAAGCTCCAATCCAATTAATTTAAAGCATTTCACAGGCTGTATGCCATGTCACTGGTATCTATGCTTGGCATTTTTCTTCTTCTACAAAATTAATTTGATGACTCTGTTAAACTAATAATCACCTAATTTACACAAATAGTCTCCTGGTACACTCCACTCAGATCTTGTTTCTCCTGGGACATACAATAGGATCCAAGTAGATTATTTATGGATTTGTAGCTAATTCAATTAATTTTAGATGGAAAGCATTCAATTTTACAGATGATTGCTGTCTACTCAGCTGCACAACAGGGGCCACATGCAGCAGTCAATGACTTTTTTCAGTCTTTTCCTATGATGTATGAGCCCATAAAATCTAGATTAATAAAGTCACCTTGAAAGAATGCTTGCCTTTGGTTTAAGAGCTTTTCATGATTTACACTGCCCAAGAATTTTGAATTCCTTATCTCTAATATAGCAAGCAAATGTAATGCTCATGTAATGCTCATGTTCATGCTGGTCTTTGAAACAGCAAAATGGTGTAAACATGCCAGAAAAAATACTGTATCTCTCTGTGAAAGGTTTATTGGCTCTCATAATGGTTACAGTTTGCTCCATTTTGAATTCCCTTCTGCATCTTTCCAGTCAAAAGTCAAAAATTGCTAGTAGGATAGAACTTCACTGTAAAAACAGGTCTATTTCTCTGGCTGTATCACGCTGCCTTTCTGTTTCCTCTGTTTTATTGAGACATTTATTTTGTGGACTTGATCCAGCCATTATTAAGGACTCCTGAGCCAAAGTAATTTCTGTGAGATAATGAGCATGCTTTTAAATCTCCTAAACAGAAATCAATAGGAGTAAGATATGCTGAACTTTGGATAGACAGTGTTAAGCATTATCATGATCTACTTAGGGAGTAGGAACTATACAAGAGCTGTACTAGAGCTGTATTAGAACAAAAACAAGCTCCTTTGCAAAGTTCAAATCTACAGTGAGATACATGCAATAAATAGATAGCATATCTATCTTCTCCAGAACAACTTCTCTTTGCAGAATTGCAGAGACAAAACATAATCCATTTCCTGAATTATTTTTAATGGAAGATACCAGGGATTAAACCAGGCATCTTTTCCCAGGAAAAAATGCATTCTTCCACTAAAGTATAATTTGGTTTTTCACCTTACTCCCTACAGACACAAAGTTATGGCTAGGCTTTCTCTTATCCGGGCATTGACAAGACCCAAATTTGTAAAGTTAGCACACTTATTGCAATATATCTTGAGACAATATTCTGGAGAAATAAATCTCAGGCACAAACAACAACATGGCTCAGTTTCCCAAGCTTTGATTCTGTTAGATTTCAACTCACCATACCCTTAATTAGGGATACAGAGGTCAACACATTGCAATTTAGTGCATTTTCATATACCTATATTAAGTGAAATAGAATATACATTTTAATAGCATATATATATATATATATATATATATATATATATATATATATATATATATATATATGTCTTTGGTTGTTCGGGTTTTCTCCCGCGTAAAATTGGAAGTGTCTTGGCGACGTTTCGATGAAGTCCCATTCGTCATCTTCAGGCTGGTGTTTTCAGCTTCGTGCTGTTTTCAGCTTCGCTGGTGTTTTCAGCTTCAGCTTCGTGCTTCGAGCAGCAATTGCTGCTCGAAGCACGAAGCTGAAAACACCAGCCTGAAGATGACGAATGGGACTTCGTCGAAACGTCGCCAAGACACTTCCAATTTTACGCAGGAGAAAACCCGAACAACCAAAGACCTACATACAAACACCCGCGAAAACCTCAGAAAAATATATATATATATATATATATATATATATATATATATATATATATATATATGTAGGTCTTTGGTTGTTCGGGTTTTCTCCCGCGTAAAATTGGAAGTGTCTTGGCGACGTTTCGACGAAGTCCCATTCATCATCTTCAGGCTGGTGTTTTCAGCTTCGTGCTTTGAGCAGCAACTTTGAGTGCTGCTCAAACCACGAAGCTGAAAACACCAGCCTGAAGATGACGAATGGGACTTCGTCGAAACGTCGCCAAGACACTTCCAATTTTACGCGGGAGAAAACCCGAACAACCAAAGACCTACATACAAATACCCGCGAAAACCTCAGAAAACATATATATATAATGATTGCTATTAAAATGGAGAAATGAAACATTATATTTTTCTGATTTTCTCATTTTTCATATTATGTAATAATATGTTATTCTAGTAGGTGATCTTGGTTCTTCATAAGTGCATAAAAATTCTATCATTATGTTAAAAACTCTTCTTCTTTCTTAAGGTTGCTTTTATTCTTTCAGTAAACTAAATACATCAGCCATGGAAAATTTTACCCTTCATTCAGTTTTGTTCTTAATACATGATAAAATCAAAAGAAATAAGACATCTTATTTATAAGGAATGTCAGATTTAGAAAAGCATAAACTTTTCTTGCAACATAAAATTCATGAAGAATGAAGGAAGGGTAGAAGGAGGAGTAGGCAAAAAAAATGCTAAATGGAGCTGAATGAAGATAAATTCACCTGCTATTCTGACTTCACAAGTACTGTATCCATGAAACTCAGGCTTACCATATCTAGGTGGTAAAAATCCAGAGACAGTTAGATGGCAGCAAAAAGATATTGCAGTGTTTTTTCTATACCTTTGTTCCATCTAGTAGTCCTTTTGATTTATTTCAAGTTATTATAGACTTGCCCAAAATCATATTAAGATTGATCTGGGGGTATGTATTAATTGTTGGACACAGGAATAGGTATCTGTAGCACAACCCAAACTTTCAGAAAGGATGAGACAACAATAAAATTATTCCTCTTTTCTTCTTATATAAAGCCAGGATATAAATCTAATAAGTAAGCCCATCAGAATCTAACTGGACCTGTCATAATAAGTTATATAGACTCATTCTTATTTTCATCAAACTGCATTATAAAAATGCCTTGGTAACCATTTTTATAGAACATCTTCCTTATGTTGCCTTCAACTCAGCCTCAGGCCCCAAGGTAGCTGCTTAAAGTTATATTTAGCTATTCTGGTTTCCCTTATCCAAATAAAATGTTTGCCGCTGATGCATTCTGGGATGCTTCATGGGTGATGTGGTTGATGACCAGGTCAGTGGCATGGATTTATTCTCCTTGTAATGACCACTTTAGATGACTGCAGCTATATTACCTCCTCTCTTATCACTATCCTTCAAGGATATTTTGACTTACATAAGACTTCTACCCTCATAATACCTGATTGAATTATTTAGCAATTAACCTCTAACACCAACATATTAAATTCAAATACTTCTGACATCATGTCTAATTTAGCCCAGAAGAAAAAATTGCTTCCATACAATATCATGATGATCCTCTAAAGAAGTGTTTCTGTGTGTTTTCTTTATTTATTTTACTAAATTGACTGAAATTTCTTTTCACAATAGTGGAGCAGTGAAATTAAAGAACATGATCTTTAATGATAAGAAAAAAGGGGATAATTATTTTTTTTGCTTGTTCATTCTACAGATACAATTCACCTTGCCATCCAGTCCAGTGTAACATTGTAGTTTCTACTGTAGGATGCATGGTGCTTACTAGTGCAATTTAATTCAGAATGCATGGGTGTAAAATACATCCATGCAGTGATTTCAAGATGTAGTGCAGAGGGAGAGAAGAACATTAGGACTATCCATTGCCTCTCCTGAGAAACCAGTTGTTTTAGACTCCTCCAACAATTACCTAGACAGAACCAGGTCCATTATGCTTCTTTTCTCCTTGGGGAATCAATAGCTATTAACCTTGTGTGCAATGAGACCACCTCTGAAGGCTGTCTTCTGGGAGGCTGCTGGGAGACTAGCAGGCTCCTTGTATAGTTGGTTGACCACTGTTAGAACTTTTTCCTTTTTGTAGCTTGTTGTCGTGTCTTCTAAACTGTAATTATGGGGAAATAACTGTTTTAGAATTGAAAAAGAGAACTAAATATTTATTTAATAAACTAGGAAAATGTTTTATGCACAGCAAATACTCTTTATAGGACAAATTGTCACAGTCATTTTGTAGCACATTGAGGAATAGAAAAGTCAAGAAACCATTAAAATTGGAAATCAACATACCATACAAGAAAATCTTATTTAGGTCTCTCCCACCCAGCAGCCTTAAGCTGCTACAGTAATTTCCTGTACTGAAATCAGCAGTTAAGAAACTGCTACTCAGATATCAATAGATTCTTTGCCTTGGTGATGGTGTTAACCAGGTGTGCTATCCAGACTGCTGTCAGAAGAGTTCCTGAATGACGGATTCCTCTTGGTAGCTGAATGAATCTCTTTAAAAGAACTTCAAGGCATTGTTTTCTTTAAAGAATCTTTTATTCGAGAAACAAAGTATCGGCACTACATAGTTGAAGCCAAAAATTGAATTTCCCTCCCCTGGCACAAAGTAGAACAGCACAATTCCCTCCTCCAATTAACAGTCATAAATCACATTCCCCAATTAATTTGAAGCTCCAGCCTGCCAAATCTCTATCAGCTCTGGATCTAATAACCTTGGGTTCCCGCTGAGTTATTATTGTTATGACTAGCTGGACTCTCATCCACATTCCCCCTCCCAGCATCAATGAACTCTAAAAGTGATAGAGAAAAATGGCTACATTTCCATCTGTTGTCAAAGCAAGAACATCCGATGTTGGCAGCATTGACACTTATCCTTCACCCAGGAAAACTGCCCCTCTTACTTTTCTTTCTATGTGGTGAGTTTTTGAGGACATAGTTTCCATTGATACGTTTTTTGTGTGACCACCACCAAGTAGATTTCTTCTTGTACTTGGCTTCTTCATGGTGGGGGGGGGAAGACTGCCTTCCTACAGAAAAAGTGGTTATATCCTTCATTCCAGTCCTTTTCAGTGTGATTGCTGAAGCAGTTAGGTTATGCAAAGGACCCTTAGACATCCAACCCTTTGGAGTACAGGTCTCCAACATGTGGGCTGTGGCCCGGTAATGGGCCACAACCTGTGGGCCACTGGGCCGCAGGAATGGCTAGTTAGTGTGACCACGTGAGGGAACGCTAGTGCTACCACCAGCATCATGCAGATGGTAATGGCCCGTTTGCGCACAGATGCTCTTGATAGTGGCCTGCTTGCGCATGCGCACAGGTGCCAGCGCCACCACGGGTACACATGGCCCACTTGCACATGTGCATGGGTACTAGCGCTACCACTGTGTTCATGCCCATTTGCGCATGTGTGCACGCACATTTCTCTGCTCCTCCCTTTCCCTCCAGGCTCCAACTTGGAAAGGTTGGGGACCTCGCTTTGAAATCTAACCAGGCAGATAAGGAAATAGGAAGATCAGATATCAAAACCTGAAATTGGCAGAGTGGGGAGGAACTAAGAGGAAAAGAGGCAGGACAGAGAAACAAAGATAAGAGACAAGGGAGAAAGAACAGGAAAGATTATGGAGGGCATATAAAAGGAGAAGGTGAAGCAGGAGAAAAACAGAGACTATGAAGAAATTAAGAAGACGGTGACTAACTTGAGAAGAAGGGCATCAAGTGGACCCGGCTTCTGTAGAAAAGAGAAGCAAAGCAGCAATAAATAGAGCAAATATCCAACACATTGAATAGCCATGGAAATAAAGGAGAGCATTCAGCCATAGAGCTGAAAGCTAAAGCAGCCAAGGCACCTGGGAGATAAGAAACCATAGAGAGAAAAACAGAACAATCAGCAGCTAAAAGAAAGACCAGGCAAGCTGGATAAGGACAATTCTCAGTTTGGTACTCAACAACAGCAACTAAAACATTTTGGGTTGTTTTTTCAATAATTAGACAAATAAGAGGATCACTTAAAATGTGTTTAAATATTTTATATAGTGTCATAGAAGGCAATAAAATAATTTTGCTATGGTAATTTAGAAAAGGAAACTGATTATATGTTGCTATATATGTAAGAAATTATAGTTTGGTTGCTATATATGTTAGAGATCATACATAGGAATTGTAGACTGATCTGCTAATGATGGTTGATCAGTGCTATGCTTTGAATATGAAATGTGTCAAATCCCCACTGAAAAGCCCAATGAAGTAAAACACCGGAGACATAGCAACCTCTAATGTAAACTTTAATCAGGCATAACATACCAGCCGATAGAAGTAAAGCTAGATCTGGCAATATGGCGGGAAACTGATAATTAAAAGAGTAAAACTTTCCTTCTCTCTCTGACAGTTCAGGTCACATTGTCCAATTAATCTTCCAGCAGTTGTTATGAGAAGAAACATTTGGCTCACCAAAACATTCCTTCAGCAGCTTTGGCTCTCACACTGATAGAGAACACCTGTGGATCCCAAGTCCTCCCCTCCCCCTGGCAACTGCGGGCAAGCTAGAAGCAATATGGCAGTCCTAATAAAATAAATCTTTGTAGCTTGACAAAATTCTCATTAAAGTGCATTAAACAGGCATTTGGGAATAAGGAAAAAACAGGCAAAGTGTTAGCTTGTCAATTGAAACAATGTAATATAATGTCCGTCATACAAGACTCAAGGACAAAAGAATCAAATGTAATTGTTAATTTTTTTTATTTTTATACAAAATATGTTGAGATATCTATCAAGCAGATGGATTACTTTTATAAATGGAATAATATTTTTCACATTTATTTAAAGGTTTTAGCACTAGCACTAATGTAGTAGGACATACTTTACATGAATTATGAAATCTGGGAACACCCTGAGCCCCAGTGATTTTCCCATTGATAGATACAAAGCATAAAAAGGAGAGCTTAACTCCATTGTTGTTAGAGATATCTAATAAGTCTTTTGAAAAAGAGGTCCTTCCTTTATCATTCCCTGAGGTTTATATAATGGTAATTTGGAAAATGGGAAAATGTGGATGGGCTCTCATTCAATATTGTCAAATGTAAATTCAAAGATTCTGACTGAAACTATGGTACAAAGATTGCAGGAGTTATTACCATCAATAATTCATTCTGCACAGTCTGGCAGTATGAAAGCTTTTGATAAGAATAGATTATTGGTAGATAATTTTAACAATATAATTTGAAAATTATGAAATGAATGTAAAGTCTTTATTGGAGATCGAGAAAGCCTTTGTTATGTACAAATTAAATTTTGGCAGTCAGATAAATCACCTTTTATTTCTGACACTAAAATATATTCATGCTTTTGCTCAAGTAATTACTAATAGGATTATCCCCTCTTCCTATTAAGATGTATCAGAGAACTCATCAGAGATGTCTCTTATCTACTCTTTAATTTAGTCTTGGAACCTTTGGCTTGTCTTTGTTCTGAATTGCAGCCCAGCAGTCAGAATACTGCAAGTCTTTTCCTAGAAATGCCAGATAGCAATTAAGTTTGAATATGTATCTCTCCTGAATGTCTCTGTATGGTATCTAAACCGAGAAGATGCTCTCATCTGCTCTAAAAGGCAAAGGCAGAACTCCTGGGAGCAGATCAAGAATTGCTCCAGCTGCTCCTGCTGAAATCATCTCTAGAAACAAAGAAGATCCACAGGCCTTCAGGACTTTGCTTCAGGAATCAGACTCTAATGAATCCAAAGAACTCCAAGGAATAAGGAACAGCTCCAGTTACAGATTGCCTTCTTCATTCTCAATTCTTCCCATTTCTGTGTACATGTAGGAAACTATGTAGTTTCAGACTGAGATTTACATTTCTTTTTGTTAATATCTTGACCTCATGTATAACATGGAAATTGTCCTGCTCCCAAAATAATGAATTATGGCTGACCAGCATCATTTTTTAATTATAATTTGCTTTTAATTCAGGAGCTTTAGATCAGAGGTCCCCAACCTTTTGGGCACCAGGGACCAGTTCCATGGAGAAAGGAGAGTGGGTGGTTTTGTGTGCTGCCTGCATCCCATGGATGGGGTTTTGCTTGTTTGTGCATGCCACAGCCTGGTACTGGTCTACAGACCAGGGGTTGGGGATCCCTGCTACATTTCCCTATTTTTTTTTTCACAAGAAAAATCCTGTTCAATAAGTTGGATAGCTTGCCTCTGGACTGAAGTAGCCTTCTTGGAAGCTTTTTTTTTTTTTTTTTTTTTTGCATATCTTACAGACATCCCTTTTAGACAGACTATGACAGTATTTTTTTAAATATATTTTATTAATTTTTTAGAGTAACAGTCTTTAGTGCTTGGTAAACAACATGTTATCTGGGTTCATATATTTAACAACAATCAATAATAATTAATTTCTATAGTTCCATAATCAACATACTAGCTAGTGATACATTTCCTTGATCTTCTCTTCTTCCAGTAGTATTTTCTTTTTGTCAACATTGAGTGAAAACAATTCTTAGTACTTTCAATACATACACAGTTGAACGTAAACATTTTTCTAGTGTTTATACAAATAACATTAACATCAGTGTGTAACATCTTTTCTAATCAGCTTATGTTTTGGTTGTGTTTGCAAAAAGTCATTTTATTAAATCACTATAGGTCCTGTTTTCAAAGTTCTTATTTAAGCTTAATTTCCCCTCAATATTCAAAATATTCTTGTCAATTATAATTTTCTCAAAATTAATTACATTTAAATGTCTGGACATTTTGCTCACATAAAAAGCCATCCCAATATTTTTATATTTCTCATATCATAAAAAAAATACCATACTACTTATAAATTACATCCCTCTTACTATAGAATCCATTTATATCCAAAGTTTATCTATTCTTTTAGCCATATTAAAACAGGTATTTAGTCATATAGTACTCCACCTGGTAAGTCAAATCATCTGGTCTCTTAAATCTAACTCTAGCCTTCTTTTTTTGCCAAATAACTTTCTGAATCAGTGTGTTCAGCTTGCCAGGGAATTCTTCCTGTATTTTTATGAATGTTATTAGAAATAGGGAAGACAGATTAAGTGGAGTACTTTTGAGGGGGAGTTTCTCCCATTTATATTCATTAAAGAGCTTCCACTTTCCTTTTCCCTCAATTTCTCTTTTCATTTTTTGTCTCCCAAACTCTAGTGGTTCTCCTGGTGTCTCTCTTATCCATTTTATCAGATCTTCTTTCTTATCCTCTAATTTATTTTGAAGTCTTGAAAGATAAAATGTCTTTTCCATTTCCAATATTATAACAGAATCTTGTGGATTTTTCTTTGCCTGTGCTGAGCTGTAATTTCCTTCATTTGTAGCCTCCATCTTTGGGTCACTTTTCTCTGATTTGTGTTCTATTGTCTGATTTGTTCATTCTTGTCATTTTCTGAGAGTTTTTTAGTTGTGCTCATTTATATCATCTAAATTATTTTCAGTCTCATCGTGATTTGAAATAATTGTCTTTTGAATTAGTTGCAATATAAAATGCATTTCCTCCTGGAAGATATTTGCCTTGTCTTGAAGTATTACTCCTGTAAGTCTCTGATGTTCCAGACTGGGAGCTTCAGAAAAGAATCTTGGATATGGTTTCCTACCACTTTTAGTTAGGTATGCAACATCCATTTTATCTCCCCCCTCCAAATAATCTTTCACAGGTTCCATAATCCCTGTATATTAATCTTATTCAACCAACCAATCTTAAGGTCCAGACAACAAAGTCTTGTATAGTTCTTATCTTTATGTATGGCCTTTATAGTCCAATATGTTTCCAATTGTCAATCCACCACTAAAAGCAATATTTTATAATGGTTCTTCTGCTCAGGGATCCTACAATTATCAATCAGCCAGAATTTGCAGTCCAAAATGTTCATCCACCTAATAGCAATTCAGGAGCTTCTCCCTTAGAAAAGTAGCCAAAAGTCAAGGTTTTTCTTTCACTGCAAACAATTTTTGAGGCTAAAAATTATAGCTCAGTAAGTCTTTATAATCCAAGAAAGTCATCAATTTTTATAACAATTGTACTTCTCACTGTTTAGTAGATGGCCCAATGTATTTTCTCTCCTCTGTTCCCAGCTGTTCTCTGTTTAGCTGAGAGTCACTGAGGATCAAAGGGACAGGTTGTTATCTGTTTCTGGGCATCTTGCCAGTTTCTGAGCCAAAGTAATTATAATTTTATACTCTAATCCACCACTAGATATCAGGAACTGTTCATTTTCCAACTTTTAAAACAGAAAATTATTTCCTCGTAATTTCATCAATGCTCTTTCAAAGGAAAGATCTTAACAATTTCCACAATTTTCAGGTTTATCCAGACTATAGCTTTATATTAAATTCCATTTCAATATGTTTCTGTTCCCCATAAAAATTAGAGCCACTTCCGCCTATGGAAGGGTGAAGCTGTGTCACCAAGGTGCAGCTAGCCTTTCTCCTGTCAGTTTGGAGGGCTTCCCCCAGATCAAACGCTTCAACCACCATCTTTATGTGATCAACTGGGGGGGCCTCCTTCTTCGTCACCTCTCTGGGGTGACTTTAGACCCATTTAGGGTCCCCTGGCAGGACAAAATCAGCAGTGATGTGCAGAGCCCCGCAATCTCTTGGCTATATCACTATGATGCAAAACCAGAAGTCAGACTGTGACAGTACTTTATTTATTTATTTACTTAATTACTTATTAAATTTTTATGCCACCCATCTCACTTAGAGGTGTGGCTTACAGGCTAGGTGGGCTTACGGTTTATGATACAGGAGCAGCCCTAATTTAAAGAGGAGCTATACTATTTCACCTTAGTCTCAAGGCAAAATTATGTTTCATACAACATTATTTACAATTTGCTTATTATAATTGCCTTTGTATATTTTATTAATAGATATCATGGCAAAAGAGCTCATACAGTAACTTGTCAAAAAATATTCCCCCTCCCAATTAGATCTAATGACTTGTTTTGCAAATAGAAGAAAATCTGATAGTATAACCCCAAATAAAAACCACATAAAGGATCCCTGATGCATTCTGAGCTTGTTTGTTTTCTTGCAGACATTTCATTACCCTAACTAGGTAACATCATCAGTGCACTGATGATGTTACCTAGTTAGGGTAATGAAATGTCTGCAAAAAACAAGAAAGCTCAGAGAGCACCAGGGACCCCCCTCATTTCAATCCTGAGTTACAAATATTCTCCTTCATTAAAACCCACATACTTTAGACTTCTCTGGAGAGCAATAATTTGATCCAATCCCTATTTTATCTGGGATTGGCAATCTAGCATTTTAATTCCTATCACTCCCATGCAGTATAATCAATGGCAATCAAATGTGGGAATTGCACTCCAAAACATCTAGAAAGCACTACCATATATGCCGGCGTATTAGGCGACCCAGCGTATAAGACGACCCCCGTCTTTGTCGCCGAGCCGCATTCCTAGAATGTCGTCTTATACACCGGAAACTACCAGTATTTCCGGCGTATAAGACGACTCGGCATATAAGACGACTCCCGTCTTTGGCACCGAGTTTAGCGCTTCCAGAAGTCGTCTTATATGCCGGCATATACGGTAAGTTTCCCACATCAGACTTTCCTGCTTAGAAAGCTCTTACCACATCCTTGTGCACTTACATCATTGTCACCTCAGCTGACTGTCCATGTTCCTCCCACTTACAATGGGGTTCTCCCATTCTTACTGAAACATCCTCACTAAAACAGTTGTTTCTATTCCTCTCTCTCTTCCTCTCCCCCATGCCTGTTTGTTTGCCAATGTGCTTTCTTTCTTGGCCAAATACCAGCTTCCACCATGAGAACAAAGTGTCCTCCTGTCCACCTGATCATTCAGTCAGATGGTATCATTGTTCCAGCATTGTAAAATGTGCCAGAGAGACATTTCCTCATATTCTGCTTCCAACTCATCTATCATGATACTTCTGATGCTGGCGGGGGAGAACGGGGGGGGGGAAGAAAAGAAAATTATACAGTGAGCTTTATTCTAATCTTTCCTGCCATTTCGCACAACCTCTTGATCCGATCACGTCAATGAGGAATAAAGAACTTTAGACACCTTTAGTCCCTTCTCTGTCTTTCTCTGTCCTTGTTAAAGCAATTTTTCAATTATGAAATGGCTTTTTATCTTCTTTTGCATATATCTGCATGGGACCAGCCAAAGGATAATTTCATTATTTTCTTTAATGATAAGAGCTAACTTTATTTTGTAGGATCCACTCATTTCTTTCTCTGTGTGAAATGTAATACAACTCCTTTCAGGACAGATATATTTTTAGAGGTTTTTCCACTTTTATTTTTTTTTAAATAATATATCAAGAAGTTAAAAAGAGGCTAAATCCAAAGGCAAATTCTCTTTCAGTCTTCAGTCATGCATCAGACCCCCCAAGTTGATGTTAACTCAAAGAGAAAATGTGGATGCTTTCTCCAAGCCATACAAACCAGCTTATTCACATGGATACATATTGAAATTTGGTTTTTATAATCATACAGACCAATGGGATTTCTCTAGTTGCTGGGCAAGCATGAGACACATAGTGATTTATTATTTTAAATGTTTAAAATGCTATGTATCCATAAAAAGTATTCTGCCCTTATAACTTTGTAAATAATAATAATAAATAAATAAGCACACTGGCTAAAGGTTAATGATGATGATGATGAAGTTATCCATTCAGTCATGTCCAACTCTTGAAGATTCTATGGGGTCTTTGCATCTTTCAATCTTGCACTGCTTCTTTGAGTTTTTCGGTGCTCTGGCTGGTATCAGCTTTGATGGTATCCAGCCATTATATTCTTTGTCTTCCTAGTTCCCTTTTATTGCTAAATCTTCCAAACATAACTGTTTTCTCGAGTGAATTCCCCACATGACATGGCCAAAGTAAGTGAGACGCAGTTTTGTGATATATATTTTTTTTTCATTCCAGTGACATATCTTGGTGTTTGGCACTTTAGAACCTTTGTTGGTCACCTTTGCTGTCCAAGGAATATGCAGGAGCCTTCTCCAGCACCACAGTTCAAACGAATAAAGGTTAATATGCTATGTAAAACAGATGAACAGATAAAATAAAATGAAACTTCCAAATCAATTTGCTTTTTAACTTAGGTTTACTGTAAGTAAGCCTGCCTCATTGCTGCTTTTGTGGCTGCAGTAAAGAAAACTATGTTCAGAAAAATCTGAAGGAGAGAGATGAAATGACAATAGTCTATATTCTACAATAGCCTGTATTCTATATTTGGCCCTGCCAAAGCAGTCCTTATGTATTGTGTATTTAGCCATGCACACAGAACTAGGTAAGGAAATACTATAAAAACAATGAGGAGAAACAGATGGCATCCATAGTCTTCCAAGAAGTATTATGTGATTGATTGGGTTTTGCCACCACAAAGGTATTCAGAGATACCTTCTACCTTTTAGATTTTCTCAAGGCATTATATTTGACTCCTGAGAATATCAAAGACAGCCAAGAAAACAAATGCATCTTCGAACAAATTTATCCAGAGTTTTCACTTGAGACACAAATGACCAGGATAAAATGATCGTATTTGGGGTACACTGGGCAAAAATGAGCTTTCATAGGCCCTTGTAAGAAGTCTTAAATGCTGGGAGAGGTGGAAGGAAAGAGAAGAAGAGGATGACCAGCAGCAAGTTGGATGCTCTCAGTTACAGTGACAAGTGCCCCATTGGAAGTCCTGCAAAACCAGATTAGGGACAGATCATCATGGAAAAATATATATGGTTGCTAAATGTCAACAATTACTTGATGGAATATAAACAATCAATAAAAGCATTGGGAGATATAAAAATGGCTAGATCTAGATGTCTAGAAAAGAAAAAAATGGAAATCAAAAGTATGTGTTGACGCAAAGCATCAGTAGCTGACCAAGACTATGTACTGACTTCAGATTAATCATAGCATAAGACCTTGTTTTACTGAGTCCTTCTCACCAAGTTTACTATTCAGAATGGGTAGGCTGACATTAAAATGTGGAATGTCATAGCTGCTAATAATTATGATAAACTGTCAGAATTGCAGCAATTGTGTATATTTTCCCTGCTCAGCTGCTTTTTCTCTGCCTCCTTTCTTTTGTTTCCTTTGTGATGAATCTTAGTTTGTAGATTCCCCAAGGCAAGAAGATGTTCTTTGTATGTTTTAAATGCCTTTCTGAGTGTGCTGTGTTTTTATTCTGTTCACCAGCCAGACTTCCTCTTCTTGTAGATAGGAAGCTTATATTTTTGAATTATTGTAATGGTAATAATGATATTCCAAAAATACATGAGCTGAATCATGTATCAACCTGGAACACAGATAAACCTGAATTTACATGATGTTTCCAACCACACACACACCAAGCCCAAAATGCCCAGTTTCCTCACCTTGGCAGTAGAGGGTTGCTGATTCCAGATGAAACCAATTTTGGAAATTCTTACCACCACCACCAAAAAAAAAAAAAGCAGTGAATCTATGTGGTACAGCTATATACAGGTAAGTTCAGTTTGTGTGTGTACTTGCAGAAGTGGGTATAAGAACAAATATTAACTATATTAAACTACTGATTAAATGTATTTGCCTATATAATGCTCCATTTATAAAATTGATCCTCTCTCTAAATATGACATTTTTTTCCATATCATATGTCATATACAGAAACATACATGATACACACATCCCTTGCAGAAGATACAAATAAAAAGAGAAAGAGGGAAAGTATGGATTAAGGCAGAGGTCCCTAACCTTTTGAGCACCAGCGACTGGTTCCGTAGAGAGAGGTTTTTCTGTGGACTGCCTACATCCCGTGGATGGGACTTTGCTTGTTGGCACGGACCGGTTTCTGGCATGCTGCGGCCCAGTCCCGGTCCATGGATCAGAGGTTGGGGTCCCGTGAATTAAGGGACATAGGTAGAAGGACAAGGAAGGAAAGCACAGAGAGGTTATCTTTACCTAGTTGAAAGAATATATGGAAATATTAAATTCATTCACCAGCTTCTAGGAATCACTCAGATAAACAGTTAATAAATCTTCCCCAAAAGTAAAAAGCTAAGAAAAAAACCCCTAGAACACTGAAATTGTGTTCTGTTCTGTTAGTTCAAGCCAGACAATACTGCAGGTGTATAATTAGCAATATCTTCTCTCTGGCTTGTTTGCTCACTTTCATCTAATAATTTTTTGTTTGCTCACTGTTTTAAAACATTTCTACAGTTAAAGACTGGCACTTCATCAGCTAAGAAGGAATAACTAGTCAAATCCATATTTACCTTTAATTTAAAGAAGACTAATGATTTCCTTCAGAAAAAAACTTAATAACTGTTAAATATATGATTCTTGGAAAGTAAGTCAGTCATCATTTTATTCGTTTTATGTTTGTTTATTTATTAAATTTCTATACCCCCCCATCTCACCCAATAATGTTCCAGCATTTCTAAGAATACATAAAATATATATTTCTGCTTATAATGCTTTGAATAGAAATAATACAAGTCAAACGATGGGGTGATATAGTCATCTACATTTTATTCACTTTATATTCCTGTATTACATAGGTTTTAATTAAATTATCATCACAACTTGTACACCAGTTTATTAGCAATTCATCAACACTTTTCTTCTCATTTCACAATCACTGTAATTTGTAGTAGTAAAATGCCATGCAATCTAATTCAACACAGTAGGGAAGCAGAAGAGTGGAAAGGATGGCTTTTAGGCTGACACAGAGCCAAAATGCATACATAAGGAAATCAAATAAAGCAAAAGTGTGGAACTTTTTCCTTTATTTATTTATCTGATTCATATATAAGAGGCACACACATATATTGTGTGCCTCTTTCACACAGGTGACTCTAGGAGGCTTAAAGGGATTTTAAAAAACAGGAAAAAACATAACAAATACCCCCCCCCCAGTGTCCAAGGATAAATAATAATCCCATTCCAAAACCCCATATTATTTTTCAGTAGAAACTGAAACAGCATAAACAAGTTATAATCTCAAATCTCCATGGTGTATAGTTTGGTCCTTTTGCTTAAATATTGGGGAATATTTCCCTTGGAGTGATTCAGCCCTTCAGAGCAGACCAGATCAGAAATCTGACTCCACAGGAAGATTAGAACTATACTATATTGAAATTAGCTATAATAACAGAATTTTGCAAGCCTGATCGTGCTTTACTCTCCTCTCTTTTATATCCCAATGGATATAATTAAGAATAGAATAGAATAGAATAGAATAGAATAGAATAGAATAGAATAGAATAGAATAGAATAGAATAGAATAGAATAGAATAGAATAGAATAGAATTAAGGTGATCAACTTTTTTACAATGAAAAGGAGGACACAAATTGAAGAAAGAAGTATCATACATAAAAGAAACATTTTATTCATTGCAACAATAATACAGAATACACTATAATATAATAAATGCAGAGTGGGCCCCGCAGCTCCCAAAGCACCAGCTGCGCCGGCTCCAGCCCCGGGGCGAGCCCACCATCGACACACCCCGCCTGCAGCTGCCCCGCCAGCACCACCGCTGACCCTGCACAGCCCCATGTAGAGCGGGCCCCGCGGCTCCCACAGCACAGGGGCAGCCGGCTGCCACCCCTCATACCCCCACCCACAGCAGCCCTGCCATCCCTGCCTCTTGCACCCGCAGTCATTATTGCCTTAGCAGGCCCGAAGATCAAGAGAAAATTACCATGGTGTCGCCACTCCAGTCTCCTCCAGGTATCTTTGGGACTAACTAGGAGATGGTGTAGTTGGGTAGCAAAGAGGGGTGCAAAGTTCCTGCCAATTCACCGCTGCAGACAACTTGCATGGGCAAAGTTTGCTGGCCGGGTGTTTTGCTGTGCTCAGCAGCAATTCCTATTGACTTTCGAAAGCCAATAGGGGGAGTAGCACAGCTCATGCAAAAGTTGAAAAAAAAACATCAAAAAAAGGTGCTGGAACACCATTCTGAGCATTCAATGAGAAAAAAAAGCCCTGCAGATTAGTCTTCAAATATCGAAAAGGAGGACATGTAGGAGGACACTTTTCGAGGAAGGACAGAACTTACAAAAGGAGGACTGTCCTCCCTAAAGGAGGACGGTTGGTCACTAGAATAGAATAGAATAGAATAGAATAGAAGAGAAGAGAAGAGAAGAGAAGAGAAGAGAAGAGAAGAGAAGAGAAGAGAAGAGAAGAGAAGAGAAGAGAAGAGAAGAGAAGAGAAGAGAATAGTTCAGAGGGGAGCTTGCCTTATAACTTTTTTTCAAGGATACTAGGAATGAATGTTTGATCCCTATTTGCCTATGTAATGGTTCTTGCCTATTTCTCTCAAGGTCATCTCCGTGCTTCTCTACAGGTACAAATAAAAACACTATGAATACAAAATACCTTTGTTCAAATTTAGCGTTCCACTTTCAAGTGAAACTGTACGCTCGTCCTGTCTTCATAACTCTAATTCTTCTGGTGCTATCCTTAGTGATGCTTGTCCTGTTACATTTTCTCATCATAAACTGACTCCTGTGAGTTATTTCACAGTCTGCAAGGCATTGTGCAAGGCATTAATCTGAATGAATTGCATACCTGCCTGCTTTCAAAACAACTTGTGAAATGCCAAGCCTTCTCTAGAGTACAGAAATTGGTGGATCTGACTGGCAACCATATGACAAATTTTCTATACTTCTATGGATATGGCTACTAAAACAGTATTATGATCACCTCATAAGGAAAAAAAAAGATCTTAGTTATGCATTAAGTAATCTCCAATCACTTCAGGTATAACTTGGATGCAGCAACCAAAATAGAAACTTTATGATATTACAAAACCCAAAGCAGATCCAGACACTGACTAATAATTAATGAATCTTTATGTGATTAATCTCCTGGTTGTAGGGCCCATTTGTTTGCATATCACTTGCCTAGTTCACACAACAAAGCATGGAAGCATGATGTGATGAGGGATTTGTTTTTAAGCTAACTCATTGCAGAACCTGATGCTGTATTAGGGCTAAGAATATGTGACTAACTAAAGACCTCTTAGTGCTTTCCATGTTTAAGGGATGATTAAAAATTAGATCTCTTTGATTCTAATCTAGTCCTTTAACCACTACACAGTACTGGCTCTCAACAATTTTTTTTTCTTAGGATCCTGTAATCCCTTGCTTCAGGGTGGGGTCAAGACAACTGAGTGGAGCTACATGTTTACTGGCCAGATGCCCTTCCTGAAGCCTACATGGTGTTTGCAGCAAGTATTTTCTCATTGCACCCTGTAGAGAAACATCCATCACTGCCTAGGATTGAACTCTTAACCTTCTGAATGGGAGGCGAGCATCTTCACTCTAGGCCACCGTGCCACTCTGTACTGGCTCTCAACAATGACTACAGCATATTGGTTTAAAAAAAAAAAACTCTTGAAAAAATCCAAAGTGGGTCTTGCAATTTTCAGCAGTACTTTATTGCATTGAAATGGTAGTATGTACATTTATAAAACAATGATGTTAACTGGATGTTCACTCATCAAATGGATATGATTGTTTCATTGATTGGATTATATCTGATACTATGCTTATCATTTTCATTCTATTCCTTTGTATACACGTATGCCCTTTATATTATTCAGTTATCTGAGGTAAAATGGCCCTTTTGAACCTGACTTCTTTTATTCCTAAAACATTTTATTGGAAAACACTTCATTTCAGCCAACTCTGAGAATTTTGATTTTTCCTTAGGTAATGCTTCTCAGATTCTATCATTAGTGGCTACAATCTAAAAAGAGATCCAAAGTTCAATTTAAATCTAGCTATTATATAATCAATTGATTTTTTTATATAACTATTGAAAATATGTTGGCAGTTCTCCAACCTAGCAATTTCTTTCAAAGCAACTACTTCATCCTATTTATTTATTTTTTCAATAATCAGAGCAGAAATTCTGCTGATCAAAATTGCAATTGCTTTGGCACATTTAGAAGAACTGGTTATCCCTTAAAACAACGAGTCTCCTATATAAAAGCAATTCAGCTTTCTTTTTTTTTAAAAAAATGGAATTAATTCTTATATATGCTTAGAAAATTGCCCTAGCTATTTTACATTTTTGTTGTAAGAAATAATTAGACACATATCTACACAAGGAATTCCCATGTCCACCCTGAATGCAGAAAACCACCAATATAACTGTTTTAAATTGAAAATTAAAAATAAAAACTTAGAACAATAAACAAAAGGCGATTAAAAAAACCATAAAAAATTGTATTTCTAGATCTGCAGTGATTAGGTTTATTGAAAAATTCCCTACCCATTTGAATAAACATATTAGAATAATTACATGACAAATTAAGGGAAAATTATTACAAGAAAAAAAACAGGGGAATTTATGCTATTTTTGCTATTGATTGACCTTCCAATTGAATTAGGTTTAACCAAAGCCAGGGTGTATAAAAAAGTGTACTGAGAGAGAAACAAAATGAATCATAATGACTAAACAAGAAAAGCTGCCATGTCCCTTGTATGGTAGGTCCAAGCATTCAACACAATACAAAAAAATATTTAATTACTGATAACCTTATTAATATGGGCACATTAAGAAAACATTGCTAAAACATGGAAAAATTATCTTTAGCCACAGTTTGCACTGGTAATAAATAGGACTCTGAAAGCATTTCTGGATGCTGGCCACTGATTTATACAACAAAATGGTATGAATATAATAAAATATTGAAGATTCTTCTCCAAGAGCCTGTCTTCTATTGACAAAGGTTTTCAATATTCTCAGGTTTTCTTTGTTTAATGGAAGAACTTTTCGTCTTCCACTAAATTAAAAGATTAGAGTGTGCTTTCTCCACTTTTCGCAGTAATCTCAGTAACTTCACAATAAATGGCCAAGGCTTCTATGTGGTATGAAAAGGATATGCTGGATGACAACAGCTTTTTCCAATATCTAGCAATATAAAGCAGCAAACAAACAAAATTACAGAAACATGGTACAGTAAAATCAGATATATTTCAATTACTATAAAAAGAACACCATTATACAAAAATAAATCTTCTGTCCATAACTCAACACACCCTGCCACCTTACTTTATAATAATATACACAATGGATGTGTTTCATTGGATGTTTCCAATCTCTCTTAAATGCATCTAAAAGATCTGGTAAGATTAGAATAGAAAAGGAAGAGTGTTCCATAAGCAGGGATCTAGGTCCTGTAATGTACATCGATTTATAAAGAGGAAATGGAAAGAAATTCCTGTCTTGTCAATCATGTTGTATAACATAATCATACCAAAACAGGAGCTGAGACACAAAATGAACAGCTAAGTTCAGGACCTTAAACACTAATGATATTAAAAGCTAATAATCTTTCAGCAAATGTAATAATTCATATTTTAGAGTTCCCAGGGGGAAAAAAGGGCAGGTTGGCCATTCTCTAGTCATTCTGGAATTTCATCCCATGTAACTAAGCAAGCAAGACTGACAGCTCCTTCAATATTCTGCTGACACAACCCAAAGATGATCCATTAACTATTTCTCAAGAACAGGAATGACAAGATTAACTCAACTCAACACAACCCACTATGGAGGCAGCCTTATTCCACACTGATTGTTGTATTTCCCAACCTGGTCTGAACAATGCATTTCTCCAATGCAAAATCTGCCTGCTGCATTTCATTTCCTTCCATGGTTATTTCACTTTAGGCTGCCGTGCTATGCCTGCCTCTTTCTCATGGGAGTTCTACAATTTCCCCCTTCTTATACAAGTAATAGGAAAACTATGAGGAGAAAATATATCAAGAATGTAGGGAAGTCAAGGGAAGAGAGCTCTTGGAAAAGCTCTATCAGTGGAAAGCCATTGTCCTCAAAGACCAAATTTACATTTAATCATTTTACACCCTTTGCATAATTAGTGTAAATTGTGTCATTTGCAGTAAATTTAATGGACTAACCTTTGATTTAACATTTGTCTGTTAAATGGTGTGAATTCCAAATGAAAAACCCGTCCATTGTATCTGAAAGCTAGAAAGCTGTAATGTGTTCCTATTTGCACTCATCAGTCATTTTCATGAGGAGTCACATTTTTTTCACATCTACCACAAAACTTGTGCTGAGATATTCAGGTTTGTCATTTTATTCCATTTTTTTTTAAAAAATAGCTAGAGTTCTTTGGATGTAATACAAACGGATTAAAAGGATAACAAATAATAAAATGCACAAATACTTGCCAATATAGTTTTTCCATTTATACAAGGAAAGGAGCAATTTGGACATGTGGAGGAAAAACATTAATAAATCTCCCCTAAAAGGTACACAGTATAGATGTGAATGGTACAGATAATATCTGCCTCTTCCAAATGTTGGTTAAAGTTGTTTTAATGAATTCCTTTTGTATATAAATATTTCACATTGCTAATAGGAAGCCCTCTCCACATGTGCCTTTTGTTAAGGGGAAAAATATGAGTTTCTTTTTCTACTATTCATGAAAATAATAGTGGAGAATAAGAGACCATCCCAAGTTCAGCGTGCGGGAGACTAAACATTCCAACACAACTTTCTCTATCCAATACCATCTTACCATAGATAGAACTGCAGCTAGGTTATTTTTGACAGCCACATATGTAACAAGGGGAAAAAATGATTTTGTTATACAAAAGCAATACTATATTTTAAAAGCAGTGTAAAGAAACATCTTTTACTAGAAGTCTTCAAAGAGAGGCTGGGTATTCTTTGGTCAGAGAATGCCAATAGAGTAGAGATTGGCCTGGTTTTCTGCTTTCTCCTATCACACTATGATGAGATTCATTTTTGAAATGGAGGTGTACTTCTTAGCAAAGATGGCAACACTTGACAATCCCTGGACTGGGATTGTACAGTGTTGCTGGATTCTTTTGTGGCATAGCCAAACATTGACTGCTTCTGTGTTGGGGGAAGAATGGATTTTCATCAAATCTTAGGGCTACTGACCCCTGCAGGGTTTGGAGCCATCTGCAACCAGTCATAACTTCCCTAGTCCTTCAGAAACTTGGGTGTAGCTTATATCTCTGTGGGTTTGCTTTCTGATGTCGAGGGACTGCTCGAAATCAACTGCTTGCCCTGAATACTTCACTTCATTCTCCAATCTCTCTACAGCCATTCACATTCTCCATTCCAGCAATAAACTTTTACTCTTCTCTCCATCTCTCTCTCTCTCTCTCTCTCTCTCTCTCTCTCTCTCTCTCTCTCTCTCTCTCTTTCTCCACTTTCTTTCCTGTCTCTCTTTTCAGTCTCTCTCACACCAGTCTCTCTCTCTCTCTCTCCTGATTAGAGTGGCAGCATATGCCCCAGCAAAACTAAGGAGATAAGTGTTCCCCCAGGACTCTAATCTTAATCATCTATTTACTTCACTGCACCAATGGATCTCTTCATCCTAAATCTCCCCATACCAGCCCAAGCTAGCAACCAGGTCAGCTCATCAGGCCAAAACTGAGCTGCCTTTTCTTTAAGGTGACCAACTGTCCTCCTTTAGGGAGGACAGTCCTCCTTTTGTAAGTCCTGTCCTCCCTCGAAAAGTGTCCTCCTACATGTCCTCCTTTTCGATATTTGAAGACTAATCTGCAGGGCTTTTTTTTGTCATAGAACACTCAGAAAGGCGTGTTCAAAAAAGATACCTTTTTTGATGGGTTTTTTTTTCCAACTTTTGCATGAGCTGTGCTACTCCCACTATTGGCTTTTGAAAGCCAATAGGAATTGCTGCTGAGCGCACCAAAACACCCAGCTGGCAAACTTTGCACATGCAAGTTGTCTGTATTATTGTTACAATGAATAAAATGTTTCTTTTATTTACAATATTTTTTTCTTCGATTTATTTGTGTCCTCCTTTTCATTGTAAAAAAGTTGGTCACCTTATTTTCTTTCACTCCAGGTCTGGCTCCTACCAGCCAAACAGCAGCCATGCCAGGACATAAAATCCAAATGGACATCCCCATCATATGCCAATCTCTGAAAAGGAACTTGGAGACCCAAAGTCCAACCCAAGTTGTATCACTGCCCATAGTTCCAGAAAGATACTATCCCACAGCTCTTTTAATTACAAAAGAGTTATCAGAAATCTGTAATTATCTCTGTTTGTTCCTAAAAAACTTGTTCAGAGGCATTCTAAGTGGTCTAACTAAGAAATGACCTGTTCTAAGATGATACCACTCTAATGGCAGAAAGTGAAGAGGAACTAAAGAGCCTCTTGATGCAGGTGAAGGAGGAGAGTGCACAAGTAGGCTTGAAACTCAACATTAAGAAAACCAAAATCATGGCATCCAGCCCTCTCAATTCCTGGCAAATAGATGGGGAAGAAATGGAGGTAGTGACAGATTTTATTTTTCTGGGCTCCAAGATCACCTCAGATGGGGACTGCAGCCAAGAAATTAAAAGACGCTTGCTCCTGGGGAGGAAAGCTATGGCAAATCTAGACAGCATACTAAAAAGCAGAGACATCACCCTGCCAACAAAAGTGCGTATAGTCCAGGCCATGGTTTTCCCAGTTGCAATGTATGGCTGTGAAAGTTGGACCATAAGAAAGGCTGAGCGCAAAAGAATTGAGGCCTTTGAACTATGGTGCTGGAGAAGACTCCTGCGAGTCCCTTGGACTGCAAGGCGTTCAAACCGGTCAGTCCTAGAAGAGATCAACCCTGACTGCTCTTTAGAAGGCCAGATCCTGAAGTTGAAACTCAAATACTTTGGCCACCTAATGAGAAGGAAGGACTCACTGGAAAAGGGCCTAATGCTGGGAAAGATTGAGGCAATAGAAGAACGGGACGACAGAGAATGAGATGGCTGGATGGAGTCACTGAAGCAGTAGGTGTGAACTTAAATGGACTCCAGAAGATGGCAGAGGACAGGAAGACCTGGAGGAACGTTGTCCATAGGGTCGCGATGGGTCGGACACGACTTCGCAATTAACAACAACAACAAATAAGTCCGAAAGTACACTAGAAATAGCAGGGCAGAAGAAACTTTACCATGGAATTGGTTGGACTAAAGGTAATGCAGGGAAAATGACAAAGTTTATTAACATTTTTAACATTAGATATTCTTGTTAGGAAAAAAAATCATTATTGTGGTATATAAAACTATGCATGACCTACAGAATATAAATGGAAATTTTTTTTTCTTTTTTCCTTAAAACATTACAACTGGAATTGATAAAAGGAAAATTAGAAGAGACAAATGAAAAAGCATTTTCTTGCAGCACTTAATGACCTTGTGGCATTTATTACCACAGGGTGTAGTAATGGCTGCTAGCTTAGATGGCTCTAAAAGGTGATTGTTAAATTCTGGAGGGACAGATCAATTGGGGACTATTCGTCCTAACTGAGACTTCATGTCATTTCCAGCCGTCTCCAAGCAGTAGAAAAACAGTTAATAGAAAAATATATATCCCTCTACAGATCACTTTACAGAGGAATTTCATTTTTCACTATAAGAAACAAAAATTTCTGAATTAAGATGAGCTGTGGCTTCATACAAAAGGGCTATTCTTGTGAGATTTGTATGCTGGATAAGAAAAGTCTGGATCCAGACTCATGGATCCAGAACCATTCCAGTTCTAAGACCATAGTGTATTATTTTGTTTGGGGGGGGGATGCTGTGCTTACATTTTTAAGTATGCTCCAAAGTTCCTCACTGTATAGAAACATAGAAAACAGGCAGTAGAAAAAGACCTAGTGTTCCATCAAGATTGCCCTTTGAGTTTTTATTTTTTATTTTTGTTGGATGATGTCCATGTGTTTATGACTGTGTTCAGCAGGTCAGCGGTTCAAATCTCACCGGCTCAAGGTTGACTCAGCCTTCCATCCTTTCGGGGTAGGTAAAATGAGGACCCAGATTGTTGGGGGCAATGTGAATATATATATATATATATATATATATATATATATATATATATATATATATATATATATATATATTGCTTAATGGTGTACACCGCTTAGAGAGTGCTTGCACTTAAAGCGGTATATAAGTCTCATAAATAAATAAATAAATAAATAAATAAATGCTAAGCATGCTTCAAATCAGTTACTGATGACTGATTCACTATTTCCACTGGAACTTGGTTCCAAGCTTCCACTACTCTTTCTGTAAGTAATACTTACTACTCCAAAACAGGCACCAGGTCTTATTTTTGGGGGGTGTCTTTTCCACTAACCTTGCGACGGCGATGCCAACAGCCCCACCCAGCCAGCCCACTTCTTCTGCGGCTAAAGGAAAAGCTTCATTCTGCAACTGAGAATGGAGCTCCGGCCTGCATTTCGCAGTCAGAGGCCTTTCCTGAAGGCCTCTGCAGCTGAGAAATGAGCTACGGATTGAATCCATAGCTTGGTTCTTGGCTGCACAGGCCTTCCATAAAGGCCACTGACTGCAAAATGCAAGCTGGAGCACCATTCTCAGTTGCAGAATGAAGCTGCTCCTTCGGCCGCAGAAGAAGTGGGCCAGCAAGGCAAGTGTCAATCCATGGTTACAGTGGTACACTCCACCATCCCATCCCCACCCTAGCATGATTTTTAGGGGTGCACCTGACCCCAAAACTAGGTCTTATTTTTGAGGTAGGCCTTATATTAGGCCCACCCTCAAAACCCAAGCTAGGGCTTATTTTCAGGCAAGTCTTACTTTCGGGAAAACATGGTAACACTACTTTTCAACTTCTGTCACTTTGAGGTTATGCTCCTGTGTTCTTGATTTTTGCAATGTGGGTGTGCTTTTATTTCCTTTTTCATACAGCCAGAAGAACTTTATATACTTTTTGTTTATGCAGTATTTCTCTTCATCTGAGGCAATCTACTTGCCCTTTTCTTCATTGTGTCACTTTTTATTTCTAACGTATGACTTGGCTCCAAACCAAATACATAAGACTACTTGAAATTTTACAAATTCATCCTCTAAATCACTAACTCTATGTTTAATCAACAATGTCTTCATATATAATAATTTCCTCTAAGCACTGAGGGTTCTTAACTGTGAAATTGCTATAATTGCCATCAAAAGTATGCATGAATTATATTAAGCGCTCTCTTTGCTTTTTAATTTGACTAATTTGCATGAAAGTATTTCCTACCTTCCCACCGTATTTGCTTTCCCTGTATAGCTGTAGCTTAGTTAATGCTGTAAGGGTGGTGTTTCCCTGAAGAACAAATTAACAGCCTCATTTATAACCTACAGTGGCATTTCCCCAACCTGATGACATCCAGAAAAGTTGGCTTTTATTCCCAGCATGATCCAAGAGATCTGAAAGGTAGTATTGGTGCATCCACTGAGGAATGCTAAAAAAAAATGGATTATCAATTTACTGGAAAGCAGATTAGAATATTCAACCCTAAGCTCTAGATAAAATCTTTTTGAGATAATATAGTTGAGCCAGATACATGTATCTATGATTCATAAAGTATACATATGTGAGTTCTAAATATATAGATGACATCCTTTACTAAAGAACTATTCTGTGCAAGAAAATGCAAGAAAGCAGCAACAGGGTTACATAAAACAGACTTTATTTAGCATTTTAAAAAAATTAAAAATACCTAGACCCCCTCAGAAGTCCAGAGGGGCATGAGTCATGACGAACCTTTGAATCCCCAAGTGATAATAAACATTTTAATATGAAGACCCCTTACCAATGTTTGCTTCTAACAGTATATGTTCTTTTACCATGCAGTTAAACAATTTAATAATAAATATAAAGAAAAGAATGTAATTGCCATTACAAAAGAAAAAATATTTATTTGATTTATTTATAAATTATGTTTAACAGACATGTTTTGAAAGGGGATCACGGAGAAGAAATAAAAACAAATTATGTTTAGGCTTTTGGAAACAAATATAATGATGGAAGATGGTGTTTTATTTGCAGCAAACTACTTACTGATTAATTTTTTACTTAAAAGATTGTAACTGTTTTTATGTCAGGTGGGAATCTAGCCAACAGGTGCTTATGGATATTATAAAGGTATTTCAGAGGAATATTTTTATTTATTCTGGCCAACAGGACTCAACTGGTAACTCAAATGTGATTTTGTATCTGTGGTTTTACCAGATGAGAGGAAATTGGCTAAGGTAAATGGTAGAAAGCCTGTTTCACAAGCAGAAGGCTCAGTCTTTGGCATTTTCAGATAACCCATAATACTATGGTTAATGTTGCGTCCTTCGCAAAATGGCAATGACACGAGAAGCAGTTGTAGTTCTCAGGAACTTCTTTATTTCTGTTCAGCATACTGGTTACAAGATGCCAACAACGCCCAAATCTCCCGGCCTCTTTTATAGGCCATTCCCGGGCCAATCTGCAACATTTGGCGCACCAGCACCCGCACATGCGCGCACGTGCTGGCGACAGCCAATCTGGTCCCGGGCAGCTTGCACCTGCCCAGGACCGTTGCAATGCCCCGAGCCTGCTTCCACAGGCTCAGGACATAACACCCCTTCCCCCCGGCTAAGACTATGATCATACAATAATAACATACAACCTAATGTGAGCGTAGTGCCCATACTACCTAGTGCCAGTTATTTCCTCTGCTTCTATCATTCCCAGTGTTCTATTTTCCAATGTTTACAGGAATGTTCTCTGTTAACTCTGTTTTGCCAGTAGAGTTACAAAATCTTCTAAATACTTAGGAGATCTTCTGGCTCTCTGTGACCTCCTGACTTCTGGGTACCTTCCAAGTACCCCTTGACTGAGGGGTGATGCATACCTGTCCCCCCTGTTACACCCTGGTGATTCCCAAGGACTGTGCTCCAATGCCTGGCCTGCTTGCTTGCCCACCGGGCTCGTCAGGCCAGGACTTCTTCCTCTGTTTGACCTGGTTGTCCTGCCTAGCTGCAGGCTTTCTAGCCCTCTTAAGTGACTGTCACTGTTGGGCGATTCTGTAGAACCTCCCAGGTCCATCCAAGACCCGTCAGGAGGTTGTCTTTCCCCTTGTTCCCGATCTGTCCCCGGGCTTGTGGGGTTTTCAGTGCTGTCCCAAAACTCAGTTGTCCCCTGAGTGAATTCAGAGGTGTTGTAGTTGGGATTTGGTTCCTCGACCACCTCCCTGTGTGCTTGCCCCCTTCTAGGGACAGGGGTAGTGTCGGGCCAACTAGAGGGAATTTGTGCCAGCTCTCTTGCAGGGTGTGATTTGTTTGGACGCTCCCGGATATCCTCCCTGACTGGAGTACTGAGTGATGTGGGTGAGTAGTGATTATGCCCCTGGGGTGACTCCCTGGGTGGAGTAGGCACTGGTGCCTGAATTCTAGTTGGGCTCCATGAATTCCTGTTTGGAGCCTTCGCGGAACTTTGGAATGGGCTGTCTGTAGCCTCCTCGTTAATGATGGGCAGCAGCCCATACTCTTCCCTTTGCCCTAAAGGGTCCCCCTCCCCCCCTGGAAAAGACCCAGGAGTCTCAGTGGGAAGGTCCCGTCTAGTGCGGAGCTGGTCGATGTGTCGACGCAGGACACGACCGTTGTCCAGAGACACCTCGTAAGACAGAGGACCTGTGACTCTGGATACAGTGGCGGGGACCCATGAATGGCCAGGCCCATAGTTGCGAGTCCAAACTGGGGCACCCACAAGCAGTTGTCTAGGTGCCCTGGGGTGTGTGAGTGTGGAAGGAAGTCTGTCCGGATGCAACCGGTCAAGCTTGGTGGTCAGTTTGCGCCCCCAACGAAGTTCAGCTGGGCTCCTCCCGATAGAAGTGGATGGTGTAGTGCGATAAGAAAGGAGGAAGTCAGCCAACCTGTGATGCCAAATTTTCTTCAAGGCGTCCTTGGTGATGCGAACCATGCGTTCAGCCATACCGTTGGTGGACGAGTGGAAAGGTGCAGAGGTGGCATGACAAATCATGTTGGCCTGTAAGAAAGCTTGGAATTCGGAAGAAGTGAATTGAGGGCCGTTGTCAGACACGAGGACGTCTGGAAGCCTGTGTGCAGCAAAAATCCCCCTCAGTACTTGAATAGTCTTTGCAGTGATGGTGGAAGAGACAGGTACAACCTCAAGCCATTTTGAATGGCTATCAACTAGGACCAAGAAGAATTGACCCTGAAAAGGCCCAGCATAGTCAATGTGCACCCTAGACCTTGGAGACTGTGTTTCCTCCCATCTATGTACAGGAGCTTGGGGCATTTCAGGGCATGAGCATTGACAAAGGTGGCATGCATGCACCTTAGCTTCAATGTCTCTATCTAACCCAGGCCACCACAAATGGCTGCGTGCAAGCACCTTCATGCGTACAATGCCAGGATGACCCTCGTGGAGGGAACCTAAGACCCTAGTCCTCATTGAGGTAGGAATGACAACTCTGCTTCCCCAAAGCAGACAACCCTGGAAGGTGGACAATTCGTTCCTTTTGGACCAGAAACTCTGAAACTCAGTGCCAGGACAGCTCTCTGGCCATCCAGATAAAACCCAAGAAAGGACATGTGAAAGTGTGAGATCTGTGGCTGATTCAGCGGCCACATCCCTGGCATCTAAAGGAGACTCAGGCAAGGCCTGAATGGAGAGGATATTGATTGTTGGTGCAGGGTCAGCTTCTATTACCGGCAGGGGTAATCTACTGAGGCCATCAGCATGGCCCATTTCCTGCCCAGGTTTGTGAAATAAGGAGAAATCATAGGCAGACAGAAAGATAGACCATCTCAGCATTCTGGGGGAGATGATCTGGGGAGTTTGTTTATGTGTGGTAAACAGTCCCAACAAAGGCTTATGGTCAGTGAAGACCGTGAAATGCCTGCCGTATAAAAAATCATGGAATTTTTTGATTCCCGCAACAACAGCTAAAGCCTCCCTGTCTATTTGAGCATAATTTCGCTCAGCAGAAGACAAGGTTCTGGAGTAATATGCAACAGGAACCTGAGTTCCGTCTGATCTGAGGTGGCTTAGTACGGCTCCCACCCCATAAGGAGAAGCATCACAAGCGATGCACACAGGAAGGGATTCATTGAAATGTGCAAGCACACTGTTAGAAGTGAGTAAGGCTTTGACCTCATTGAAACTTGCTTCGTGTTTTTGTGACCACTGCCACACTGCCTGTTTGTCCAGAAGCCTGTGAAGAGGCTCGGCTACACTAGCCTTGTTTGGGAGGAAGGCGTTATAGAAATTCAGAAGGCCCAGAAAAGCCTGTAGTTCAGCCTTGGACTTTGGCCTAGGGGCATGCATAATGGCTTCCAGTTTGGATTCAGCAGGGTGAATACCGGTAGCATCGATTTTGAATCCCAGAAAATCTGTAGAAGGCACCCCAATTTTACATTTGTCCTTCTTAAGTTTGAGGCCCGTTTTCCTGAACCTCAGCAGAACAGCCCTTAATCTCTCAGCTAAGTTGTGTGTAGAGTCCCTTGCAATTAAGACATCATCAAAATAGGGGCAAACCCCTGGTATACCCTGTAGTGTGTTTTCCATTACGCTTTGGAAAATTCCAGGAGCGACATTTACTCCAAATTGTAACCTCTTTACCTTGTATGCCCCCCTATGGGTCACAATGGTCTGAGCTACAGCAGCAGCAGCATCAACAGGCAGCTATTGATACGCCTGAGCTAGGTCAAGCTTTGCAAAAATGCGCCCCCCCTTGAGGGAGGCCAGGATATGACTGACCACAGGGACAGGATAGGCATGTTGCTGCAATGCCTTATTCAGAGTGCATTTGTAATCTGCACAGATGCGAATGTCCCCATTTGCCTTAAGAGGTGTGACAATGGGGGTCTCCCAAGGACTGGAGTCAACAGGTTCTAAGACTCCTTGCTGAATCAATTTGTCTAATTCAGTGTCAATTTTACCCTTTAAAGCAAAAGGAACCCTTCTTGCTTTGATTCTAATAGGGGTGACAGTGGGGTCTAACTTCAGTGACACAGGGGGTCCTTTGTACGTGCCCAGCTGGGGGCTGAAAACATCTGCAAATTCTTTGCAGACTTCTTGTAAGTCAAGTGTTTGCAAATTATTGAGCCCTGTGACGTGTATTCCCAAGGCCTCAAACCAATCGAGTCCCATGAGACTCGTTCGTTCCCCCCCTACTACTACTACATCTAGTGGACCTTCAAAATCCTTATACTGTACGTTAAGGGTGGCCTCCCCCTTAACACACACTCTGGAATTTTGAAAGTCCGTTAACACAATGTCGGAAGGCCTCAGCTTGGCCTGAAATCCGCTGCCAGAACAAATCTTCCTAAACGTGTGCATGGAAATGATCGAGAGGGCAGACCCCGTATCCAGTTCCATAGCCAATGGAACCCCTTGTAGCTTCACTTTAAGTGACAGCTTTTTCTTGATGGGCTTGTGTGTGTCTGTCTTGTAAATGCTTCTTCGCGAAGCGCAGAACCCCACCCTGTTTTGGTTGGGAACCCTGGTACCTTTCAGGCGCAATTCTTCCTGAGGTTGTACCTTCTGACGGCCCAGACACACAGCTGCAAAGTGTCCCTGCTTTCCGCATGCTCTACAGATAGCGGAGCGGAATCTACAGTCGGTCCTCTTGTGGTGACCTCCACAACTGAGGCACTTGGGGAGAGCTGAAGAGCTTCCTTTCTGTTTCCCTTCTTTCGTGGGGTAGAGACGGTCTACTTCATCATTAGGATCCTCCTCTGGGTTCCTTTGGGCTCCTTCCTGGTGCACGGACGCAGCCTCTGGAGTGCTTCTGATCGGCCTCATGTTCTTGATGGCGCCGCCCGCTGCCTCTTCTGCAGTAACCTCTCTCAAGGCATCTTGGAATGATAAGTCTTCTTTAGCAAAAAGTCTCTGCTGTAATTCTCTCTGCCTCAGTCCGCATATAAATCTGTCTCTCAGCCGTTCATCTAGATCCTTGAACTCGCAGTGTTTAGCGGCTTTTCTCAGCACAGCAATGTATTCTTTGGCTGATTCTCCGGGTCGCTGATCCCTCTGTTCGAAGGTGTGGCGCCAAGCGATGACAGACAGCTTGGGCTGGAAGTGTTCCTTGAGTAGTTTTTTGAGATCTGTGTAGTTAACAGATTCTAGAGGTACGGGTGCTGCTATGTTTTCCGCGATTTCGAATGCGTCTTGACCGCAAACGCACAGCAGGATGGTGGCCTTCAAACTATCTTCTCTTACTTGGTTGACTTTAAGATAGTTTTACACCCTGGCTACGTAAGACTCCCATCTTTCCAGATGCGAGACGTCGAATTCTGAAAGTCTTCCTACTTTTGCCATTTTTGTAGAAAAGGAAGGGTCTATCAGCCAGCCTACCCCCGATGCTCGCTGGATTGACAGGCAGCTGCCGAGTCAACGCCATTCCTACCGCTCAGGACTCTCTCGGGTAAGCTTACACCTGTCTTCGGTCGATGTAAGGTAATCCCATCCTCGTCGCCAGTGTTGCGTCCTTCGCGAAATGGCAATGACACGAGAAGCAGTTGTAGTTCTCAGGAACTTCTTTATTTCTGTTCAGCATACTGGTTACAAGACGCCGACAATGCCCAAATCTCCCAGCCTCTTTTATAGGCCATTCCCGGGCCAATCTGCAACATTTGGCACGCCAGCACCCATGCATGCGCGCACGTGCTGGCGACAGCCAGTCTGGTCCCGGGCAGCTTGCACCTGCCCAGGACCGTTGCAATGCCCCTAGCCTGCTTCCACAGGCTCAGGACATAACAGTTAACATGTTAAAGAACTCTCTATATATGCTCTTGGTAAAATATATCCAGATCTTTCTAAATGATCACAGTTAACTTTAATATGGATCTTCTTATTTAGAACAGAGAGCCTTTAACCTACTCAAGTGCCAGGACAGATTGGTGTGTGTCATGACATTATGATCAGAACACTTGTGTGCATTAGATCATATAGTTAAGCCTTTCTCCTAACTTCTAGCCCCCACACTTCTAGCCCATTCACGCTATGTCTTTAGCAGCAATAGAAAAGAATTCGCCGCTGTTTTCTTCCAGGAAGGGTTTTTTTCCCCCTATTTCCTACACTAGTCTACAGCTCTGTGATTCCTGTATGGTTTCCCACTTAAGTATTATCTAGAAACAACCCTGCCTAACTTTTCAAGTTCAAAGCACTATTCAGTGCTGTAACTTGTTTAGACTCACCAGCATGAATGCAGCAAAAACAGAACAGTAGCTTAGATAGTTGCAGTTCATTCAGGATCAATAAATGAAAAAGTAACTTTCACATTTTGGTTCTAATTTATTCACTTTGAATTAGAAGCTGTGATGTTTGAATGGCAAACCTGTCAATTAAAGGACAGCAGCATTAGACATCTTCCTGCCAGGTTTTATGCCAGCAGCTAGAGAGAGGACTTTGTGGGGGAAGATGAAAGGTCAAATCAACCCCAAATCATAGTCAGGAAGGTAAGGTTTAAGAACAATGTTAGTGGCAAGGTAGGCTGGTAGTAATGGGAGACAAATAAGTTGTATGAATGAATGAACCTGAACCTTATTTACATTCTTTAATTAAAACCCATTTGATCCTTAGTTCCTATATTAGCTCATCTATGTTATCTTATATCCTATGTTGTCCTTTATCTTCCCCATCTTCGCTCCCATCATGTTACCTTAGAGACTGAAAAGATAAACTCAAAGGGGTTCAGCAGTAGTGGCAGCAGAAAAAGATAAAAAAAGACCCCCATATACAATGGGAGAACTTTACCGAAGAAGAAGCATTACAATCTTTGCAGAAGTATTGTGATCATTATTTCATTTTTTTAAAAGATATATTTGTGAAATATTATCTTGGATGTAAAGAGCACACTTCAAATCAGAGTTTGGGGAATCAATCTAGGGCTGCTGATTGATTGTTATACTGGTTCATAAAGTCACATTTATGTTGTATTAACAGAAGATGTCCTATTGATTTTCTTGTAGCACAGTTTCCCAAAACCAAATGCCCTATGGAAGCAGCAGAGAATGAACTCAATTCTTTGACCACTGTTCTACTCTGCTTTAGCTTTCCATACATGGCAGCACGCTAACTGCAGCATTACAGATGGAGTGGAGGCTTGCCAACCTCCATTTTACTGTTGTAAACAATGCTAGAGGGAGAAATGAGGGCTATTTATAACGATGTCATCATTTCAGAAAAAAAGATTGTTATTGACGAGAGGATGATCTAAATACAATAACTATGATAACTATCAAAGCTAAGGGGTTGATATTGGTGACGTGTCTTATTATTTGATTGCCAGCATTTCTGGCAAACCAGAATAAATAAATTGCATTTTGAAAATGCATCTTAATGTTAGATAAAAAATAAAATAGTTTTTTTTTCTTCCCATAGTTGTTCCAGTAGGAAATTACTTAGGTTTTAACTCTGAACAAATGTATAATGATGTGCTTTGTGTCAGTGTACTGTTTATTTAGCCAAGGCAATTTGTCAATCAAAAGCGCCAAGACAATGAAAAAATAGAAATAAATCCTCAGCTTGAAAAAGAAGCCAGGGGCAAGTCAACTTTCAGAGTGACTGTATTTTTCATTATTTTACTACCAATGGACATTTTTTATCATTCTTATCATTGTTAATTATTATCCTCTTAGGGATACCATATATGCCTTTACAAATGTAATAGCTATTTTCATCAGCAGACATGTATTTATTATAAATCTAGTTTCAGCTTCATCTTATCCTGGACTATGCCTTTGCTAAAAGCAACTCTGCAGTTCACAAAGTATTTCTCAATACTTTGACACACAAAGCCTATTCAAGGAATTTTTTTCCAATGTTTTGTTGGATGGGAAAATATGAAAAACTCATCTGAATACCAAATTAGGAGTGAATCTCACTTGATTCAGAATGGCTATTCTCAGGTAATCCTTGCTTAATGACTGACTCATTCCGTGGTTTTCCAAGTTACACCAGTATTGAAAAGATAACATTAAGATCAATGCCTGCATTTGTTACTTTTACAGCATCCCATGGTCACATGATCATCATTATAGTCAGTATGTGTTGTCCTGTGTCGGGCCTGTTGCTTTTCCTCCCTCCCCCCTTGCAGAGCAGATTAAAAAAACATTAAATGGAAAATGTGAAGACTATAGTTGCAGACCGAGAATTGTGCAAAACCCTTGTAGCCCAATGTGCTTAGCACAGAACATGATGGTGATGCAGAGCAGAGAGAATGGAGAGAGGAGGATTATAAGAGAATAAGCAGACACACAATGGGATGTGCATCAAAAGCATTGCAGCAGCTCTGAGTTTGCTCAGGGTTAAAAGCTGTGAGCATGTTACACAAGTAACCCAATGTATTCTCCATTGTGTGCCTGCTTACTGTATTGTAACCCCATCCTCTCCAGTGAACGTAAATATGAACATTAATTCCATTTTTGCTAATTATCCCAGTTCCAGTGAGCATTCCAAAGGGCAGGATAGTGAGGGAAAGGAAAGCACAGTCATAGTTACGTGATTTTTCACTTGGTGGCCATTTCGCTTAATGATGGAACTGCCAATCCCAATTGTGGTTGCTAAATAAGGGCTACCTGAATAACATTGCAACCTCTTAACAGAGAATTAAGTAATAAGCTTACTGTACAGCCCAGCGATGAGTTCCTCCCACCTCCCTCATTTTTTCCTAGTCATTATCAAACCACAAATATCTTTTTTCCCCTATGGGATATTTATATAAATTGATGTTTGCACAGTATAGTCTCATATATGTTTATTCTGATGTGAGTCCAGTTGAATTCAATGAGATTTGTTCTCAGTTAAGAGGATAGCAGGATAAAAAAAAAATCACACACATGCAGAAACACTAACTGCGTTTGCAAACTCAGGGCAGCTTTGAAATAAAGATAAAAGGTTCCTTCATCCTCATCTCCCAATTTTTTTAACCAGGACTTATAATATTAAACTATCACACTGCATATATCAGAATCTATCAAAGAAATCTAGACTTGGTTAAAAACCTCTCTCTCTTCTGCTCATAACTGTTAAGCAAATAATAAACTTTTCTGAATGCAAAGAGCAGTGCTTTTTTTGTAAAAAAAAAAAAAAAAAAAGGTGCTGGAACTCACACATGTTATACAACCCACCTTGCCTACCCTACAAGGTTCCATCCAAAAAAGGTGCTGGAACTCCGTTCTGGGCGTTCTATGACAAAAAAAGCCCTGGCAAAGAGAATAGCTAATGCAGTTCTAAGAGCTTTGGGTTTTATTCAGAAGACATGCTTTCAAAAATGCAGAAGCGTGTACATAATTTGAGATACAGACTTGGTTGCTTTATGACTTGCACATAGGGCTACATAAAACAGAGTCATAGAATAAAGAGGGTTGCAGGTAACTTATTTCAATTCCCTTCAACTTGCATTCTTGTGTGAAGGCAATTTTTATTAGTCCAGGATTCAGAACAGCTCAAGGGAATGGGGCAATGTCATCCTTTGCTCCAAATTCTCCAAGTCACAAGTTTAAATGATTGCAGGTCATTTTCAATCTGTTTCTAAAGGTGCAAAATGGGAATGGAGATAGTGATAGCACGGAAATGCCCTGAACTGCACCTGGTTCCACAAATGTAAGAGGAGAGTTTGGGTAGTATAAGAACAAAAATTCAAGTTTCCATGTTCTTTGTAACTGCACATCTTGCTTCAGGTTCTCTTGGCCGCTTTGGAAGTTGCTCTGGTTATCTCTTCATGTGGTTGTGCATGCACATGTATGCAGAGGCGGCAGCTGGGATGGGCTTTTTGAAACAACTACGTGAGCAGGAATAAGTCACAGCCACTTTAACAAGTCAAAAGGGGTACTTCAAATGTCTTTACTCTTTGTTCCAAAAGATTTGTTTCGAAAGATTTGCATAGCACTGAAAGAACACCTTAGTGAAAACACTGGTATGTTATCTGTAGAAAGTAAAGTGTATGGTAAGTATATTAATCTTTGTGAAGAACTTTTTGGGGGGGGGGAGAAATTTGTGATCAAATTTTGCTAGCAGAATGTGTCTGTTTACAGCAGATTTTTGTGGCCTTGGCCATTCTATTAAGGCAGTAGAATTGTGAATACATCTTTTGCTTACGTCTCTTTTCTGTAAAATGAGTGCTGAAATGTAGTTTATTTTACATTATTTGGAGCTCAGAACCCAACTTAGACTCTATTTCTCCACTTTTCTAGCATTTCCGTCAAAACAGTAGTTGAATGTATTGACTTTCTATCAAATAGATATGGTAAAGGGCCTGTTTGCACAATTACATCTATTGCATCATTACCTTTCCAGAGCCAGACAAAGTTAGTGACACATTTCTATGCCATGATTCCAACTAGTTCACCAGTACGATGTATTTTATGTGGGTCTGTCCTTAAAAACTGTCTTGAAATGACTGTTGATGCAAAATGCAATGGCTAAGTTGCTGATTAGGACAAAGTACAAGTTTGCTATAAATCCCTATAGTTAAAAGATCCTCAGTAGCTACTGGGTGTGAGGTAGGAGGTGTTGATCTTTAAGGCTACCTATAAATCTGCCCAATTACTGAGACCATCAAGACAGGCCCTTCTGAAGAGGCCCTTGCAGCCAAAAGCTTGATGTTGGATATTGAGAAAAGGCCACCCCCTATGTGTTTTCTAGGCTAAGAAGTATGCTGGCTTCCAGTCCTTTAAGAATTTATTTAAAAACACAAATCCCTTGTTAAGTTTTTAACTATTAATTATTTTAATCATTGGTTTGAATTTTGGTTTTGATTTTAATTGTAATAAATTTTGTTTCTGCATGTTTTATTGTTCGAAGATATCTTCAGTGTTGGGAGGGAGTATAGAAGGGAGGTGTGTACAGTATATATTCAACATTAAACTCCTTTCTTCTATACATAAGGAGGGAAAAGCTAATGTGGCATATTAATCTTGGCAGATGTACTGGCAGTTTCAATTCAATCCCTAATGATGCCCAATTAGCAAAGAAATTAAAAAGCTTTCGTCTCCGTATGGGCCCTTGGGAGAATCTCACATTTTCTTTCCCTGCACTTATCTTCTTGACAGGAAGCTCCTCCAATGATCTCACAAAAAATCTCACAATTTTTGGGATACTTCCTTTGTCATGAGGATGATGACTCATCTCAAGTATTCTACCAGCAGTCACTTCCTGGTTTTCAAACTCTGAATTTGCAATGAAGGCTTCCAAGGTGGTAGAGCTATAGATCTAGCATTGGAGGACTTCCCCACCAACAAAGGGCAGATGGCATCTGGGGCTCTGGTTTTGTTTTCAACTACTTTGTATAAATCAGAATTACAAATTATTTTTTGTGGGAGAAAATATTTATAACATTTTTTGTGGCACATATTTTAAATATGCTCATAACAAATACTCCAAAAATATATTCTTTTTATATTTGTTAGTGTTGTACCATCAGCATGATATAAAAAGAATGGGATTCAAGATGCTGAGGTGATCAGTAGAAACTTAAAAGAATTATATTAAAATTAGAGATAGTATATCTGGCTTGCAAACTGAGGTTGACCACTAGAAAGCAGCAAAATAATGTTACCTGCTGTATCTTTTGAATGCCACCAAGTAATCATCTTGCATTTTTGCAAGTCACATTCTGTATGCCAAATTAATTTCATATTTTTAATCATGAATATTTCCAGAGTGAGTTGTTTGAACTTGGTGAGACTTTGTTTGCTTTTACTTGGCATTTTTGATGTGCAGTTCTTTAGCATAAAACTCCCAAGTTCTCCCACATTAAAACAGTAAAGCAACAAGCACTGTCAAACCTCACTCTTAAATATTTTCTACAGTAATGAAGTGCAGCAGAGTAATGAAAATATTAAAATGATAATGTTAGTCATTTAAAGCCAAGTGCAATAAGCAGGCAAGAGAACTTGGACAATCAAAAAGGATCCAAAAGGCCTTCAAGTAGTAGCAAAAATATAATTAGTGTTCTCCACAGAAGCTTCTCCAGTGAAGTTTTTCCACCCAAAGGATATCATAACTTTTCTTGATTGCTACCTGCCTACCTTTAGAAGGCAGGGGAGGTCTCTGTAGATACTTAAATCTTGCTAAAGTCCAATTCACTAAAACCAGTGTGCCACTATTGTAACCAGAAATTACACTCCTAAAATGAAGATCATTTCTACATGCTAAAGAGATTTTGTTTCCTATTATCTATGCCACATGCAATATACTGAGGGTATGAAATATTGTCAATGTATGTTTTAGTTTGCTGTAGTAGGTTTATCTATGTTTTACTTACCAACAATACCTTAACCCAGGGGTATCAAACTGCCGGCCTGCGGGCCGGACACATCATGTGGAAGCTGCACCCACCTCATTGCCAGCAATGGCAAAACTGTCCCAATACGTTGCGCGACAGCACGTGACATCACGAGTTTGACATGTCTGCCTTAACCTATCAAACAGTAACAATAGATTGCATCCCAAGTATTGAGATGCTGTTTCATATGTTGAAAGAAAAATCTTCATCAGGGTCCAGTCGAAGCTGGGAATAATCAAAATGGAGACTGCTTTAGAAAGAAGGTTGTAGTTTATTGAAGAGGAGAACCAGACAGAAAGATGGCTGTGGGAAAGCTGACCACATGTAGTAGGGAGTGGTGAGTTTTTATACCTTCTTGAGCTTTTGTTTGGAGTTGTTTCTGTGGCATGAACTTTGATCTGAGTCTGAGTGTGCCTTTTTGGTATTCTGATTGTGGTGGGTTAATCCTATTATGTCCCAAAGGTCATATCCTGCTTCCCTGGCAGTGTGGCTGATGATTATGTCCTGTGTTGGATTTTTTTGGTGTGAGGGATTGTTGATTCTAGGGATCTTTGTCTTTCTAATCCCATCAGCTCTAAGCTTCCAGTGCCAGTCTTTCTGAAAGGATTATGATATCTGCATTTCTACAGAGCTGGTTTCTGCATGGGGGAGTAAGACTAGGGGCTATTAAAAAAACTGGGCATTCTTTTCTGCCTTTTTAAGATCCTTTGAGGAAATATAATATTCTGCCCTTTTTAATATTTCCTTCTCTGGTGGGGGCTGACTTCCCACAAATAGAATAATAAAAAGACAATTCTGTGTGTGCAATTTAAGTAATTTAACATCACTTGCAAAGGGGCTTCTCACCTTTTGCAAAGGACTAAGGATTACAATAGACTGCTCCCTAAGAAGCCTCGTGGATCAGGCCTTAGGCTAGAAACTAGAAGACTGTGAGTTCTAGTTCCACCTTAGGCGTGATAGATGGTAGGGTGACTCACAGGGTTGTTGTTGTTGTGGGAAAAAATGGGAGGAGAAAGGAGCATTATGTACTGTATGTTCAACGCCTTGAGTTATTTATCAAAATAATAAAGGTAGAATAAAAATAATTTAATAAATAAATAAACATAATCAGAATCCACATTCACAAGATGACTAACAGTCCCTTCTCTTTTTCTCACAGCTGCATGCAAAAACTGCCCAAATTGTCGGAAGATTACAACTACCAAGAAAATAAGTTTAGCATGGGACAGATAGAACAAATCCTCCCTGAATGTCTCTCCTCACTGCAAAGGAAGGGGAGGGAGAATATTCCCAATCTGCACATAGAAGGCTCCTAAGAAGCAGCCAAACAGATGGGGAGAGACAAAGTAATCTGTTCAAAGTCAGCTACTCCCAAGGAATAAAGAAATAAGGGGCTGATGTGGTACTGATATACTCCAAAAGAAAACAACGATAGGAAAGGGGGGGGGGGAAGCCCTGCATCTTGTTTTGCTGATAGAAACAGGTGGCAATTGCCAATTTTAAGTGCAATTCATGGAAAAACAATGTGCTTAGGATGTTATTTTAGACTGAAATGTGTTACAACATTTTAAATAGGCTCATAATAACTCAAGATGCGATGTTAAGCCACTTTGCTGGCATAGGCAGGAAAGCTGCTACAAAATCATTGTCTTTTGTGACAAGGAAGTAGATTCATCAGGTTTATATTTTAGACTAGTAGCATCCAATTTTCTATTTCAGTTAGCTGAAATAAATATGAAAAGAACCACAATGGTTCACAAACTATACTGCTCAAAAAATAAAGGGAACACAAAGGTATAGGATCCTATACGTTTGTGTTCCCTTTATTTTTGTGAGCAGTATATAATATACTTGCTTGCTGCTTTTTCTCCCATGGCTGATCCTGAGACAAAATGTTAGGCTGCTGTTTAAAGTGATTCAAAGACCTACTGTATAAAGTAAGATCTGCATATAACACTTGGGTGCAGCTGCATAATAACCCCTGCATTAAGGAATTGTGGACAAGTGAGAAATGTAACTCTACTGGGAAAGTGAAAAGCATGAGAAAGGGACTCAAAACACACACAGTCCTCCCGATTTGACTTCTTTGTCCTCAAAATGGACAGTGAAGGTTTTGGTCAGGCATACAAGGTTGTAATATACCCTACAACAATAAAGGACCATTCCTGGAATCCCTTGTTTCTTAGCCATCACAGAGCTGATGAAAAGTGCTACATATGGACCCCATGCCAATATCCTCCCTCATAAACATATGCACATAGGGGATATCTATTTCCACATACAACTGTAGTAATAGTATTTGTTTGATTGATTGATCGATTGATACTCCACTTTTTTGTATAGTGTCCATATTGCTCCTTCCTCTTACTTTTCCCTGCAACAATAATAGCAATAGCATTTGGACTGATATACTGAGCAGTTTACAGAGTCAGCCTATTGCCCCCAACTATATGAGTCCTCATTTTACTGACCTTGGAAGGATAGAAGGCTGAGTCAACATTGAGCTGGTCAGGATCGAACTCTTAGTTGTGAGCAGAGTTAGCCTGCAATGCTGCAATTTAATCATTGCGCCACCAAGGCTCTTAATCCAATGAAATAGGATGGGCTGAGAGAGAGAAAGAGAATGATTGGCATAAGGCTACTCACTGAGTAAGTGAGCCATGGGCTAAAGTGGATTAAAACATGGATCTCCTTGTCCCTAATCCAATACCTTAAACACTACACCACATTAGTTTTCTAATAGTTGCTGGGAACTACATTTCTCTTACCACTGAAAATCTATATGCAGTGGGATATGAGATAAGAATGACTCACAAAAAAGTCTTAGCATTTACAAGTTTGGTTTGGTTGTTGAAGAAGACTTTTTCAAGACTGAGAGTTATGCACTATAGTTCATAATCTTCTGAAAGAGGGTGTAAAGGCAGCAGAGCACTGAATGAGAGAAAATAACTTGAGACTTCAAATAGAAAAGACAGAATGCTCCCAGGCAAGAAAACAATGGATTCAGAATTATGATTTCAGCTTGTTTGTGACAATTAGGTTGGGGCAACAATAAGGGTCTCCTCAGAGACTTCTACCAAAATTATGGAATTCCTTGCTTACCTAGGGATGATATGATAGCAATCTTCCAGTACTTGTGGAGCTCTCACAGAGAATAGGGGAATGACCTATTCTCCAAAACACCAGGACAAAAAGTAACAAGTGGAAGATCATTAAAGAGAGATCCAATCTAGAACTAAGAAGGAATTTCCTGACATAGCTCACTTCCAAAAATTGTGGAGGATTTCTGTCTCTCTCCTGGCTGAGCAGGAGTTTGGACTAGAAGACTTCTAAGGTCCCTCCCAACTTTATTATTATATGTTCTACAACAGTAAGGAAGAGTTGGAATATCCAGTGGTACCAGCAGCTATGGAGTATATACTATAGAGTAAATCAGGAATTACATTTAAGTTTCCAACCACAACAGGCACATTTCTTATTCTCTTCCAACATTTTTTTAGATGCTCAATATGTTGTGTTTCAGCATGAGAAGAATGATAAGCTTATTTTAGTTGTTTGTCCTTAACACTTTTAAACATGGGAAGATCCTACCTTGAATGTAAGTTTTAATCTAAGAATAACATAACTAGTGGTTGATTTGTTCTGGTGTACTTTGGGTTACAACATGCAAAAATGGACATTCTGCAAGCTTTTGATTCCATGCAATGTTTTTCCAGATGTTGCTTACAAAGCATTCTTGAAACTTTGATGAACATTTTAGTCTATCTGTACCTGGCTGATTTGTTGCTAATGTTATACGTCTGGTTCCATTCTTTTTTTAAAAAAACTTCTATAAATGTTGTTACACATTGTGTTCCATCATCACAATTATTCTGGAACACCTGCTCAATACATCTGTAATATGCCTGGCTATTGTTGAAATAATTGGGAACATATTTGATTACTTTAAAAACGCATCCACCAGAGCTAAAAGATTGGATACATAAATGCTCTTGTGAAATCTATGTGAATTTTTTGCAATAACAAGATAAGCCATTGTCCCACCTTGGTGCTCTTTGGACCATGTTTTGGGCATAATAACAACCTCAGGAGTTGAGCCTGAGCGTCCAGTTGGGATTACTGCTGTTGTAGCTCCAATCTACAGCACCACTGCACAGTGCCACAAGCCTGCTTGACTTCTTCTGGCTTATGTTTCTATATGATTTCAACCTGCCTTTTGGAGATGAGCGGGAAGAGCAGAGACAGCTTAGGGCAGCCTGGCCATGATGACAATCATATATTTGTTTCAGATCATCTGGGACGTGACTCATATGAGATAATAATCTCATTGCTATGATGCTAACTGATGTCACCAACCATCACAAGAAAAAAGGACCTATTTAATGCTATCATCCCAGTTGTCTAACACAGGAGTCCTCAACCTTGACAACTTTAAGACTTGTAGACTTCAACTCCCAGAATTCCTCAGCCAGCAATTTTGGGAGTTGAAGTCCACAAGTCTTAAAGTTGCCAAGGTTGAGGACCTCTGGTCTAACAGATCTATAGTATTTGGTTTCCAGAGGGCTGTTGGGGAATTTCCTATCTTGTAGTGTGTGCAGTTCTACCAAGGCCTTGGTCACACTCTTGAACACACTGTGCCTTTGGATTGCAGTTCTTTCCTGCTTATGGAACCCAGATTGCACTTAAATGAAGAACTCTCTAAAGATGAATGGGCAGAAGAGATATCAAAATGACCCTGGCATCAGACTGGAATGAGCCTGACTATAACTGGTAACTCAACATAGAGCCTATACCATACATGTAGTCCTCAACTTACAATTACAGTTGGGACCAGAATTTCTATTGTAAGTTGTGGTCATAAATTAAATTTGAAACAATTTTATAACAATTTTTATGGCATTTGTAAAGCAAATCCAGCTTCCCCAGTGGGCTTTTTTTTTTGCCAGAAATCAGCAAATAAAGGTTGCAAATCGCAATCACATAACTATAGGACACTGCAACCAATTGTAAATGCAAGCTGGTTGCCAAGAACCTGAAATGTGATCACGTGACCACAGATGCATGATGCTTCAGCTTAATAGTTAGGAAATACTTACTGGCTCTAAATTAGTTCATATCTCCAGGCCTAGATGATCCTAGGGTTCTGAAGGATCTTGCAGATTTTGTGACTAAACTTCCATCTATTATTTATGCGATTTGTTTACATAATTTCTCTACCACCTCAGACTCTAGGCAGTTAACAAATCCTTGAAAATGGACAAAGGATCAGGTGAGTGAATAAAGGAAATGTTCCTACCTTGAAAACAGAGCATCCAGGAACAACAAAGCAAGAAACTGGCACTGATGAAGTGTCTAGAGGAGATTATAAATTGGAATTGCTTACAAAGTAACTACAGCAAAATTAAGAAGGCAGAGGCCAGAAGGAGATTTTTTTTTCATCATTACACCCACCTTGTCAAACAGCTGGAAGGGTAAGATTTGTCCCAATTCTGTGGAGTTTCTGGAAACCTGTTAAAATAGATTTTTTTTCTAGAGGGAATTTTAAACTAGCTAGATAACACTATGGCAATGTTGAAAGCTGCTTTGTTTGTTGGGGAATATGTGCAGTGGAGGAGGGGTTATTGTGTTTATGTTTGTAAATAGTGGACATTTTTACAGCACTGAGAATAATCATGTCTATGAAACCACATGTCTACTCTACCAAGGTTTACTTTGGTGAACTAAGATGAATAGTTCTAATTCTTTCATCACTTTAAACTACAAATGCTGCATTTTGACCATAGATTATTGCTAGAAAAATAAGAATATAAGACTAGGCTTATTAGTGTCATTTCTGTCTGCTTTTTTTAGAAATATTGCACAGCATGAAGTGATAGAATTCGTGTTCTCAAGTTGTTCTAGCATATATGATTGATAGTATGCCTACCCTTGCCCTAACCCATATTTTTAACTTATAAAATGCATGAAGAAAATGCCAATTGGTATGTTGCTCCTTTTTCCTGAACTCATGAAAAAAGTCACAAAAATATGAACACCTTAATAAAAAAAATTAAACCACAGTCTCCCAACTTCCTATGTCATAGATCATGCAGTTAATTCTGTTATTTAATTTAATTATACCTCTCTTTATCCAGGCAATTTAGGGAAAGAAATGTTCTTTTGAAACAGATAATAAGAAAATGTGGCAGTGACAGAGAATCTATGCATATGCTGAAACGATTTTATCTCATCATTTACTATCATATAACACACTCATATAACACACTCATAAAATTAAGAATCACATTTCAAAGAAAATAAAGTAAATGAAATATGAAGCCTTATTTAACATTAAAGATCATGAAATGAAAAACATTATACAATGCGTTTAGGAGTGCTGAGAAAGATGTCGCTATGTGATTAAATCTTGGCATAAAAATGAATATTTCCAAGTAATTTTATAGCAGGTTATATCAACATCAAATAGCAATCACTCAAACAAGCAAACAGCAAAGCTAGCAACAGTGGGAAAGTGTTTTTTAATTGAGTTACAGGAAAAGTCAAGGAATGGGAATTAATATATCTTTCTGTAAAAAAGGTCATAGTGGATGCCACTACAAAAAATGGCCTTGCTCTGAATCCCAGCAGATCAAACAATAGAAAATACTGACACAGTCAGACAGACAGATAAAAAGAAAGACCTCAAGAAGTATGTACTGTCATGGAAGATAGGCTCAATAATAAATTGAAACTTACATTAAATATAAAAGAAGAAAACTGTATTGATTGATCTATTTAACAGATCAATTGCAGTGATACAATTTTTAAAAAACTGACTCGGAATAAGTGACTCTTGACTTAGTCTTAAAAGAAACTCATCCAAAAATTTGGTGTAGCCAAAGCTTTTATCAGATGCTATTCTTTGTATATATTTACTGTATATGGTCAAAATGCCTTAAAATGTTTATGGAGCTTTTCAGTCATCCAGGTCACGGTTGTCCCAAAGGTGCTTTTTCAAGAGGCAACTGGACTTCCTTGTTTTTCTTTGAAGATGTTTCGCTTCTTATCCAAGAAGCTTCTTCAGCTCTGATTGGATGGTGGGAAATGGAAGGATTTATATTCCTTGCAGACAGATGTTATTTGCATTCTTTTATAGAGTCGTTGAGGCCACTTGGAGGTTTATCGGTCTCCTCAGGGTTACCTGAGTAGTGCTTCCCCACATGTGCAGATCTATACATTGCAGAAACAAAACAACCACTTCATAAACGCATGGCACATCATAGAAGAACAAACCCAACAGGACAAGATTCAGCAGTCCATCTGCATTTAAAACACAAAAGACATTCTTTTGAAGACAGCAAAGTCCACATTTTGGACTGAGAGGAACACTTGTTTGAAAGAGTGGACAAAGGGGCCATCTATGTCAAAATTGAACAGCCCTCTCTCAACAAAGGGGGAAGGATACGACATCATCTATCTCCAGTCTACAACACAGTCCTTTCAGCAGTTCCAAGAAGGCTCTCCACACTCATTTGTACTACTCAGGTGACCCCGAGGATGCAGATAAACCTCCAGGTGGCCTCAATGACTCTCTAAAAGAATGCAAATGACCAAATGTCTGCAAGGAATATAAATCCTTCCATTCCCCACCATCCAGTCAGAGGTAAAGAAGCTTTCTGGAGAGAAACGAAACAGCTCCAAAGAAAAACAAGAAAGTCCAGTTGCCTCTTGACAAAGCACCTTTGGGAAATCCTCTTAAAATTCAAACACTTTCTTCTGAGCAAATACGGGCAGAATTTGGTTACAGCAAGAATGGAAATAGGAAACATTTTGCTAAGGCACTATTTGTAATCACATGAATGATTTGTGGTGCAGTTTGATAGTAAACATTATAATAATATATTCAATCTGTATGCCACTCAGTTTAACAGTCTTGATAAAAAGCTTGTTCCCTCATTTTTTTCTGAAGGCCTAGTAAGAAGAGATGTTGAAGAAAAAGGGACATTTCAGAATTTAAAAATTGGGAATCTTTCCTCCCCCCAATATATTTTAAATAAGTGGGGTTTCTGTTTAAATATACTTCAAGGGAGTGGGAGGAAATCTATCTTCTATATAATATTTTATTTTCCTAAGAACAAGATATTAATTAAGCATTCATTAACTTTTGTTCTTTGATCTGTTGAATTTTTCAGTAAAAAGGATTTCCAGTAAGATTTTCAGAAGCCCACACTGTCAAAATTTTCACAGATCAAGCTACCTTAGAAAATATTCATAATTGACTGAATGCCTGAGATCTCTCCATGGGACCCCCAAACTTCATCTGAAATATTGAATTTTCTGAGTTGGTGGAAGCTCCACATATTGCTGTAATAGAATTATAGAATAATGTTATTAGAATAGCTATAGAACCCCAAACTGGTATTGCTTTATCCATCCTCAGCATTCCTTATTTACTTACCTACTTACTTACTTACTTACTTACTTACTTATTATAATCTCTTCTAACGTTATACTGAAATAACTTGGATACCAAAAGGATTTTACAGAAAATATTCTGTGCAGTATCTTACCCAAGTTCAAGAATTCTAAAATGACGTAGAATGTGTCAAAGTTGGGCAAGTAGGATGAAGTGTAATTGGTAGAGGACAGGAAGGCCTGGAGGAACGTTGTCCATGGGGTCGCGATGGGTTGGACACGACTTCGCAACTAACAACAACAACAATGGACCCTAATGTGCATCTGGCTTTTTTTTTAGGCTACGTGGCCAGGAAGTCCTTTGCCCAACTTCACACTGTATGCCAGTTATGCCCCTTCCTGGACAGGGAGACCCTCCACTCAGTTACCTATGCCCTGGTCATCTCCTGATTGGATTATTGTAATGTGCTCTACATTGAGCTATCCTTGAAAAGTATCCGAAAGCTTCAACTGGTGCAGAATATGAGCATTTGAGCCATACTGGGTGCCCAAAGAAGGGCACATATAACACTGCTCCATGAACTACACTGGGTTCCAATTTGCTTCCAGGCCCAATTCAAGGTGTCAGTTGTTACCTATAAAGCTTTACATGGCATAGGGCCAGGCTCCCTATAGAAACAGCATCAGCCCACCTCACTCGTTCAGGCAGGCAAGGTATACTACAGAACTTGTCACTAAAGGATTTTGACTGGTGGGGTCTAGGAGGAAGGCCTTCTCTGCTGCTGCCCTTGCATTGCTCTCAGAGGTGAGGAAAGCCCCCAATCTTTTGGCCTTCCGCAAAGGGGTGAAAAAGTGGCTACTGTATGTAGCCTTGCGAGGGGAACACAGTGACCTACACATCTATGAAGATTGCTGGTCCCATGAGAATCTCCTATCCGCCTGTATTAACTACAGTTAATTCACCATCTTGGAATTCTTCACCTTCTGACATTTTTATAATGTTTTTATAATTTTAAAACTTTTCATCCCAAATTGCTCTATTTTTAATGTCTAATTTTGTTGATTATATTGTACACCTCCCAGAGCCCTTTTGAGGTAGATGGGTCGTTACGAAATGTGAAATACAAATAAATAAACAAAAAATTGGCAAAATACGATGGTAAACAAGGAATGTCCGGCAGGGATAATCTTAGGTTCTTTTTGAAATTATGATGCTGCAGATGTCAGTACATGAGCAACTTTCCAGATCCTGGTACTCAGAGGCTGCATGGAGGAGTATATTGAAATTCTTACAAGGGTGCGTAAAGTCCACCTTTTCTTAGAGACATGTAGATATTATAATATGCCATGCTCTCGTGTACATGGTTTTATATGGCTTCCATCCCTTTTCTTTGAAAGGAAGGATGGGAATTAGCTCATAAAGCTAATGCACTCTTCCCACTCTAAAGTGGGAAGATCAAGGAACCATGAATCTAGTACTGTAAGGAAGCTTGAACCCACCTACCCACAATTGAAAAGTCACAGTACAATAAAACTGGTTACATTGTGCCTCCTGGTGGCCAGTGTAACTGAAAATACCATCCCACAGAGATGCACTATGTAAAAGCAGAAATGTTCTTCTCATTCCAATAGCCCATATACATTAGTGAATTTCTATGGCTAACTGTGAACTTGCATATTCCTGTTCTTAATTCAACATTGGCTTCAGTTGGATTGTGCTAGAAATAAACTGGAAGTCAGTGGAGATTTTAGTATTACCAGCAAGATATAATCCATGGAGTGAGTAGCAATTAATAATTTAGCTGCTGTTTTGAGTGTTTTGAGTTCTCATAAATTCAACCCAGAACTGCATATGTTTTCTATTAGCAAAAAGTATGTAGGAGATTTGTGTGTTGGTGGAGTGGCAAGAACTATCAAATTAGCACATCTTCTCTGTGGTACTGGTGAATATACAGTATACTATCTTATTTGTAACTGGGAAATGGGATACGGTGCTCTGATTTATTTTCTCTATTTTGTGCATCATTAACACGTTAAATGAGTTCAGAGCAGTTATAACCCAGATTTTCTTGCTTTGATTATAGATATGGATTGCATTCCACCAATTTTGATGGTGTTAAGTATCCAATAAGAGAGGTGTGTGTGTGTGTGTGTGTGTGTGTGTGTGTGTGTGTGTGTGTGTGTAAATCTGACCCTTAGTATGAATATTGAAAGGCCAGCATAGGTATCTGCCCCAATGGAAAAATTCTTGCTTTGATAATCCATTCAAGATTTTATTGCTGTAATGAATTTCATGGGCAAAGGAATGAGGATACATTTGGGAACTCTTCTAAAATAATCAGAATGTAATAGCTAAATTATTAACTGATATTCACTCTATGGATTATATCTTGCTGTAGTAAAATCTAGATTGACTTCCAGTTTATTTGTAGCACAAGTCACTTAACAGCCAGTGTTGAATGGAGACCAGGCATATACAGGATGAAGTGCTCAGCTAACCATAGAAATTTACTGGGTGTATTTGGGCTCCTCCTTGGTTCTCAGTCCAACCTACTTTGCAGTCTTGATGAAGCCATAAATTAGGGAAAGGGAGTTCTACTGCAGCAACTTGACTTTCAAAGCAAAGTGAGTAACTTTTTGAAGAGTTGGAGATCAAACCACAGGTTTCCAATTTTGTGGCAATGTGATCACAAGGGCTTGCCTTTAATTTTGGAGCCTATAGTTCGGCATTTTGGCTATTACTTTTGGGAATAGGAATGAAGGCATCTTTACACACACACACACACACACACACACACACACACAAACTGTTCCAAGTCACATCATTAAAATGTACAGCAGTGTAATCTCAAGACACTGGAAGGTTGTCCTCTATATTTAGAGGAAAGGTGGCATTTAAGTCTAAATAAAATACATATTTCAACATATATTGTCTTTAAATAGCTGAAGGGTCACCTATTTCAAGTGAACCTGACAACTGATTTGCATCAAATGCACTGCTTTAGAGGTTGCCAAACAGTGTTTTTGATAATACTGATACAGAATGTTCTTCATACTTGCACAGAGAGGTAGGGAGATGACCTTAAAGGAAATAGGCAAGAACCATCAGATAAGCAGTGGGCTGAAACTTACCCTAAAATTTGAGGGGAAAGATAGTATCAAAAGAGACTCAGGCAGGATCCTCCTTGATCCACTGGGATACAAGAGGGAAAGGAGTGGATTTTTATCATAAAAATTCTTCCAAACAATGAGAATTGTAATTTTTTCCATCCAAATAAATCCTTCTTAATTTCATTCCATACTTTAACATTATTATGACATGAATTCATACAGTTCACATTAGTTATACCAAATTTTCACTTTTTTTCAATCTGAAAACTTTTCACATCTTTTTCGTCTTATCTTAATGTTGTTTGTCAGTATCTTTGAACTTTTCCCTTGCTAATATTAAATCCAGCCATTGCATCAAATTCTCTTAGTTTTTCCATTACTAAATTTACCCTTATGTTCATATTAGTAAAGTTGGAAGGGACCTTGGAGGTCATCTAGTCCAACCCCCTGCTCGGGCAGGAAATCCTACACCATTTCAGACAAGTGGCTGTCCAGTCTCTTCTTAAAAACTTCCAGTGTTGGAGCATTTACTGCTTCTGGAGGCAAGCTGTTCCACTGATTAATTGTTCTCACTGTCAGGAAGTTTCTCCTTAGTTCTAGGTTGCTTCTCTCGGTTCTTCTCCAAAATTAGAACCAAATCATCAACAAATAACTTTAGTTTATAAATTTCTTTCTTAACTTTCAGTCCAGTAAGTCTCGTTTCATGTCTTTATCCCAAACTTGAAGAGCCAGAATGAATAACGATGGAGAAAGCAGGCATCCCTGCCTCGTTTGTTTCTATATTTCAGAGCTTGGTCATTCACAATTATTTGTGTCCTTTGTGAAAATGTATTGATGTCACCCATATAATAAAAGTTCTCTCCAAAATTGGTATCTTTCAAATTTGAAATAGAAAAACCATTCAAAAGCTTTCTCTGCATCAAGAAATATTAAGCTTGTTTTTCACTATGTTATGCCAAGTACTCCAATACATTAACAACATTTCTAATGTTATCTCTTGTCTCTTGGCTTTAAAAAAAACCCTCACTGTTCTTCATGAATAAAATCGTCAAAAACATTTTCAGTCTTTCAGTTAAAATCGTTGTGAAGATTGTATAATTATTAGTAAGTAATGATACTGGCCTATAATTTTTTGACAAAATCAAATCCTAGCCTTTTGGAATCGCTGCTATATATGCTCCTACCCAACTACCTAGAATGATTCCATTATCTAAAATGGAGTTTATCATTTTTTTTTTGTTAAGGTAATAAAAACTCATCTGGAAAATATTTATAAAATGTCAATAATCCATTTGGAACATGGGATTTATTTTTATTCATCTTTTTTATAGCATCACAAATTTCCCTTATTATTATTGGTGCATTAATCATTCACCTTTGGGCATTTAACTGTGATAGGTTTTGTTTCTTTAAGTCCTCATCTGCCCTTATTTCTTCTCCTTTGTATAGCATCGTATAGTAGTGATTGCTATTAGCCAATCTCAATAATGGATAGTTATGGTCTTCCTGTGATGTCAATTTCCTCATTTGATTTTCTTTAACAATTGTAGCACTAATATAATTATGTCCAGATAACGGAAGAGTTTTAAACAAAGATTCCATGTGAGGGAAGGATCTTACTGCCTTTGTATACAAAGGGAATTTGAAAGCCTTAAGTCGACATTAGTTCTTTTAAGTCTGTGGACACACAATAGTACTAAGTTAATTACCTCCTATTTTAATTCATTTTATAAGTCATTCAGAATTTTTAATTGAGAAATTAAGATACAAAATAATAAATGGCATTTTCATATGAAGAGTAAACTTTGTTCTGTAACCTACAATTAACAATGATATGAAAATACATAGATAGAAAGTTGCTTGCCATTAAAACTAAGGGAACTTTAATTATGATCTGATACATTTTGAAATCTAAAGCACACACACTATGCAATAATCATTAAACAATCTATTATCTGAGGTTAGCTAGTTTATGTGTTTCTGAAGAAATCTTATTAATGAACATGAGTACAGAGGCAAATTTCAAGGGTTGCAAGTTCTACAGAATTCTCTATGTGCTCAGTAAAATAAACAGGCATGCCATCTGTAATCATGTTTTATTGCACTGAAATTTCATTGCATCATTCATTTGCTGTTCAGAAATACATATTCCTCTATGAAGAATCAGAAAATGAACAGTCATGAAACTAATAATAATAATAATGATAAAGTTGGAAGGGACCTTGGAGGTCATCTAGTCCAACCTCCTGCTCAGGCAGGAAACCCTATACCACTTCGGACAAATGGCTGTCCGGTTTCCTCTTGAAAACTTCCAGTGTTGGAGCATTCACCGCTTCTGGAGGCAGATAACCAACAAATGTATTTTTCATATTTTAATGATATGTATTAAATACATTTTCTCTTAGAGTTTTGTTTGTTCGACATTGGGAATTGTTTTATTTACATCCAATCTTTCTTCTCTGATGAAATTCAATTTTCCACAAGATTCCCAAGTAGTTTCCAATGCAGGTACTTATCAGATCAGGACAATGTTCTGCCTGTATTAGAAGTATTGGGCATACTGCCTTCCACTATCCAGTACAAAAAAAATATTTTGTTTTCTGACCACCAGGGCAATTCTAACAGTTCTCCATTAGCAAAAGTACCTTTCTTAAATACCAATGTATAATGAATGACTGTTTTCAGAAACAGGAAATTGAAAACTTATTTATAAAATGTACTTTATTTAAGTTTTTATCAAAAAGGAAAAACAGATATACTATGCTATGAAAGCTGTCATAGTGTATTGATTATGGTTCGTTTACGAAGTTCTTCTACATACTCCTTAGCTTGATTGAATCCAGTCTTTACAGGTGCTGGAGGTGGAGGTGGTCCTTCAACTAACCTCACAAAGTAATGACATTTGGCTTTGTCCATAATCCCAAAACAGCCTTTGCCATGGTAGCGGATTCTTTTTATATAGTGTCCTTTTCCAGAAAATGATTCAGCTAGAGAATATCAAAGGAAAAACCTGGTTACCACAGAGATCCAAAGAAACACTTAGTAGAACAGTCAGTTCAACAGTTCCTTAGCTGTTTAATGCATCTCAAAGAAAAGAGAAAATGGTTCGGTCTTCTAAGATAATCAAGCCAAATGAATAAAAAGAATGGATGAATACATTTTAAAACATGTGACAGCTGCTATCCTTCACTCTGAACTAGCAGGACTATTTTTTAAAAAGATTTTTCTTTTTTGTCTTCATCAGCTACCTCTGCCTACCGCCACTGTGCCAAGAGTGTTGCTACTTCTGGAAACTTGTCTCACATCAGTGACTCATCTTGACCCCATTCAAAATTCTATATAAAGCATTAAACAAGGAAACACAATAAAAGTATAAAATAAAAATATTAAAGGTAAGCACCTTCTAATGTGATAAACAATCTGTCAGATCTTACTTATACTATGCATCAGTGTTTCTTAAACCCTTTTCTCTGTACTTGTTCTCTTTGCTCAACAACCATGGGAAAAAAGGTCGTAAAATTGGTACTATTCACTTAACCATCTTGCTTAGCAATGGAAATTGTGGTCCCAACTGTAAGTTGAGGATTATCTATAAATTATAAATTACATTACATTCTGCTTTTCTTTTTGTTTTTGGGAAAGTTTCATACAATTATAAAGTATTTACCAATGTATAAATTGGATTTAAATTCTACATTATATTTTGTCACTGCTAGTTCCTGGGCTTCCAGAAGAACCTATTATGAAAAAGGAAAAAAATGTAATAAAGTCACAGAGATCATGAACATTTTCAATTTAAGAGCTTTAAAGCTCTACAAAGAGAAACAAAGGAATATTTGAATCTTAGCATATTGAAAATCCTATGCTCTTCAGAGCAGAAGCTTCTGTATTCTAATTAATGGGATTTTTATTCCATGAGACTTATTGCCAGATCACTGAGCAGAGCATTGCCTTAGTTAACTTTTAGAAGTTCAAACAGATCCATGTCCCAGAGAAGCAGAAGCTGGTGGTATTCTCCAACTTGAGGATATGTAGGTATCTATGTTCAGCTAGGTTGGCAGGAGCTGGGGCAAGTAATGAGAGCTCACCCCATCGCATGGCACTCTGGTTTTGAACTTGGGCTGTGGGCTTTCCAGCTGACAAGTTCAGCATCTAAATTGCTGAGCCTGCCAACCTAGCAGTTCAAAAGCATGCAAATGCAAGTAGATAAATAGATATCACTTCGGTGGGAAGATTACTGCATTCTATATTTTCATGCTGGCCTCTTGATGACATAAGCGTCTTTCAGACAATCATCCAATCCCAACATCCTTAAGATGGAGAGTGTTTTAATTAAATTCCATTCCCCAACAATATTGAGCTGAAGTCCATTCCACCTTTATAATAAGCATCACAATTTTTTTTCCAAGACTCTTTTCTATCTTACCTCAATTTCCCTTTTCTGTCAAAACATAGTCAGACATACTTTTTCTAATCCATTACTGTTTAGTAAACTTCCTTTAACTTTCTTACATTAGCATTTTTTATTCTTCTGCTTCCTAACTCCTGGGACCCATTCCTTGCTTTCACACTCTATACATCAGGTTTAACCACAGCCAAATGGTCATATTTTCTAAAGTATAAAATCTTGTTTGGAAATCAAAAATTCACATAATATACAGATAAAATCTCTGCATATACTGAGTAATAAATTTCAGAAAAGCTCTCAGATAAATGGGATTAACCAAAATTGGAAACACATTTTAAAGAAAACTGTAACATACCTCTTTGATTATTTTTGCTCCCTTTTTATCATTGAATTCCATCTGTGCCAATGCCTCATCAATGCCCATTCCCCGTATCTGTGCAAAAAAGTCTCAAAATGATTACAATGGCAAAGATATTTTGGCATAAAAGAACTGTACAAGAAGTCCCCACTTACCAACTGCAAGTGAGACTGGAAATTCTGTCGCTATGCAACACAGTCGTAAAGTGAAACATAACATGACCATGTCCAACTTATGACATCAGTTCTGACTGTGGTTAAGCAAATCACTGCAGTTGTTAACTGTGATGCCACCATGAAGCCAGCTATGAAAGTCACCATGGCAATCATGTGACTGCAGGACACTGTGACCAAAATAAATGTGTGCAAATTGCCAAGCACCCAAATCATGATGAGGTGACCCTGGGGACACTGTGACCAGTGCAAGTTCGAGAACAAGTCACAAGACTCCTTTTTCAGCAGTTGTAACTTCAAATAGCCACTAAATAAGCAATCAGTAAGCAATGGTTACTTGTACCACATTGGTTCTTATTTATTGCTTTGAGGTCTGAGTAAAACACTGAAGTAGCATAACTATAAGCTGATGACACAGGAAAAGCTATCAGGATCATATAAACATGCATCTAAGAAATCTATCAAAACAGCTCTTACCAATTTGGCCAGGTACCACATCTTGTCCTTGTTATATTTGATATCTCTTCGACTGTGGTATATTTCCTTTAAAAAAGAAATGTTTATTACATAAAAGTAGCGAGGTAAAATGGTTATAGCAACTTATCCCCAAATGAATGCATCCATATTTGAGCACAGAAGAGACAGAGCCAAGATTATTCAAGACTCAAACCCTAAATGTAACTTTTTGAATCAAATTGTTTTATAGTACATATCAGCAACAAACCACAGCCCTAGAGCATCCTCTAACATCTCAAACACTACACATTACAGTTTTAATTTTAATTAGTTTAATTTTAATTACAGTTTAAAAAATAAAAGTCAGCTGAATCTTATAGGATTTCTAAGCAAGACTGCTGAAATCTCATGAGAAGTGATTAGGCAATCACCTAAGATCACAGGCCGATCAATTTTAGACACTAGTCCATCTACCTGAATACTATCTAGTTAGAAGAAGCTGTCAGGTATCTTAAGAAAATCCTGACATTGTGGCTGATATTATTTTATATAAACCATTAGCATGGTATATTGAAGCAGTTAAATTTTAACACAGTTTTATAGGAGATATGGGAATTAACTTGACCAGAGTCCATTCAACTATGCCATTGACATTCTTCTCTATTACCATTACGTCTTCCATCTGATCTTACTTTTCCCTTCTGGGTATTCTCAATTGATCACTGGAAGAGAAAGGCTCAGTTGCTAATGAAATAAAATGCATTACCTTAAAGTTTGCACCTTCCCAAAAATGAGTGCTATTGACCTATTACAGTGATGAGTACTAGAATGGTTCTGAAAGAAGACATGGAAGTCTTCTATGGTTTTTCATAATCTATCTCACCCCAAAAATGCCAAAGAACTACAAGGAATTATTTGTATACAAATTATTTGTATATATATATATATTAGGCCTATGAGTTTAATCCAAATGAGATGCTATAAAATGCTCAACATTTATTTCATTACATTTATTATAATTGCTGTCTTCCAACAAACATGCTCACTATGTCACTATGGGCCACATCCACCATAAATACAGCAACCAAGGTCAGATTATTTAATGCCATTGCCATACCAACTGCCATCTATGCTAGTGAGGCCTTGACTTCTAGAAGAATTATTGATAAGATCAACATCTTCCAGCAGCGTTGTCTCAGAAGGATTCTTCGTATCTCATATAGGGACCATGTCACAAACAAGGAAATTCTACAAAGAAGTAATTCGTGAAGACTCTCTGAGATGGTGATAGAATGAAGAATCCGCTTTGTTGGACATGTGCTCCGCATAAGTGAGAATGTCCAGCAAAGACAGCAATCAATTGGATACCACCAGATTGTCAGAGAAAAAGAGGAAGGCCAAAGAAAACCTGGCACCAAACATTTCAGGAAGATCTGAAAAACATCAATCTTAAATGGAAGGATGTGGGGATTGTAGCTATGGACTGAGAACTGTGGGGTATGTTTGCAGCCCATTGTTTTGCACAGGACATGATGATGATTATAGCTGCCAACTCCAACACAGCTCTCAAAAACTACTCCTCATAAAATTAGGACTTACTGCTGGTCTTCGAGGTTCATCTGGCCCTTGTGGAGGATAGGTGATGTTGTTCTTTTTTTCCCACCTTGTACTGTACCCGAAAGACCTGCATGTATTTGATAGAAGAGGAATGCTGGAAGATGCCAGGACCCTACAAGACAAGGTTTTATCATTTTACAAAAGCTAAATCCTATCACTGGTTCTGGTTGCAATATACATAAAGGAGAATATTTGTAGCTCAGGGTTGAAATGAAGGGTCCTTGGTGCTCTCTGAGCTTGGTTGTTTTCTTGCAGACATTTCATTACCCACTGATGATGCTACCTGTTTTGGATAATGAAATGTCTGCAAAAAAACCAACCAAGCTCAGAGAGCACCAAGAACACCTCACCAATTGCAACAGTTATTATGATATTGAATGTTAAATTCATTCCAAAGAAACTATATTTATTCTAATTCCATAACCTAATACACAATAGGATATGGAATGTTCATTTTAGGCCAACCTCCTCAACTGCACTGCAAAACAATATATCCACAAATATAGCTATTTATTAATATCTTGCATTTATGTATAATCTAACTATATGGAAACAACAATTCTTTGGTGCAAAGTGAAGTAAATACACATGAGCCTAAACTCAAGTACTGTTAAAATACGGGATTTTCAGTGACAGCTGTCACTTTCACCCATTAAAAAGTAGCTTACTGTAAATCAGAAAGGGATCCATAACAACCAGCCATTTTTTCCAATCAACCAGTAACAATTCATATTTATGTTACGCCATAAATTGTGGTTTAAAATTGCACTGGCTGAATTGGTATATAATAGTAAGCAAAAAGCAAAACATATGACTTAATACAATGTGTGAATCTAGCCAATGAGATCATTATTACTATTACTTTTATCAGTCATTCTTGGATTCTCTCATTTTATACTTATTATATTCCATTCTTCCTTCCACAGTTTTCAGTTTGTTCTTTTTAACTGTTTAGTTTGGGGCTGGCCATCCAGTTTTTAATCCTTACATTCATTCATTTGTATCCTATATGCACTTTAGGAATATTTCATCATACATAAACTTTCTTCAGTGTAAATAGTGCGCATTTGACTGTATGTATTTAACAAAAACAAAAATACTAAATGTATTGTTTTAAAGGAACTCATGTCTACTGTTATTTAATAATCTGAGTATGAAATTACATTAGGCACATATCTAATGCCCTTGAAATCTTTTTGAAATATTATTTGATAATATTTGATTCCAATTATTTAAAAAGTGTAGAATATCAGAGCTACTGAAAAATTCCTCACATTCATAAGAAGCAGTCAGCTGGTTACTGTCTAAGAAAGGTAAATTCTCTTGGGTTCTAGAATTTCTGTATGTATCTTTAGATCTTCTCTACTGGCTCTATACCAACTTTTAAATTTCATGGAAAGAAAGTTTTCCTTCAGTAATCTATTCTGTAAAGCAAATACTTTATGCTTTACAGGGTGTTCCAGTGCCATCTAGTGATCATAAATATATAATGCTTTCATACTATCAGAGAATGTGAGAACACTCAAAAGCTAATCAATTTGAATTAATATCTAAATTAATTAATAAAGTTACAAAAGTGCTGAAAAAATGAGCTTGTGACCAGTCCTTGTACAACTGTTGTGTACAACCCCTGCAGTCACATAAAAATTTGGGCCAGCCTGCATTTACAACTGCCTCCCTGCAGCCATGCCCCTAGCTGACCTACATTGTACCTTCACCTGCTTTCTCTCTGCTGGGCTCATGGTCTTGGCCACAAGCAGGAGAGCATCCCATGTTTTTATTAAAATACATGAAAAATAATTGCTACTTCATCTGTATTATTTCTGATGTTTAAAACAAAACATTTTTATAGTTCCCTACTTTAACTATTGTGCTTAATGTTAAGTCCAGTGTTGCATGGAATTTGTGAAGAGAAGCATCTGGCTATAACAGGGGTCTTCAAACTTGGTCCTTTTATGATTTGTGGACTTCAGCTCCCAGAATTCCTCAGCCAGCGTGCCTGCCTGATTCTGGGAGGTGAAGTCCACAAGTCATAAAAGGGCCAAGTTTGAAGACTCCTGGACTATAACTACCACAGGACTATTCAAATCTGGGAGATTTTGTATTATCAATGTCTCATAGCAATATTAGCAAAGATCAATTTGTCAATTATTATTTTAAACTACAGGAAGAAGTCACCAAAGAAACATTGTCCCTATTGTTATATCACAGATTTTTCAGGCCAGATTACCTAGTAGCTCCTGATCTGTCTAAGATAGAAAATGCCATAGGAGAGAACATGGACCATGATGCTATAAATGGTCCAGTCCTCTTCATTTGACAAGTCATATTTTCTAAAATCTAGTGACTGCCAAAACCAATTGAATTTGGAAGATATGTTGTTGCACTCACTTAAAACTAATGAACTATCTGACTCCATAAATATTGTTTCCTGTTGCTCCATTTCTAAAGATGTGGGATTCATGCTTTGGAATAAATATTTTGAAAATGGTTGTAATATTGAAATCAGAAGGTTTTTTTTAGGATAGCTGATAAACAGATGGAGAAAAAACATGGGACTTTGTTTTTACATATGACAATGGTGACAAGGTTGTTATAGGCCCAAAGATGGAAAGAATATATATCTACAATGGAAGAATGGACTTTGAAATTAAATGGAACTAGCTGAAATGGCAAAATTGACTGCTTTGCTTAGAGACAATAATTTGATTAAATTTCATATGACTTGGAGGCCATTGATAAATTTCTTACAGGAAAAATAATCATTTTTTTATTTTGGAATTTGAAGTTTGGATTGGATTTGACTAGAGAAATATTGTAGCTTTTTAAATATAAACATATTTGCATTTGATAACTTATCTTTTATATGAAATTAAGAGAACATTTTAGGAATGTGGGTTTTTAGTAAATTGATTATTAATATTTTAAGATATTTAACAGATTGGTATTATTTCTTTAACTCTAGAGAGAGGTATGTCTGTACTAAAAGAAAGTCAAAGGTCACCTTTGTATTTGTTAGATGCATTGTTTGGCATCTATGTTTTTGCTATTTTCTGTTATGTTAGTTTGTATTTTAACGCAGGGGTCCCCAATGCCTGGTCCGTAGACAGGTACCGGGCCGCGGCATGCCAGCCACTGAGCCGCACAAACAAGCAAAGCCTCATCCGTGGGATGCAGGCAGCACACAAAACGAGGTACTCTCCAATCCGTGGAAAAACCTTTCTCCACGGAACCAGTTCCTGGTGTCCAAAAGGTTGGGGACCTCTATTTTAATGTATGATGTTGAAACTTAATAAAGATATTATATAAAAAACCTTATTGTTGTATATCCTGACACTGGTTCCAAACAGGGATTTTTATTGGAAGTCAAGTGGATGATGCGAGCAAAGAATCATGGTTTTTCTACTGCCATTCCTTCAGGAAAGTAGAATTCAAGAAAAAAAAATTCTAATCAACTATATAGTGGGCTCTTGCAATTTGAAAATTGTGGTACACTATGTCATCTTTACAAAATACTATTTATGAAGTTTTTTAAAATGTATTGCAGCTTATATTAAACTTAATCCATGCCAATTTGATACCAAGGACAAAAAGGAGATTGAACATAATCTATTTTAAGTCATTTGTTAGTATGATTTCAATATGCAATTTGAAAATGCATGGAGTTGTGAATCCCTCTTAATTATTCTTTGTTACTAGGAATTTTGCAGCATCTTAAAGGATATCAAATGCATTATAATAGCCATTGGAAATACTGGTTCAATATGCTGGAATATGATGTCCCACACAGCTTGAGGGCATGATGTGGAGGACATTTGTATTATGTATTTGCACTTCATTTGTAATTTGTAATCCATTTTGACAACTTTACAGATACAGAGAAAGGAAACGCTTAGAGGAAATCACGATGCACGCAATATTAAATGGGTTAATTTCATTAAAATTCAAATAAATGATCATTACAGCTACCTTTTGCAAAACAGCACCATTGGGGAAAACACTGAAAAATACTGGGGCAGGGGCCGAAACAAATAAAGCGGAAATGCAAGAATAGATCTTCCTAGAAACATCTTATTCCCAAGAGATTCATCAAGCTTTGGGTCTGTGGTAAATAACAGATTAAATCCCGAAATTAATACAGCACTGCAAAAAATACCAAAGGAAGCTGTACCCTAAATAACTATTTTCACAGATTCTAATTTCTGTCCCTTGATGGATTTCTTAACTTCCGCGAACTTCAGGTGCGAAAGCTCACCTCCCGACCCGAGGGCAACCGCCAAGGCTCCACGCGCGGGCAATTCCTGGGAGAGAGAAAGAAGATGTGAGTCGTGGGATCCCCGAGTAATTCCCCCCCCCCACCTTTTCGCAGGCCGCTCGCCTCGCAAGGCTTACCACAGAGCATCCCCAGCAGCGACATCTTCGCAGCCTTCAGACAAGGACCGACCGACCGATCGCCTTTACGGCAGAAGCCGGAGCAGCTGCGGATCGACCTAAAGCATTTGCCGTACGGTGCTCCCCCCTTGCGACAGCACGTGAGGGAAGTTAGATCCGGCTTTACGGCGGTGCGTGGTGACAGCTGCCGGGAGCCTCCTGGAAGCCCCAACGTGACCGCGACGCTTCCTCGAGACTCGTGCGATGGCTGCGGCGGCGTTGGGCGGTGGGGCCGCCGAGCGCGTGCTGCCCGCTTCTCCTAACTGGTACTGCAGCCGGTGCAGCGACGCTTCCCAGGATGGGCATCTCTTCGGCTTCGCGGCTCGGCACAGCCTGTGTCTCCTGGAGGTCCGCGCTACCGTTCCCACCTTTTATGGTACGTGCCCTGGGCTGAGACTCAGCAGGCAAGGTCTTTCTCCTCCACCACCACTACCACCCACCAGCCCCTCTGTGGTGCCTAAGCCTCTTTCTTCTCTCGGGACAGTCCTAGGAAAGAACAGCAGTTGCCGTTTCCCGACTTAAAAGCCAGAATAACTTCCTTTCTCGTCATCCTTGGTGGATGGCGACCAGGTGGGAAAGCTTTCAGCCGACTATCTGCCTAGTTTTCCAATTATGAAGACTCAGCCTTCTAGGAGTATATTGCTCCAGTGTACTGTTTAAGACGATTGTTACGTCTTGGCTCCCCTGCGACTAAATTTAATTATAGGGTTAGCTATAGAGAGAAAAAAGGTAAATAGGTCCATTTTACAAACTTACTCAGTAACCCCTGTTAATCTCACCTGAAGTATGCTCTGTACGAAGGAGCAGTGCATTACTTATTATATTTGGTTAAGGGAGCATAACTGTTTATATTTGGGAAACACTAAGCGTGGGTTCACCCATGCTTGCGTAGAAATCTCACTATGTACCAGTATGAGCAGTAGGCTTTGTCCTAACGTCTTGCCTATTTCTGAATTGAATTCAGAGTTCTGGAAGAGAGCTAAATCCCTTACAAACTTGAAGCCAAGGGACTGAGAAAAATATAATATGCCACACATACCTGGTCAGAGTCTATCTGTGTCCAAAGATCCACTTCTTATTTCTTGTCTGAGATGGTATAGGATAAGTCCTCCTGCTTGTGCAGGGGGCTGGACTAGAAGACCTCCAAGGTCCCTTCCAGCTCTATTCTATTCATTCTTATTCCTATTCTATTCTTATTTCCCCTACTAAATAGAATGAGATGGATGGCCATAATAGAAAGGGTTTCATCATTTGCACAGGTTCTCCTCAGGGCTGTGTCTTAAGTCCACTGCTGTTCACCCTGTTGACTTATGACTGTTGTGCTAGGTTTGCCACCAACCATATTGTGAAGTTTGCAGATGATATAATAGTAGTGGGCCTCATTCAGGATGACAAGGTGGAAGCTTACCGCAAGGAGGTTGAAGGATTGGGGAATTGGTGTAAGGAAAACAGCCTAGTTTTAAATATCAGAAAAACCAAAGAGATCATTGTTGATTTCAGAAAAGGCAGACACAGCCACACTTCTCTGTGCATAAATGATTCACCTGTGGAGATGGTTACCAGCATCAAATTCCTGGGTGTGCAGCTAACGAGTAGGCTGACTTGGTCGCTCAACAGTGAGAAACTGGTGAAGCGGGCACAGCAGCGGCTGCATTTTCTGCACCGCATGAGAAAAGCACATCTTCCTTCCCCTGTCCTGATCACTTTCTACAGGGGGACATTTGAGAGCATCCTGTCATACAGCATCACAGTCTGGTTTGGAGGCATCACTGCTTCAGACAGGAAGGCAGTGCAGAGAGTGGTGAGAATGGCTGAAAAGATCATTGGCAATTCCCTCCCTCCCATCCAGGACATAGCACAGAAGCGCTGCTTGAGCAGGGTCCGTAAGATTATCTGGGACACTAATATCCTCTTCATGACCTGTTTTCCTTGTTACCTTCTGGGAGGAGGCTTCGTGGTATCCGAAGCAGAACATCCAGATTCAGCCAGAGTTTCATTCCATACAGCATTAACCTTGCAAACTCTCAAGCTTCCTCTTTCCGTTATATATTCAAGATGGATAATATTTAATATTTATTTGCTACATATATGTAGAGATGTGGGTCTATACATACGTTGTTCATAGTATGTTTAGGTGTGTGTCATGTATGTGCTTCACTTTGAGAGCGGACAACTAAATTTCATTTTTGATGGGTTCCATTGTGCCCACAGTATAAAAATGACAATAAAGATTATCTTATCTTACAGAATGTCTTGCCCAAAAAGGCTGCCTCTTGTCAAATTAAGATAGTCTTCCTATCCCAGCCATTGTGCACATTTTGCTGTTTACTTTCCTACTTTTAAATGTTTTTATTATATTGAGCTGATGTCTTAAAATAATTTGAATGCAAATTATTCCTTTAGCTGGGAATTAGGAATGTTAATTGGGGTAAAATTGTTCAAAATAAGAGTTGATCTGTTTTACAAGTCTAATATATTTTTCACTGCAGGGGAATTAATAGGCCACACTGAAAGAGTTTCTGGCTTCACATTTTGCCCCTACCCTGGACAAAACTACTATTGTGCCAGCAGTTCTGATGATGGAATTGTGAAAATTTGGAATGTCCAAACATTGACTGTCATGATGGAACATACACTACATCAGGTAAAATGAATTGGAAATGGTAGTTCTCGATCACTTGTTAGTTTGTGATGCACATTTTATTATATTCTAGAGCAAAACATCACTGAAATTTTTTTTAGAGAAATATGGAATCAAATATTTATCAAGATTTGTACTGTGTATACATTGTCTACATGGCAGGCTGTGAGATAGTGTGAAAAAATATTATTATGCAGTCTGTTTATTTTATTTAATCCTGCTACTTGCCTTTCTTCTTCTTTGTTCTTTCTAATTTTCATATCTCTTGGGTGCATAGATAGGCACTTCATAATGAAGTTATATTTTCCAGATGAAAACTTTTATTTGATACCAATAATGATAATTCTAATATCCTAAGAGTAAATAAAGGTCTATATAACACCTTTATTTTCAAATGAATCAGTTCTCATCTTTATTTATATGTGATTGGATTATGACTAATCCAATTAGTCTTTAGATGTAATATGTTTTTTATGAAATGTTTGGAAAATGTGTTTTCTTAATTTTTTTCTATAAAGTACTCCTGAATTATTTAGCACTCTAGTAAATAGCTGGTCATTACTTCAAGAAAGAAAGAGATAGAGATCATTGTCTCAGTTTCCACCTTGGAAGAGATATGGAACATTCGTTATTGACCTTTGGTTATTAACCAGTGGACCCACTGGATTCTGGAAGTAACTGAGATAGTTTGCAAATTTAAATTCTGGCTTTTTATATTTGAGTGTTGTACAAAACCTCAAAAAATATCAACATTTAATTTTCCTTTTAATTGTGCTGTTTTTTTTTCCCCTCTAGAATACGATTTCTGCATTGCACTGGTCACCCAGAGCAAAAGATCTAGTTGTATCTGGTGATGAGAAGGGGATAGTGATTTGTTACTGGCATAATCGAAATGACAGTCAGCAATTTTTTCCAGAACCTAGAACTATATTCTGTCTCACTTGTTCTCCTCACCATGAAAATCTGATAGCTATTGGGTAAGGATCAAATGTTTATATATTTGATATATTTTATAATACTATATACTAATACATGAGAAAGCAGTTGAAATAAGTGTTGTTTTTATCAGTGGTGTCCATTTCACTCATGAGTCAGATTCTCCCTCATTTTTTATATATGGCCTTCTGAATCTGCTTCAAACATTTGGATCAGATCAGATCCTCATATCAGCAGGCAAACTGATACAAAAATCATATAGAAAAGTCAGGGAAAGAGGGACAAAACACCCTGCATTGCTATACTTGCCCTATAGGCTTGTCCATCTTTTGCATAGGTAAAAGTTGGAACAGCAAAATTGTTCCAGGTTTCAGTTGATTGAACTGCAAGCTGCTTTGTTAGTTTGAACTAACTAATGAGTTCAAGTAATTTGTTTGAGGTTTTGAAGCAGAATACAATACCCTATTGTTAATACTTTAAAATGTGGAAAACTTTCAGGGAGAATATTTTCATTAATAACAATCAAAAATATTCTGTTACTAAATTATATTCTCATCTACATTGAGAATACAGGATCTAGTTTTCCTTTGGAGATTCATTTAGTTATTTTGGAAGACAATAACTGGTTCAAAGTTACCCAGCTGGCTTTGTATCTAATGCGGGTCTAGAATTCACAACCTTCCATTTTTAGCCTGGTGCCTTAACCACTCAACAAACTGTTTTGTCAGTGCTAAAAAGATTAATACTAGGGGGAAACGAAACGAGGTGTGTGTGTGTTGGTTTCACACTGTTTATACCAAGTGATGGATTAAGTTGTTGAATACACATTATTTTATTTCCTTCTGTTTCAATCCTATTATTAATTTTGTAGTGCTATCAGAGGATATTACTCTATACATTGTGGGAGTTAAAACTTCTTAGGGTAAAAATGTTGGTTATGTCAACAACCAGCACTCAGTTACAGAGCTGACAAGCAAAAGTCAAAAGGTTTGTTAAAGAAAGGGAGGAAAAATAAATGCAATAATCACAGAGCCATGAGTTAAAATAGATTGTACCCTCATGTTACAAGAGGGCAATCAATTCCTTTAACTGGCATCATTTTAATGTAAAGAGTTTTATTCAGATATACCATTTCAACATATAGAAAGCTTCGGCTAAGTACAGGTTGGAAAGACATGATCATCCTAACATGGTTTAGTTAGGATTACATTGAAGAGATACATATTTATAAAACAAATATGTGATTATGGAGAAAGAGATTTCAGCCCTAGTCTAAATCTAGGATGCTAATTAATTCCACTTTATCTTTCTTAAGTGTTGCATATTTCTAGAATAATGGGGAAAATAAACGGACTAACTTAAAGTATGCATTGTTCCATATTCACATAAAGTAGTTTTACAAACTGATGTAATGCCAAGAAAGCATATACTTTATGTTCAGAAACATTTGTTTTTCCCCATAAACTATACTGTATATCTGCAGATATAGAACATAGAACGCTTTCTGTTGTGTTCAGTATATAGTTCCTGGCAGGCTGAGAAATACTCCAACTGGAAAGTTTTGCTGTTCAGATTCATTAATTTCATGCAGAAACAATTTCATGCAGAAACATTAAATTTCATGCAGAAACTATTAGCATTCTATGTTAGATTATGAAACCTGTATAAAATATTATCATTTGTTTACAATTCTTATGAGCTGAAATCTCACTTATTTCTCCCACTTATTAGTCAGTGTAAGCACTTCCATCCTAAGGTTTATGTTTCCCACTCTGCTCTTACAAACAGCAAAGATTACATTACAAGCATGAATGGGCTGCATCTAGTATTGGGATTATTTATTGAACATGACTTGTTAGCTAAGAAATTAAATATTGTTTGCTCAATATAAATCTTTTTATCTTAAGCTATAAAGATGGGATTGTGATTGTTATGGACATCAGCAAAAAGGGAGATATTGTTCATCGCCTGAGAGGTCATGATGATGAAATACATTCTTTGGCATGGTGCCCTGTGCTTGGTGAAGATGCTCTGTTCAGTAAACAAGATTGCGAAGGTATATATAAAGCATATGTATTGCAATATAACAGCAGTGTGAGTTTTGTAGTAATATTAGCTTCTGTAGCGCAAGCTAAAGACAACAACACTATTTTTAACTGATTTCTGGATACTTTCAGAAGAAGATGCCATTACAGGAGCCATAACAGAAGAGGCAGGTGTAGAAAAAGGCTATTATTTGGCATCAGGAAGCAAAGATCAGACCATTCGTGTATGGAGCTGTAATACAAATAGAAGTAAGTCTGGAGAAATTATACATTATTTTGATAACATAATGTATTTTTTAACTCTGTTTTCTCTGTGCTTCATGATATTGAAAGTTTATCAATTATAGATAAGAAGGGAGTTGCCTCATCAATTCTCATTTTACATAACATCCAATCCTGAATTGTGTGAATTTAAATGTGTTGAAATGGCACATAGTCTTTTTTTATAATAAAGCCAACAATGATCATCGCTAAAGCTGTTCAGATCCCATTGTTTGTACTCTGACTGAGCAGATCTTGTTGAAATGCCTGAGGCTCAATCTTATAGGTTTAGCTGGGTTGAGTTTGGGCGCATAATTCCTAAGAAATAAGAAAGGGTCCTTTAGGTCAGGAGACCCCAACCTGTGGGTCACAGCCAAATACTGGGTTGTGGCTTAATCACCGGGCCACCTGAATGGCTGGCCAGCACCACTCATGCAAGCAGCGCTGCAAGCGTCGGGCATTCGTGGCCCCACTTGCATGAGCCTCATTGCGGGCGCTGGTGGCTACACTCGTACCAGTGTCATTGAGAGCGGTTGCAACCCCATGAGCGCAAGCCTTGTGGGTGCTTGCAGCAACACTCATACGAGCCTCATTGCGGGCGCTTGCAGCCACACTCATGCGAGCTGCATCACAAACAGTGCTCATGCACATGGGCCTGTCTTGCCCACAAAATCATCCCCTCTTTCCCCCCTCCCCCGCTCTGGGCCACCAATCCAGAAAGATTGGGAACTCTGCTTTAGACTATGACCTTGGCCATAGTGTCTGTAGATAGCCTCTGGCAGAGCCAGAATGGGAATGTTGCAATTATCCTGGTTCTTGATCCATTGATCATCATTATGGATTGAGTATAGCAATTGGGAATAGGAGCACTGCGTTCGGATTTTCCTTTCTCTGTGTGTGATTCCAGAAGAGATTGAGCCTGAGATTCCATACCTGTGGGGCGCCTTAAAGCTTGATACTCCTGTTTAACATCTACATGAAACTGCCAGTGGGCTTTTCATGCATTTCAAGATGCCAATTATTACCTATAAAACTTTTCATGGCACATGGCCCTGTTATCTGATGGATCGCCTACCTCCTATTGTTTTTGCCCATTTTGTATGAGCAGGCCAACCAGGCATGCTCCGGGTCTCATCAATTAAACAATGTAATCTGTTCCAGGAAGTGCACATTTTCTTTCTTTGCTCCCTAGAAGGGCATCCCCCCCATAACAAGATTTAATGATTCCTTGAAAATTTGGCCGTCTGAACTTAGTAAATAAATTCCATGTATTCAATCAGAAATATCATGTTCAACAGTATTTATGTCTATATCAATTTGTGTCTTACAGAACATGTGCAAAAGGGTTTTTTAAATAAAATTAAATGGAACAATCCCATTTTCATTCCAGAATTTCTCCTTTATTTTGATATCAATGCAGGCTTGAAGTCTCTATTTTTTTCTTTTTTCTAGTGGTAATGAGCTTGAAATTGCCCTTTTTGAAAAGAAGAGGTGGAGGTGTTGAACCAATGGTCAAAGAGCGTCTTTGGTTAACACTACACTGGCCTTCAAATCAGCCCACATGCATTCTCTCCAGTTGCTTTGGGTGAGTATTCTCTCAAATTAAATGGCTGACTGAAAGGCAAAAGTATAAGAAAATAAGTTTGGGGAAGCTGTCGATTAATTCCTTAACATTATATATTTTCTTTGTTTTCTCAATATACCTCCAACTTTTCAAAAACAACCTCTCTTTCTAAGCAATTTGCTTTATATTTCCAAAAAGTACCCTCTGGATGTGTGAAGATTACAACTCCTAGAATCCTGAGGCTTTGGACGTACAGGCTCAAATTCTATGATTTGCATCTTCAACATATCTGGAGAGCACTAGTTTGGGGACATTGGATATATGTCTCTTCTATGTTGCATGTTTCTGAATTCTTAAACGATCTAGAAAGATTTCCCTGTGAATTATAATGATCATTCTGTACATGTGAAATAAAGCTTTTTGAATTTCTGTTTTAAAATACAATTTTATTAGACTTCAAAATATTTCATATTTTGTGCAATATGACTATAAGTGTAAAAGGTTATATACTTAAAAAACAATCTACTTTATGAATTAACAATTTCTTGCTTTCTGCATGTTTATTTTTCATAGTGGTGAATTGCTGAAGTGGGATTTGGCACAGCCTGGGAAGCGGAAATGGGAACTCCTGGGGGCTTCGTCTGAAGGACAAAACCATTCTAGAATAGTCTTCAACTTGTGTACTTTGCAAGTAGAAGACAAACAACTTCTTTTCTCCATTTCAATGGACAGAGATGTAAGGATCATATGTCTTGCTTGCTTGTTTGTTTGTTTGTTTTAAAAAGCCCTTGAGAACGTTCTGATCTGAAGGTTCCACAAAAGTTGACCTATCTTTGCTGCTGATTCTAGGAATATGTGAGTTTTCGTCCTCTGGTTTTTTCCATATCATTGCTGATAACAGATCTGCCTACAGAGAAAAATGATCAAATGTTTGTGAGGGATTTTTGCAAGTTTGGTGGCATTTTTATTTGAATTATTATCATAAATCTGTTTTTTGCTTTGGTGCATTACAGTTCCCTTTGACTCCTTTTCACAGTTTTTGGAACTAGACCTTCCGCTGACTCATCTGTCTTCACTTTACTTTGATCTTCAACATTTAACATCTTAACTCTCATGCAGAAGAATACGTTGAATCAAATAGCACATTAGCTTTTTACACTTTGAATCTAGTCTTACGTCTGATATTTGTAGAATTCTAGTGTATTTATCCATAGAATCTCAGCAGGAATCTACTCACTTTTAGAGCAGATCAGTGCTTCCCTTCAGAAATTCTTTGGAAAATCTTCATAATTTTCCTACTGAACTTTTCCATGGCTTTTGATTTGGTGAATTTTTATTGAAGCTCCATTCGTATTTTTTTTTTCTTTGTAGGTGAAGTGTTGGGATCTGGCAACTTCGAATTGCTGTTGGACTATGCCTTCTCTTGGGGGTTTTGTTTACAGCCTGGCCTTTTCACCTGTAGATATAGGCTGCCTTGCTATTGGAGTTGGGGACAGCATGCTCCGAGTGTGGAACACCATGTCAATTAATAATCATTATGATGTGAAAACTTTCTGGCAGGGCATTAAATCCAAAGTCACAGCTGTAAGTATTCTTCTGTTCCTGTTTTTCAATATATATTTTATTTTCCAACTCAAAATAATGATTTCTACATTGGATATTACTTATGTTTTATGTACTGTGAGTGCTAATTATATACATATTTATTAAAACGTCAGAAATAATTTACTTAAAATGATTTAAACATTATTTAAACATATTAACAATAATAAAGATTGTTGTATTGATTATACTAATTAAAAGTCACTGCTTATATCATGGCCATTAGATAAGAAAACAATTCTCAGCATAATTTGAGCACAGATGTTAAGATAATGAAAAAAACATTAACAAAATCTGCTTTTGAAAGCAACACTAGAAAGTGGCGTTTAAAAATAATGTAATGAACTGCTGTAAACTGTAATTAACTTTGATCATGAATCGTTAAGCTTAATATCTTCATTCTTTTACTGGCAGCTATTACTATGTTACTAGGCTCTAAAATGCTATACCTGCAAATCTATCTAATTATTTTAAATTGTCAGGATACTTCATGCAATGATTTATTAGTTTATTTGCTAGTTTGCTTACTTAAAAGTAGCTTCAATCACAGAGAATTTCATGCATTGTTAGTTTTCTGTTTGTGGTGCTTTCTGCAAATGAACATAGCTTATGGAGAATGCTAACAAATGTCCTTTATTACATGTTCTGCTGGTATAGATATACTTTTAGTATATTATGTATCTATCAGCTATGTTAATGTCACACAGTGCAACCTGGATATAATTTGCATTAATCCATAATTCTGACAATAGCGTTGAGATCTTAGTGTGTTTTCTGTTTGCAGTTGGCTTGGCATCCAACAAAGGAAGGCTGTTTAGCTTTTGGAACAGATGATGGAAAGGTTGGAATTTATGATACATACTCTAACAAGTAAGATATAACTATTTTTGTTGATTAGTATCTATTTACATATATATAATGATGAGCTATGATTATAGTTTTTTTGAACAATCAATATATGGCTGATTCACTATTCAGTAAACCATTACAGATGACAATAGGTGATAAGCCAAAACTGCCCAGATTTTGGCATAGTATGCACTCAACCAAAGGAAGAGAAAGTAACGTTTGCAAAACATATGAAGATAACCTTCTATTGCAAAAGTATTTGATAGTGTCAGCCTAATTCCATATGCTATTAGGGGTAGAGACTTGATAAAACCATAGAATTAGCATTTTAGTATTGTTTTTAATTTAATTAATTTATTTAAACCAGATCCAAGTTCATTCTAAGAAAACTTTCTGAAAGAACTTCTTCAGACCATGTTCGGATTCAAAATCTTCCAGAAGCCTAGTTATTTCTTAGTTTTCTTCATAATTTGTTCTGTTGCTTCACAGATTTATTATTACTCTTTAATTAGAATGCATTTTGTATGTTCATTCTTATCCTTTGAGCAGTCACAGAAGAGGGCAGAATTTATCAAGAGAGGGGGGTCAATTAGTATTGCTATTGTTTCTTGTATTGAGAAAATACAAAGAAAATTGATGCTGTGATCAGCCAGACATACTTTTAAACTTGTAAAAAGGAGTTTAGAAGAATTGTGGAAAATATTGCTGTTCTAGTTTAAAGGAATTGTTGGACCTTTCCTCATTTCTATTGATATTTTAAATAATGCTTAGGGAGGTTACTTCAGATATGTTTCTTTAAAAATGATGCCAATGTTTTGGTTTGGTTGGTTTATTTTTCTGTTTTGTATTTTACTTTTTATGATAAAACAATACATAAATAAAAATTTAAAAAAATGATCCCAATTTCATGTATCTTTTCCTATTAGGCCTCCCCAAGTCTCTAGTACATACCATAAGAAAACTGTGTATGCTTTAGTTTGGGGACCTCCAGTTCCTCCACTGTCTTTACGTAAGTCTTAGAAATATGTTTATATTTTTTTCATTGGCTTTTTTACTTGCTCCACATTTTGTGATAATGCTCTAGAAATAGCATTATCTTCTCCCCCACCCATGATGGGCATGTTCAAACTTTATTAAGATCTTCACAGATTTTGAAACTGCTTTATAATATAATCATAAACATCAGGAATATTCCAATTGACCATTACTTTTTGCAGTAATTTGATGATTTAAGTCATAGTTATGTTGCATGATGGTACTTTGATCCAATAAAGGATGATGGAATTATTATATTAAAAGAAATATTTAAAATAATAAGTTTTAGATTTTTTTTCTACTAATTACATTAAAATATACATGTATAAGAGACGATAGCATTGTTTTCTTATTTATTGTAGGGGGAGATGGTGATAGACCTTCCATAACCTTATATAGCTGTGGAGGAGAAGGAGTTGTTTTCCAACATAATCCTTGGAATCTAAATGGAGAAGCTCATGATATCAATAAACTCATTCGAGAAACAAATTCAATCAAAGTGAGTAAGAATTTTGACCTTGGAATGAAAATTGCTCGTTAGTTCTCCATCTGTGCTATAGTTCAAGTAGAAGAAAGTAACATCTGACTCCAAAGTAACTTTTGGCACATTGACATAGAATGCTCAGCTGTGCGAATTGGGTTGTTGGCAGTTCACCATCTGTAATGAAATAGAAAGAAGTCAGTCTGAAATTAAAATCCTACACAGGTAGAAAGTAAGGGGTAAGGAAGAGGTCCTGGTATAGAATGTTAAGAAGCTATGGGGCACGAAACTCACAAGCGGATAGCAAAAAGTTCAAAACTGAACTTGATTGAAGAAGAAGGGTAATAGCTCATGTTCAAGATTACACACTGGCATTAAGCATGGCAACACATACTTACTTTTCTGCCTTATTGTGTTAATCAGTGTGCCTCAGCAGCTCTGTTTAAAGTGACCACCAGTTTTCTGAGGAACAATTAGCAAGAATGTCCCATGAGTTGTTACATGCAGCATTTTGCTGGTGAAATTATTCCAATTTGCTCAGGTATAGAATCTGCTGATGAAATGGTTGGGATGCATCATGTGATATTCCTAGAACTCTTTTTCAGCTTCTTGATTGTAAGCAAGTGATAAGATAAAATGCTTTGAAATGTGTTGGTTTGTAATATGTAAATAAAAGGCAAAGCGTAAGCAATGAAGATTAAACAAAACTGCAGGAAGGCTAAACTTTATGAAGAAGTTTCTCAGCATTGCTAAGGTCACTACAAAAGAAGACAGAATGTTAGACAAACTAATCAAAATGCAGTGTTGGCTACTGCAGAATAGAGGTATAAGGTAACAACAGGAGAAACATGGGTGAAAAAAATGGAACTATTGATTAAAATAGAACTGAAGCAAAGTAGCATAGGCATTTGTGAGAAAAAGAATTAGTGCAAATAACCAAGATAGCAGTGGACATGAGCTATTACTGTACAGTTACGATCTAGTAATCATTAGAAGGCAAATGCAAAATAATTGTGGTGAGCAGGAAAAGGGTCTCACTTTCATATACTACTCAGAGCCTGTAAGAAAGGAGCAGAATAAAAATTCTAACAAATAAATTCAATACTGCCTTGACTTTCTCAAACTGTCTATAAGGCTAGGATGCTACTTTGTTTTCTGTTATCTTCTTCACTGAAAATCTGTTAGAAATTTAAAACTTTTAAACATTTGAAAGTTTCATTCTTTTATTACAACTTCAGAAAATATTTTAAATTCTTCCAAGTAGATTGGCCAGATCTACTGATTGTGGAACTTTTATTATGTCAAATTACTGTATTATCTCTTGTAGCAAAATTGCCATCTATCATGCCACTATATTTCTGCAACATATTTGCATAGGAAAGTTTAAATGGAACAAGTAGCTTTGAGAAAAGCAAGATACTTGCATTCAGCCACTTGTTTTATTGTGTCATACTATCTTATTTCATTTTAATGCTAGTATGCCTCTTGTTGGATGTTCAGTACTGAAGTGAGAGCATGGGATGGAGTCAAAAAGCTATATGAAAGCACAGTTTCTAATTTCTTGCTGAGAATACTTTCATATTCAAGTCATTCTGTAGATAGCATACTGTCATACTAACCTGTTTCCTGTTTTTTGTGATAATTGTATCTGTTTTCAGGGAAATATTACAGCTGCCATATATATTTCCTGTATAAATGCTGGGATGCATGATTTGCTCAGATTGGCCTTAGTTCTTACAATTAATGTATTTGTATTGTTTGATAAATACATAAATGAGACACCGATAGACTCGTTCAAATTCCATAGTCAAATGTCTCCTACAGAGTAGTTTTTAATCATAAAAAATTATGTCTGCCTGTGGGTTGAAAAAATAAATTAATTTTTGCAAAGTTTAGATGAACAGAAATTATATGGTGGCTTTTTTCATTTAGTTATTTCTTTTATATATGCCTTTATTTTGCATAACTTCAGGCAATGTACACAATGCTCCCACCTCTCAAAAAGACAACCCTGTGAGGTAGGTTGGTCTGAGAGAGAATATGGCTGACCCAAAGTCACCTAACCAGTTATCGTGCCTAAGGAAAGATTAAATCGTAGGATCTCCAGGTTTTTAGTCTAATATCTTGACCACTACTCATCAAGCTGATCTTTTCCCTCTTTGTCTGGTGGTAGTTGCTAGATCAGTTTTTCTCAAGTTTGGAGACTTTAAGATTTGGCTTGCTGGAGAATTCTGGGAGTTGAAGTTCACATGTCTTAAAGTTGGCAAGGTTGAGAAACACTGTGCTAGATTATTGTGAAAATTGATAGAATTCCCTGATTCCTCTATTCTCCCTGAAAACCTTCAGTTGACTATGTTTACATTATTTATTGCAGGAATCCCCAATCTGTGGGCCGTGGCCCACTAGTGGGCCATAAGGATTTTGCAACTGGGCCGTGGAAATGGCCGGCAAGCATGTGCATGTGCACATGGACACCCACATTTGTGCAAGCAGCAGGCAAACACGTGCATGTGTGCTCCATTTGTATGAGCAGCAGGCACACCACTCGTGCAAATGGAACTGCACACCCTTGCTGGCTGCTTGTGTGAACCATTCCCTTCCCCCCAACACCACCAGTTTGCAAAGCCAGAAGCATTGAGGAACGGTGATTTATTGAATGGATGTCAGTACTATTAAGGCTGTATAATTTTATTGATTTTCTTTTAGCACAAATTACCACCACATACAGAAATCAGCTGGAAACCAGATGGCACTCTCTTGGCTATTGGTAATGAAGATGGGTATGTGCTGAAATTTTAACTCAATGCTAATTTGCTATTTAATAGCAAATATAATGGTTGAGAGTCAAGCATATTAACTGACTTCCTCATTTCTTTTATGTTGAACTCCTTTACTGGGCAACAAAATCAATATAAAATTCTTCAGTCATTTAAAAAAATATAATTATTTAGTTCACAGAAAAAAATTCCCAGTAAATATGAGCAAATAAAGTATGAGCAGACAAAATGACATATCCAGATACTTGACTGATTGTGCTGTCATGATGTGTTTTGAGTGCCTGACTATATATCCTTGACTTATCACTGTTTTAATATATAATTGACAAAGTTAATAATTGGACTCTTTCTGACTTGAGTCCTTTTTTGTGTCTATCTAATACCGTTCCACTTTAATATCATGGAACAAAATTTGACAAATTTTTGTATTCATCAAACTTAAAGCATCCCTACATTCATAAAATTATCATACCATGCAAGCAGATATAACATATACCAAAAATATATGCATATTTAGAAATAGAGGTGGCTGTGCTATTATAATAAAGTATTCCAATTTGCAGGCTATTCAGAGTGGGATGGTAATGTATGTGTATATGAATTATTTTTGGAGAACAGAGACTAAAGTACTTATTTCTCCCATCAATTTCTATATTGATACTTCCTTTTTAATCTTGCAGATCAATTGAGATACTTCAGGCTCCTCATTTGAAACTGCTGTGCACCATCCAGCAACATCATAAACTTATCAATGTTATCCGTTGGCATCACGACCATGGGACACAACCAGAACTGAGTTATATGATAGCTTCTGGCTCAAATAATGCTATTATTTATGTACATAATATCAAGAGTGTCATAGGTGACTATGTTTCCAGTTCTTGCCACAAGTCACTGTTTAAACTGTTTCTCATCTTCTTCTATATTATTTTTGAATAAGACGGCATCTGTCATTGTTCTGGGTTAAAGCAAAACATGTTTAAAGCTTCATCTCCTGTAAGATAGCCAGTCCACAATGGACAGATTGTTCTCTTGATGAAAAGAGTCAGAACTTTATTCAGGAAGATCCAGTGCAGCAATAACTAATTTGTTTTCTTCTATTTCATCTTGTTTTTTTTCTTTTTTTTATAATTTTCTGTATTATTTGTTGTTTGATTTTTCCCTTTGTCTTTCTGTATTCATTTTTTAAAAATATTCTAAACATGTTTTAAAATCATATAAAAAGTAAGTTGTCAGTTTTGAGCTCATTCAAACAGAATGTTTTCTCTTTAGAGAGTTCTTCAGAGAAGCCTGTAACAATCACAGAGCCTTTTCGTACTCTGGCTGGACACACAGCCAAGATCACTAGTTTGTCTTGGAGTCCACATCATAATGGAAGACTGGTATCTGTTTGCTATGATGGCACTGCCCAGGTAATGCTTGTGAAATTATTTTAATAGATTTTTTTTCCTAATCTAATGCTGGGTTTCCCAAAGTGGTCAACATCTCCTCACAAGGGTCAATGGGACTATCCATTATTGTTGTTATTATTGTGCAGTAATATTATATAGTTAAAATACCATTTATTAAATTATTTTCATATAATGTTTGGGGATTGATGAAAAAATGAAACTTTATGAAGGGATTTATGAGTTGAAGAATTTGGGGTCCCCTGGTCTAATCAAATAGATAAAAGATTTAGGGATGCCTTGGTTAAAAAAAATATAGTAGGAAAACCAAACTTGGAAAAGCAGATTCCAAAAGCAGCTGCATTTTGTATATTTTGGGAATATTGTATATTATTGTGTAAATTGTCATTCTCTGGAATATGTAGAACGCTTGTGCACCTAAAAGCAGAATGTGCAGGATTTTTTTTGTCATGTAAATGCTTATATCTATGAAAAAATTAGCAAATGGTTTAATTCTGTCCTGTCTGCTGTCCTTGTCTTGCCCCTTCCCAAAGTTAAATGTGTCCTTTGGCCTTCATAGTACAAATATAAAAAACCAGAGCCAAATTTTAAAAGCATAGTGCAAATTGAAAACAAGCCTACAGAGGTGATAGATTAGAGCTTTATATGGGCTCTTTCAAACCATTGATTTCTATGGCCTAAAATAGAATTGGTATGGGGGTTCACCTGATTTAATCAACCTGATATGGACACATTACCCTCTTGATAATAAGGTAAAAAGCATGCAAAGGCTAAGTTAGCAATAGCACTTAGACTTATATACCGCTTCACAGTGCTTTACAGTCTTCTCTAAGTGGTTTACAGAGTCAGCCTATTGCCCCCAACAATCTGGACCCTCATTTTACCCACCTCAGAAGGATGGAAGGCTGTGTCAGCTTTGGGCCGGCCAGGATTGAACTGCTGGCAGTCGGCAGTTCTAACCACTGTGCTACACAGCTCTTAGAATATTAATTAGAATATTATGCAACACGGTTCTTGGAATATTGGTAATATTAGTTAGAATATTATGCAGAAAAATACAGGCAAGTATCTAATTTTAATTTAAGATCACGTCTTTAGAAATTGGAGATTATTTTAGTGGAAAAATCACGAGGGACTGATGAGGCATTTGTTCACAGGTTTGGGATGCTCTAAAAGAAGAGCCTTTGCACAATTACAGGGGACACCGAGGCCGTCTGCTCTGTGCACAGTGGTCACCTGTGGAAACAGAGTCCATTTACACTGGGGGCGATGACTTCTCTGTTCACAAATGGGTAGCTTTAAAACAAGAGCACATTCGCCCTCCCCAAGGTCAGTAAACTATTAATTTATACTTTGACATAGCAGTAAGAGTAAAAAAAAAAACAAAACCCAAGATTTGTAGTGATGTTTATTCTTTTTTTTAGTCATTATTCTTTGATTATAGTATTAATATTCCAGAATTAGTAAGCACCGGCTTCCTAAAAATGCAATAGTCATAGATTGAATGTTGGACTAAATCCAAGGAAAGAGGCAGAGAGAACAGGGAGCATGTTCCCACTGCAGTTCTTTTGATTAGAACAGTGTTTCCCAAACTTGACAATTTTAAGGCATGAGGACTTCAACTCCCAGAATTCCACAGCCAGCGTTGCTGGCTGTGGAATTCTGGGAGTTGAAGTCCTCATGCCTTAAAATTGTCAAGTTTGGGAAACACTGGATTAGAAGATAATAGGTCCCCTAATGTGTCTGCATGTGCACAAACCATTTTTTTTCTGCTGATGTTTCTTTCATTTTGGGAAACCATATTGTATCTATAATTATCTTCTTTGTTTTACTCAATTTATTTTTAAATTTTGCTTGCTGCCCAGAGTCACTTTGGTGACAGGAGAAGTTAAATAAATGAATAAATGTCCCTTCAAACACCATCTAACTGTGATTCCTAAAAATCAGCAATTATAGTTGATTGTAGAGTAAGGCTTGACAAATAGAAAGGCTAAGAAAATCTCTGATTCAAATAGGGGAACAGAAAATCTCATTCCCTTCCTGTGTGACAATGATGATTACGCATCATTGTCCTGTCTACTGACTTTATCTTGCCCCTTCCCAAAGTTAAATGTGTGCCACCTACGGCCTCCAAAATATTGTCTTCCTCCAAACTTTGGAGATAAAATTTAAAAAGCAGAAAATTAGTGTGCTGTCTCTTATAATGCATTTCATTTGTTGTAATCCTTTCAAAGGAACCAGTTTGATGCAATGGTTAAAGCATCAAGCTAGAAACCAGGAGATCATGGCTTCTAAGTCCTATATAGACATAAAGCCTGGGTGACCTTGGGCCGGTCACTTTTTCTCAGTCCTAGGAAGTGGACAATGGCACTTTTGAAATCTTGTAAGAAAACTGCAGGGACTCTTCCTTGCAGTTGCCAAGAATCAAAAAGTATGCATAAGAGAAGAAAGAAAGAAATTAAGAGGAATCTCTAAAGCTTTTAAAAGCATTTCCTGTTTATTAGGCAAGAAGAGTATTGAGCTAGAGAAAAAAAGAAGCACTCAGATTAAACAGAAAGTGAAGAAAAAGAAGAAACCTTTGGGGAGGTTGCCTTCTGCACAGAATATAAATGACTGGACGAATGGTGGTGAAAATATGAAAGAACCTCCCTTGGAAGAAAATGGGGTTTCTGACCCGGAAGGAGAAAAAGAACCACATGGACAAGAGGCAGCTGAGAAAATTTCCACAGAAGGTACATAACAGTTTGCATCTCTAATCATAGCTACAGTAATTGTCTTAATAAACTGGAAAATAGCATTTAAGCTGTAGAAACATGGTTGTGAGAGATGACTATTTTATTACTCGCCTCTAGAAAGGCAAATACTTGACATTCAACCAGAGTGAATCTCTTGGTTCCCTATTCCTTCAAATCATAATGTTTGTTTTTTTAAGTAAACATTGTTCTTTATCTAATGGGGCCAGAGACTTGACTCAGCCTTCCATCCTTCCGAGGTGGGTAAAATGAGAACCCAGATTGTTGCGGGCAATGTGCTCACTCTGTAAACTGCTTGGAGAGAGCTGTAAAGCCCTGTGAAGTGGTATATATGTTTAAGTGCTATTGATGTTACCATCATGTTATCATGTTTTCTTAATTCTGAAACCTTGACTGATTAGCTGAGTCACTGAGAGGATTGTCTTTTCTTAGCTCTTATGCCAAGGGTGTCAAACTGCCGGCCCGTTCATCATACCGGAGCCGCGCCCACCCCATTGCCGGCAATGGCAAAAAAGCTCCAATATGTTGCGCGACATCGTGTGACGTCGCGAGTTTGACATGTCTGTCTTATGCAGTTCCCTTGTTTTCAATTACATTTAAAGCTAGAGTTAGTGAATTTAGATAGACAAAGATATACTGCATATATATATTATCTTCCTATAGTTTTCGCTGTGGCAGTTTGTAGCAGAGGCATGTTATTCTAGGCATTGCACAAGTTTAATTAGTTCTTTCATTGCAGCAGACAGTGATTCAACAACTTGTCCATCATCTGTCCATGGGCTGGATAGCCTGAAACCTCCTGTTTTAGTTAAAACTCCACCTGTAAGGAAGGATCCAGTTAAGCCAGGTTTGTACACATTATTTATAAATATAGAATTATTTACATATAATCTCTTGAGGTTTTGGCATAAGGATCAGCAGCTGTAGTCAGGATATGAGTTTCTAACAACTCTCTTTCCAGGAGCAGATATTTCCGTGAAAAGAAAAAAGCCTCGATCAATCCTGCCTCTGAGCACATCTATGGACCACAGGTCAAAGGAGGAACTGCACCAGGACTGTCTGAGATTAGCGCATTTCTTACATTCCAAAGGTAAGATAGGAAGTATGTGCCATACAATGTACTGATCATTTTTTAGATAACTTCATATCTTAAATAGACTGTTAGCCTTGCTTTGCGGCTTTTTCAAAAATACATAGCACAATATATTAACAACAAGTTTGTTCCATAGTTCCATATTATTTACATTAGTAATATGAGAAAATTGTATATCACAAAAATAAATGACATAGTGTATAACTGGGACTCGGAACCTGTTCTGACCCACAGGCTGGATTGCCATCAAGAGTTAGAACATACAACAAAAACAGAGATCTTGGAAGGATTGCTGGAGGAGAGGAGTAAAAAAATCTCCATGTTCTTTACCAAGTGATATTTATCAAAACCGCTTTTTAGCTGCAGTTCAGGAGGAAAAGAGTAATCTTGATTGGGAAAGGCTTTAATGCCAGTAGTTTCATTCCCCAAATAAATCTTGTACTTTTCAGTCTACTCTGTTTGCAAAACTAAACAGAGCATGGTTTCTCCCAAGCATGATGTCACTTTGATTTCATTTCAACTGGAAGAGTATATATGTAGTGTCTCTATTATCCGGTTATGCATAAGACTCCCTCTTAGAACAATATATGAAGATCTGTTCACATCATGTAATCAGTGTAGTCAGAACACTTGAAGCTCGGTACAGCTGCTTTGAAGCCATTACAAGCCAATCATACGAATGCCTGTACACAGAAAACATTTTGATTTAGTAGCAGTACTTAACTCAGAAGACTGGGAGAGGACCTCTAAAGCAGCCAGAAGCAGTAGATTCAAAACAGGGTACACAATGCAGCTAATTCGTGCTCTAAGAAGAAATAAATAACATGTTAAGAATTATTTAAGCTATGGGAAGCACTTTTCTTTTATCATGAAGATCATAAATGTGATAAAACTTTGTTACTTTCCTGGTAGAGTTGAATGAAGATTTGACCCCTTCTCCAAAGGATCCTATCCATTTGGGTCTGTTCACAGATAGACCTGCCCTATATAAGATGATGGAAGCAGAAGGTTAGTATTTGAATCATTAATCAGTAGGTTTGGGTAAGGATAAATAGTAAATAGGATATAGTATTTGCATGTAAAAATGAGTTGTTAAGCCATGGCTCATAACCATGGGTTAGAAAATAATCAAGTTTGTTTGTGGATTGTTTTCTCTGTGTTTCAGTTATTCTGGCCTTAAACCTCTGTGGATTGGTTAGTGGCTTAGAAGAAACATACTAACGATAAACCAGGAAAATATAACCAGACTTGCTATTAGGACACAATGCTAAGTTATAGTTGCAGTCAATAAACCAACAAAAAGTTTCAAATTATTTGCTGCTCTAAAGCATACTGCATTGCTAACCATTCCCACAACATCCTTAACCAAATGTTACATTTTCTTTGGCCTACTTGTCTCTAGTCCTTGTTTCTAAAGCAGTGGTTCTCAACCTGTGGGTCGGGACCCCATTTGGGGTCGAATGACCATTTCATGGGGGTCGTCAAACAAGGCTGTCCGCCATTTTTCCCCCTTTTCTTTGGCTACACCCCTGGCACCCGGTGATGTATAAGTGGTTGGGGGTCACCACAACATGGGGAACTGTATTATGGGGTCGAGGCATTAGAAAGGTTGAGAACCACTGTTCTAAAGGATTTCATTGGGCCTCAGAAATCTTCACTGTATTCTGCTACTTTTTGGACTTTCATTGTCTCCTAGCATATCCTCACTTGTTTCCTTTTCCTTTGTCTTCCATCTCCAAACCCTCCTCAGTATTGGCTCTGAAGTAGTCCTAACAGCGGGTCACCATCATATAGGTCTCTGCTTCCATAAAGTTGAATTATTTTGGTGATCATTGATTTAACATACGGAGGGAATTAAAAGTCATATTTAGATAGAGTTGTATTTTTATATACTATACAATTGCTTCTTCTAGTTTAAATTGAATGTTGATGATTTCTGTAGTGGGTAATCAGATACTTAAAATTGCAACTCTTAATTTGGGGGGGTTACTTTTTGGGTTGTTACTGTTTTAATCTTTGAATAACTCAGTTGAATGATCACATATGAATGATCTCTGATTAGATAAGTGATTGTGTTTTAATTTTTCAAATGGCAACTAATACCACACTGATAGTGTGCTGTAATTGTTAAGACGGTGGGCTGGCACTGGGGAGACTCAGATTCTAATCCAGTCTCAACCACAGAAATTGAGTGGGTATCTTTGCACAATTAACTCTTTAATTAATTAATTTAATAATTAACTCTGTAATACAATTAACTCTGGAGAGCCAGTGATGGCACCAGGCTAGAAAGAGGCAGATAATGAATTCTACTCCTGCCTTAACCATGAAAGCCAACTGGATAATTTTGGACCAGTCACTCAATCTCAGTCCAACCCACCTCACAGGGTTGTTGTTTGGGGAAAATAAGCAGGAGGAAGTTGTGTTGCATATATTCTCTGCCTTGAGTTATTTATAAACATAAAGACATACGAGTAATAGGGAGATGGACAGTTTAGAAATATGAAATATAAAGTAAGAAAGAAAAGTAACTCTCAATCCAACTATTTAATGGGGTTGTTACTGTGAGAAAAAAACGGGAGGAAGGATTTAATTTTATTAGGAAAAGAGTACTTAAATGGAGATAAGAGTTGGGTTAAGGGAGAAACAGTGTGGCAAATAAAAACTACATAGTCATTTGGATCCAAAAACATCATTAAACTGAGGCAATAAATAATAGCACAGAGTGAGTTGCAAACTATAGATGTATGTGGATTTTCTTGTTGCTTTTTGATGATGATGCTGTACATATTGTTCAAGGCATACTATACATAATGCTTGTACCCACAGGAAAAAGTCATTTAGGAAATGGACACCCCGAGCTATTTCAACAACTGATGTTATGGAAAGGAGATCTTAGAGGTGCTCTTCAATCAGCTGCAGAAAGGGGAGAACTAACAGATCAACTAGTGGCTATCTCACCCATGGGTATGCACAGTACTGAAGAAAATCTGCTATTTTGTACCCAATACTAGGCAGTATTGTAATAATTATGCATTGTTCTAAAGTATTCCCTTCCTTAATTTGAAAATCTTACATTGGTTTTATACTGCAGGGCCAAAGTAGCTCTAGTGCTAGTGGTCAGAAGTGTCAGGCTAGGATTGGGGAAATTCAGTTTCAATTGTGGAGTTGATCCTGGAATTCAGTGGGTGTCTGTAGTCATTCTGTCCCAACCATACATATCTCCTGGGTTCAGTGAGATAAAATTTGGGGAGGGTCCTCCCACCCATGTTTGAACAAAAAAAAAAGGTAAGATGTAAATGCAACAAATAACAAATCATGTGCTTATTTCTCTCCATGTTACTTTATTTATTGTTGTTCCCGTCTTCCCTTCAGCTGGCTACCAGGCCTGGGCCTGTACTGTAGAAGCCTTTGCAAAGCAGTTGTGTTTTCAAGAACAGTATGTCAAGGCTGCCTCCCATCTCCTTTCCCTTCATAAAGTGTATGAAGCTGTAGAACTCCTGAAGTCTCATAATTTTTTCAGGTCATTACACTGCTATTGTTTCATTTGGTTCTGGTATAGAATTGGGAATCTTTATGGAGAAAGAAATGATTGTCTTCTAGCTTTTCATGTAAATCAGAAGAACCAGAACAGCATAAAGGTAGTTCTCGACATACAACGGTTCATTTAATGACCTTTTAAAGTTACAACCTCACTGAAAAACACCGCTTTATGACCGCTTTTCACACTTACAACAGTTACAGCATCCCTATGGGCACACGATCAGAATTCAGACGCTTGGCAACTGATTCATATTTATGACGGTTGCTGTGCCGCAGGATCTTGTGATCATCTTTTGCGACCTTCTGACGAGTGGGGAAGCCAGATTCACTTAACAACCATGTTACTAATTTTAACAAGTGCACTGATTCACTTAACAACTGTGGCAAGAAAAGTTGTAAAATGGGGAAAAGCTCATTTAACAAATATCTCACTTAGCAAACCTAAATTTTGAACTCAATTGTGGTTGTAAGTCAAGGACTATCTGTAGTTAGTGTTATAAAGGAATTATTTTATATCAATTTAAGACCATGTTTAATGTTCCTAATTTCTCCTATAGTCTATTATTTGACATTAAAATGTGTGTATCTAGTTGGATGCTGGCTTGCTGATTCTCCCAGCATCTTATTGGGGAAATAATCACAATAATTATTTTGAATTTAACTTGATGTGAAAGATCAGTGGTTCAGTGTGCTAATGTTAAGCTGTGATTTATTTAAAACTATTTTTCTCTCTTCTTCTGTCTCAGAGAAGCCATTGTAATTGCCAAAGCTAGATTACATCCTGAAGATCCAGTTCTAAAAGATCTGTATATCTGTTGGGCAGCTGTGCTAGAGAAGGATGGCCATTACTCTATGGCAGCCAAATGGTATGAGTTGCCAGCAAATATTATCTCTTCAATATATTGTTGTCACTTTTCTACTAAGCAAGATATTCTCTCCCTCAATCTCTGTCTAAATACAAAGAGAGACAGAGAGAAAGTGTGTTTTTCTGAGGGAGTCTGCAAATAGGCAACATAAGATACAGGAAGAAATAATAAATTATACAAATTACTCTGCTATGACTTTTAGAAGGAAAAGGTGTTCTGGTTGTGACTTCGGTCAGGCTATAAATGTCCAAATTTTGCCTTTCTAAGGAATTTTGTAATGTCAATCCTAACATTGCTTGTCCTTGAATTAATTGAGTTAATTATATTCTCAGTACATAATAAGTTAGCATTAATTTTTTTTCTGGACTTGACTATGCTTTGCACCTGCTACCAAATGAAAGTCATTGGAGTCTTCAAAACAATACAACCAAAATACAATCTTGTGGTTCTTGTGGTCCCATTTAAAGTTGAAGAATTGTAAGCAATTCTTGATAACCTCTCAACCCTCTTCAGTATATATTAATGTACAAAGCAGATACTTCCAAGAGGAGAAATAAAGATATAGAATTATAGGTGTGGTCATGTGCCCTTTCAGAATTTGTAAAATGTGAACCATTTTGTAAATAAACGTGAACATGAGTGATCTCAGACGTAATAGCACTCGTCCAATACTTGGAGGGCTACCACAGAGAAGAGGGCATAGATACTAATTGCTATTAAGGCACAGCTGTGGATAGTTATCCTTCATTACCATCTCAACCTCTGTATGTCAGCTTTAGTGTATACTGTATTATTAGCCCAAATATTCAAGAATATACAAACTTTTTAACAGGATCGTTTTATTCTTTCTTCTATTGTTATGGTTTGTATAATGATTGTGCTATTCTATGTGGCCTAATAGTTTAATTTGAATCGTATTATAATTTTTTTAAAATATGTGTTTTTTCTGGTCACTCATATTTACTTTCAAAATGTTTAGTATCTTACAGATATTGTGAGAGGAGTGTAAACCTGTGAGCACAACTATACATGGATTAATAGTTAAAATGAAAATTTGATCCAAATTAAAGTTTAACTCTTTGTATAAAATGTTTCATTTCAGTTACCTTGGGGCCACCTCTCCCTATGATGCTGCCAAAGTACTGGCTAAAAAAGGAGATATTACATCACTTAAAACTGCTGCCGAATTGGCTCTGATAGTTGGAGAGAAAGATTTATCTCTGTCCTTCTCCTTGAGATGTGCCCAGGAGCTTCTTTCATCTAAGAATTGGGTTGGGGCACAAGAGGTTCTCCAGCAGCATGACAGCTTGTTGGTCAGTGAGTGATGATGATGATGATGATGATGTGTGTATATATATATATATGTATATATATAGTTTGCTATATTCTTTAGATCAGGGGTAGTCAACCTTGGCTCTTTTATGACTCGTGGACTTCAACTCTCAGAATTCCTGAGCCAGCCAGGAATACCCCTGCTTTAGATGTTAGCCCAATTTAAATTAATATCTGTAGCTAGTTTATATATAAAAAGCTAATTTGTACTCCCTTACAACAGAATGTCTGAACTTCTAACAAACATATTGATGCTTTTTCTATGACATGAAGGGTTAGCTTTCATATGTTTGAGGTCAGACATAGCTAACATGAAACAGTCATACTTTGGATTAAGGATGGTACAGTTCTTGGAAATTGATGCTGTCTGCCAGCCACAAAACATACGAACATATAATTCTGCAAATCGGCTGGTTTGGGTTAAAGGTTTGGATAATGACCCTGTATATGTAAAAGCTTGAATTAACATAAACATTTGTCATATTACTGAATATTACATATTGTCAGTATACAAGTGATTCTTTAATACAAATTTTTGTTTATATATAAATCAAATTTCTATCATTGTGTCTAGTTTCTGTGGCAACAAGAGTTTGCTGATCAGTATCTTTTGTTGCTTCTAGAGTGATTTATTCTTTAGCTCTTCATTTTGTTTATACTCTTATACCTATTTTCAACCATATGAGAAACAGTTTGGTCTAGTGGTTAAGGCACCAGGCTAGAAAGCTGAAGACCATGAGTTCCAGTCCCACTTTAGCCATGGAAGCCAGCTGAATGACCTTGGGCTTCTCCTTTTTTTTTTCACTTAAAGGGGCAAAGATTGGTATTCTGTCTTCATGAATTGCTTCACAAGTGCCTCAGTCAACGGAATCCAGTGGGAACTCGATGCCCATCTACACCTTGTTACAACAGCTGGACCACCAATCAAGATAGCTGTTTCATAGAAATGGTTATTAATGTATGGCAGAGTGTGTTAGGTGTGAACACGCCTGAACAGTTTCAGAATATATTTGAGCAGCTGAGGACTCTTGAGTACCCTCCTGCTACTAGTAATACACCTCCCAAGCAGGTAATTTGTTTATGACCTTTGTGAGTATAATTTTCTAATGGTAGTTTGTAGTGATTGAACCACAAAGTAATTATATTGGATTCACAACAGTTCCTGACAAATTCAAAGTCTGTCTAGAATCATAGAACTGTACATTTGAGCAGAGGATAAAGGATTTAGTTCAGCCTTCTGCAATGTGCAGAAAAATCAACATACCAACCGTGGGAGGTGACTGTCTAGTCTCCTTTTAAATACCTCCAAAAATAGAGAATCCACGAACTTTATAAAGTAGACTGTTTCAATTATTTTACAGATCTTAACCTTCTGTTTCCACTCCAAGTATACATGGCTATGAAATATGTTTCAACATATTCCCTATAGTTTTCTCTTAAGATACCTGAACAGAGGTAACATGTCTTCCTTACTGTTGTCTTTTTTTTCTTACTAAACATCCCAGGTCCAGCTGCCTATCCTATAGGGTTTTTTCCTCAAGTTCCTGACAACAATTCATTTATCTTAGTTGTCTCACTCAAGCTCCCTTTGTAACAAATAACACATTAAAACTGTTATAATAGAAGCTAGCTGATAATTGCCTTTGCTGTTCCATCTACTCCCATGAATTGAGATCTTTAAAATCTATCTTTATTTTCTTTCTTTTTCTAGCTGGTGTTCCACATTTCCCATGAGTTGACATTAGCATGTCTTAGCCTTCAGATGTCTTCCTGGGAGGAAACTGTGAAAGCTACCTTAAGAGCTGTGATGCGCAGTTATGACGCTGGAAACTTCAGTCTTATGCAAGATATATGCAACCTCTGCTTCCCTACAGGTGATGGCTAATTTTTCCTTGGTCTCAGTATTTCCATAGGTCCAAGAGTATAGCCTCCAGTTTTCATAATCTCTGTTCAGTTTCCTTCAAAATCTTGGTTGGTAGGAGGCACTGGGTTGCGGGTCCCAACTACCTTGGATATTGTTTTCCTCAGAGGCTACCAGATGGCAGCAAAAGAGTTGTTATATTGTACAATTGTTATGAGAACAGAGATTCAAAGGACTACTTAATAGCACTCCTAACACGGCACAGAGCTATTCTTTCTCTTTGGGTAAGAATTCTGACCAATTCCTGATCTAGCTAGAACATCTTTTTTCCACTTTTTAATAGTTCATTTTGAGAGAAAACCATCATTCTGCTTTTTGAGAAGAAAGATTCAGCTCGCATTGTTGTCATTCTTTAAACAAGTCCAATGAGACATTCTTGATCTCATTTTCTACCTGCAGGCAGGATTGCATAATAACATAAGACAAGTATGGCTAGATACTTCTTGGGTCACGAGTAGAAAAGAGAGATGCACCCCCCCTCCCCCCGCCTCTGTTGTTCTCCCACTGGCATTCAGCATGCTGCCCCCAACCAAAAGGAAATGTTTAAAACTTCATGATCAGTAGGCCTTCAGGAACCTGTCCTCCATGAATGTACCCAAACCCTTTCTAAAGTCATTCCAGTTATGCCTGCCATTTCTTGTAGTAGTGAATTTCACAGGAAGTTACAGGTAGTCCTCGACTTACAAGCACAATTGAGCCCAAAATTTCTGTTGCTAAGTGAGACATTTAAGTGAATTTTGCCCGATTTTACCACCTTTCTTGCCACAGTTGTTAAGTGAACCACTAGAATTGTTAGGTTAGTGACACGGTTAAGTGAATCTGGCTTTCCCATGGATTTTGCTTGTCAAAAGGTTGCAAAAGGGGATCACGTGGCTCCGGGAACCTGCAGCCATCATAAATATGAATCAGTTGCCAAGCACCTGAATTTTGATCATGTGACCGTGGGGATGTTGCAATGGTCGTTAGTGTGAGAAATGGTCACTTTTTTCAGTGCCATTTGAATGGTCACTAAATGAACTGTTAAGGACTACCTATATATATTTAATATCTGAATCTATTTTATAAACTAAAACTTTATACTCTGATATATTTTCTTTTCCTTATAGTGGCAAAAATGTATAACAGTGCAATTCTAAATATTGGGTTTTGGAAAAAGATTGAAAAGCACAACATTCCCAATTACCTTTGTCTTGTTCAGTAGGCTGCAATCATGTGAGAGACCAGCTGGACAGCAGAAATCCTGAGAGCATGGCAGCTTTCAGAAGTTTAGAAGCATTTGTGGCTTATGGACAGCTATACAACTTGTGGTGGAATTCCCCTGAGAATGCTGGCTTAGAATCCCTGAAACAAACCTCTGAAGCTTATTCTCCTGCTACTCTTGAACCGAGTAACAGCATTAATACAGTTTGTTTGACTGAAGAAACTGTAATCAAGCCCACCAAGACCGAAGATCCTTCTTATGTGGATTCCAGTGGAGTTGCCTCAAAAACTGATTTAGCGGACCATTTAAGCTTTTTAGAAGACAGACAGATAAAACTGAGGGCATGTAGGGTGCTCCTTTCAGAAGAACACGCTGAAGTCCAGAGTTTACAGAGGAATATTTCTAGAGTTCAACAATTTTTTGCAGAAATGATTCATGAGCATCAGAAAACCAACTTCCATCAAAGTGCTGAGGGGCAGGAATTGGAGGCTAAGTCTGCAATAAACCAGAATCTGAAGTAAGATTTGCTAAATAATTTCTGTAGAAAGGATAGTGTATGCTAATCACGTTCAAAAGCAGCAGCTGTGTTGGATTTGACTTGTACCTTATAACTTAGAGCACATTAGCTTTTGGCATGGCTGATATTCCTTATCTATCTATCTATCTCTTTCACCGTAGGGGTGAATTTAATTGAGATAGATATAGGGAATATGCATTAATGAGCGGCGTGGTGACCTAGTGGTGAAGACGCTCGCCTCCCATTCGGAATCCTAGGTAGTGGCAGATGTTTCTCTCCTAAGCCGCAAAGAAAAAGTAACAACTGCAAACTCCACATGGTGTCAGGAAGGGCATTCAGCCAATAAATGCTCAGCTCTATCAATTGCCCTGACTCTCCCCCTAAATTAAGGGATACGGAACTTTTTAAAGCAGACTTTGCCATAGCAGAGGAATAATGCTAGGAAGATGTTAATATTAATGGTTGATACCTGAACTGCTATGGTCCTAAACTCATATATTTTCAAGGGGAGCTTTAGCTTTATACAGGTACTATTCTAACTCCAAAAAAGTCTCTAAAATTCTTAATCTTTATCAAAAAGCTTTAGAGAACATACAACTGCACAATTTCAAACATAACCTTACCATTTGGATTGCTTTTGTAGGATTTGTTAGAAACAATTTTGAAAGTAACTTGTCTGTATGACAGAACTATTTAATTTCTTTTAGTTTCACTGCCAATATATATTGTAAATAATTCATTGTGACTATATTATTGGAAATGAGATCTTTTAAATTTAATCTGTTTACAGTAAAGAACAAAGGAAGGAACCGGCTTCTCTGCCAGATCTGACAAAGCAACTTACAGAAACAAATCAGAAACTAGCAGAATTTCCAGAAAGCATGAAGGTAAGACTTACGATTCTTTTTCGGCAGCCTCCGATGTCCCGATCCAGCATACAGAGGCAGGTGGAAGCATCCCCCGGCTTCGGTTCCGTTCTCTGTTGCAGAGAACAAAGGCCTAAAGTACCATGTGAGATCATGTGAGATCAGTAGCATGAGATCTCGCCCCACTGATCTCACGTGACCTTGCATTACTTTAGGCCTCCATTTTCTGCAAACGCACCAAAGGCCTGGACCAGCCAAGAAAGCGAAGTATTGGGTGCCTAGGGAGACTCGGTGTGATAATTTTCTAATTTTAAATAGCTGATGGGGATGATGTGTTTCACTAATTCTAATCTGATCATTAACTAATAATTTTTTAATTGTTAGAACTGATGCTGTTTGAATGGTATAAAGCTAATTTTAATTTCTTTTTACTCATATATGTGAAGTGTTACAGCATTACTAATTTAAATATGAACTGAAGAATAATATACCTAGCTTAGAGCTTCTAGAATAATATACCTAATATAACTAACTTAGAACTTCTAGTTTTATTTATTTATTATTTATTTATAGGATTCCCCTTTCCCTGATGTATTAGAATGCTGCCTTATTGTGCTACACATGGGTGCACAGTGCCAAGTGGATCTGATTCCAGAATTACAAGAGCAGTCATTAAATCTACTTAGGAAATACGGAAGAAATCACATATATAAAGAAGCTTCCAAGAAATTCTTTATATGAAATTCTTATCTTTTTCTTCTCAGGGTTAAGGATGGTTATGAAATATGTTTCATTCTAGAATGAATGATTAGAAGACTACTGTTATACAGTCATACTGGACAATTATTGAGTGTAATAAAATAATGTGGAAAAAAATAAATACCTACTTTTTAAAAGCACTACCAATTTTTTTTCTACTTCAGAAGGAAAGTGCATTGCACCTCTCTAATAAACATGCTATATGAACTATCTGGTTATCTTTCCTTTTAAAAGATAGGTGCTCTATGAATATCTTCTAAATATATATACATATACATTCTAAACCCATTGAAATACTCTTCCTGATCTAAAATTTAATAAAATTTTAGATTTTATTAATCTCATATTTAATAAAATTATGGAAGATCTGAAGAAATATTAGTAGCATATATAGAAGTCCCCAGGTTAAATACATCTGACTGAGGGACAACCTACACTTATGAACAGGTACACACTTATAAACATGGTACACAGCATTGCTCTTCCTTGAATTGATGAGCTGCTGAAGCTACACAATGTTTTGATGAACCACTGAAGTTGCAAATTTTCAGAGGTTCATAAAAATATTGCATGGCTTCCGGTGGTTTGCCAACTCAAAAGAACAATGTCATCCACCAATTTTAGTAGTAGGCAGGCTGTTTGTCTCGACATACAACAATTGAGCCCAAATTTTGGTTGCTAAATGAGACAGTTGTGAGTTTTGTCCCATTTTCCGAAAATGGAAAATGGTCATAAGTCACTTTTTTTCAGTGCAGTTGTAACTTGGGTCACTAAACGAACTGTTAGTCGAAGACTACCTGTATGAATTCTGACTTGCATACAAATTAAAGTTAAAGGCAGAAACAAGACTTCCTGTATATTTCTTGCAACAGTATTTAAGGTATCTTCTTGTACATAAAGAGGAGGAGAGGAAAACCCGTGGAGATGAAAAGGTTTTTAGAGTAGAATTAGTAATTGTTACAATTTGAATTGTGCTAAAAACCTCACTTTTCAAGTCTATAAAATTTGCATCAGTTTTTATCTCTAGTGACTAAGTTCCTTTTGCTGACAGTTCTTTTGACACAAAAACAATTACCATTTAAAAAAAAAATAGAACTCCAAGTCTCATGCTTTAAGAAAAGTCTTTATTTTACAAAATTAAGAACCAATTATATATACAGATGCATTTAACAGCAGCTTGTAATACTTTACATAATGGGGAGTTAAAATTTCACACTGTCAAGATCCCCTCCACCCCAAACAGGATTTTTGTTTTCAGGATGATGACATCTGCAAAACTATTAAATGAACTTTTAGTCTACATCTATTGAACAATCTAGGATTCCTCTTCAAAGTAGTATAAAATGGTAATCTAAAAGTTTTAATAGCCCATTATTACTAGATATATGTGATTTTACTCAATTACTGAGCATCCTATTCACAGAAGGGTTAAAGTATTTCACGCAACATGAAACTATTTTTGGTCCCAATTATTACTGCAGTCTCAAGCATGCTGACAGTTTTATTCTATTCTAAAGTTATTAAGATGAAAATTGCCAATATGATATCACGGCCCAGCAAGCTAAAGGAAGGAAGAACTAGTGATAATACCATCCAGGACCACCATTATGGTGACTTCTAGCATATAGTTACATTATGTTCATGCAGTCTCCACCACCAGGGCTGAATGGATCACTTTCACAGACTGACACAAAAGATAAAAACTAGCAGAGGGCTTAGAAACACATCACCCTCACAGAGAGCAAAAGAAATTTTAAAATAAGCTGTCAAAACTAAATCTGCAAGTGCATGAAAGAACTTCAGCTCTGCTGAAAATTCTGAAAGAACTACTTGCAAATTCAGTAATGTTTAAAATAAAAAGGAGTTATATACATAGTATGTAGCTCGATTTTTTTTTACATACAAGACAAACTCTCCAGCCATTATGAAATCACTTAATTGGAATCTACCAAGATTCAAAGAAAAGATGCTTTTTTCTCTTCAAAAAAACACTCGTGCTTTCGCCATTTCTTGGAAAGATGTGAAACAGTTTCAAGAAGGAAATTTACCTCTGTGGATCCATGTTAATATCCTAAAGTAGCAGTAAGTCACTGGGGCATATTGTTGATAATAGCCAAAATACTCATTTTCTCTTGGGCTGTTTCTACATCTTCGGTCTGTTTCTGAGCTACTCCTGTGCCAAGGCCATATAGTCTCCCACAATACTTTGCATCATCAATTGTATCCTCAAAGAACAACTAGGAAAAAATATATAAGTGGTTATACATTTCATCTAACACATTTGGGGGTATATCTTTAGATTTAAAATAGTCATTTCAACAGTGGCTGACACTTGCATAACCCAAAGAAATTAAGAATAGTATAGCACTGCAAAAGGTATTGAAGAGGGTATCAAGAACAATATCAGACTACAAGCCAAAGATTTGGAAAGAAGCCAAATGAGCCTACCTCCTTCATTCTGAAGAATGCCATGCCTGTAAGTAAAGAATCTGACCCCGCTTGGTGCTGCCGGCCAATACGCTGCAAATCTAGCTGGTCAGCAACTTCCTGAAGCCCTCCCTGCAATAAAGGAAGAAGACTGAAACACAAGAGTCAATGTTTCATCTGACCTCTTTTGACTGGTTAATGGGAGCTACAGAAGTAAGCAGACTAGAATTTTAAAGGAATTTTGAAATTGCCAATGCTACACTTTGAACTTGTATATATAATTAATCTCCAGCAATAATTTGGTGGTTACAAATGATTGTTTTAAATAAGCAATGCTCCTGAAAGTGCATTTAAAACAAATGATTCTTTTAAATAAGCAATGCTCCTGAAAGTATATGACTTTTATATTTTTATGATTGGGAAGTTTTATGTATTTGAATATATTTGATGTTTGGATTGTTGTATACTGCCCAGAATAGATTTTTGTGAGATGGATGGTCTGTGATTGATAAATTCTTGCCAAGCAATTATATGGTGCCATAATACAAAAGTTGGATCCTGCTTTCCCAAATGACATTTAATTTTCAGAGAATTTGTAGCTATAGTAAAATTAAAAGCAACTGTTGAATAAAGCCCTCGTGCATTTATAAATATATAATTTGTTAATTATGCTACCTTTTAAATTATATCTACTACAATTCCTTGTTTTCTTTTACACTTCATGATTTGCAATTAACAATGATAAAATGTACCTTCAGGTTTTTGCAGCTCTTCATTAAATACTTAACATCATATATAGATGGAAAGAAAAGGTTCAGAATATGAAAGAACTCATGTTCTTCTTCTGGAAGTCTAGAATCTGTCAGCAGTTTCACCATATAACCAAAGTCATAGCCACTGATGAAGTAATAGTACAATGGCACATGTTAGTTAACAGCAATGTGACTAGATACAGCAGAGTTTACTGTTCTCTATTTTAATTCAATCTTTTCCAGTTCAGCTTATAACTATTGACAGTGGAAACTGAACTGGAGATAGCTCCTCAGCAAGTAGAATTAGTGGAATATGCAAATGAATGCTGAGAACAAAAAATACTTGTTCAATGTACCACAATGATTACAGGGATTTAGTAAGAACAAATTGGGTGGAAAATGTAACAAAACAGAAGGAAAAAAGCTGGAACTCATATAATCTGAGTCATATGTTCAATTCTAGCAACAACAACAAAAAAAAAACTCTAAAAGTTGATGCCTGCAAAAAGTAAATAAGTTGAACCAGTAAAATATTAACTGCCTTCATCATCAATTGATATTTACTAGATTTGGGGATAGGTGAGATTCATTATGGAACAGTTTAAAATGTTGATAAAATAACAAACATTTCTATAAAATTATCATTCACAATGAAACAACCCGAGAAGGCTAAAAATTTCCAAAAGTTTGGAGGCAAAGCACTGATGATCTACAAATCATTAAATATTTAGAATTGCAATTTTTTCTGCCACTGAGGATCATTCTCAGATTCATATACACCAACTGTACACCAAGGCCATTCACCAAATCGTTCACTTTTTTTTTTCAAACAATTCCAACATACAATCTACTCATTTTATGCTGGATCAAATGAAGAAGGCAAATAAAGTTTATTGACATATTGAAAAAAACAGACTAACCTATGAAATGAAAGCCACTTGACACTGTCACTGAGCACTACACCAGAGGTCATTAGAAGTTCTGCAAAATGTAAAGTATCAATTCCTTCTTCCTCATGTTTCTGAAATTGTAATCCTGAGCTTGCAAGGAGGTCTATTGAATCCTGAGAATACATATCTTCCCTAATGAGAAAGACAAATAAATGTTAAAACTAGTTTGATTTTTCCTAAACAATCACTGGATATCATTTATTTATGTTACTACTTCAAATTCATTATTTACCATGACATAGTTTGTAGAACCCTTCTGTCTGACACAGAAAAAAGGTCAACAGTTTATATTATCTTTTTATTACACTTCAAGTATGGGAAAATACCTTATTTTTCTTATCTAAAAATGGCCTGTTGTATTTGAAATCAACAGGTTATTTTCAAAAATAATCTATTACAAAGTAACACATCTTTTAAAGAGATTAACAGCTTCTACTGTGCAGATTTTGAAATAGAATAAAATAAATAAAAATAAAAGAATACAATAATTCTTTTACAAGAGAATGGAAAACTGACAAAAATATCTTGGTTCTCTGTGGCCACAACTCAAAGAGTTGTGGCCACAGAATAGAGAAACTATTCTGCCAGTTATTCAGACTTACGTAAGATTGAACTTGAAATTAAACTGCCAGGTGTTGATTCCTACAGGATATTCTCCTTTTTCATTTGTGAAGGTCAGGCCTAACTGAATAATTTTAAGCAGGTCAACATTACATCGGAGCAGTTGATATTGATAATCTATAGAACTGCGAAATTCACCAATTGGTCGAACAACAACCCCAGGAAATTCTGTGTCCTATAAAGGAACATAAGAAAACATTAAACCGAAGCAACAATAAAATCTGGATATTATCTCTATAGAAATATTGTGGTTTTGCAAATATACGATTATTCATAATTGATACTTTATTATGTATTAAACAAAAGAAAAATATATTATGAATGTTTTTGTAGAATCTTGATTTTAGTAATTTAAGATATTTTAAATACTGGTATTAATTATTTAAATCTAGATAGAGGTTCCTGTATTTTATTATTACCTCTGTACTATAAAAAAATCAGAAGTCATTTTTGTTATATATTCATTTGATATATTTTTTGTCACTTTATACTATAATTTGTCGTGTTATTTCCTTACCTTTTTTCCTTTAATGTTACTTTGTATTTTGATCTCCCAAAAGGAATGTATATGCATAGTATATGCATGGGTCTCTTCTTATTTACCACACACACTTCTTCATTAACCTATTCTCAGTGCATTCAATTTATTTTACTGAGATCATGCAATTGCTTTAAAGGCAATAAGGAATAGTTTATTCATGTGTTGAAATATTTCTGATGAATTTGGAACAAGGTGTTTTAAGGTTTAGGCTTACAATATTTTTGCATATATTTTATGTTTCAGAAAAGCGTATATGCTAATAACACAGAATAAAAACAAATGGAAGATTAATCCAGAATTTATTGATGTAATATGTCAGAACTCATTCTGATACAATGATACCTTAGAACTCAACTGCTTTGAAACACATTGAAGTTGCTACACAACACATTTTGACATGGAAATTTTAGCTTGTTTGGTATTCAATGCACAAACTAGAATTCGTCATGTCAGCTGCCTTGTGACTCACTACATTACTCCTTATGGAAAAAAATTGTTTGGTACTTATCATTTTTGGTACTCATCACACCTCCTGGAACTAATTGACAATGAGTACAATTTGATTTGTCTGAGAATGGCAAATCTATGTAATCCAGCACTCTCTAAAAACATCCAGCCAAATAGGCCAAGATTTTACAAATAAGCTTTATACAATGAAGCCCAGAATGTTACTACAGAAACTTCAAATGTATCAATGTTTATACAAAAATCTACTTTTAAATAAAATAGGGATTATACAGGAATAGTATTAGTAATGAAAAATTTGCAGATTTGAATTCCATAACTCGCTTAAATGAAATATTTAATAGAACTAAAATGTTGAAAGAAGTTTCTTTAAAATATCAAGTGGATTCCAGACTGAATACACTGATTTAAACTAGAATAATTTTACTTATCTTAAAAATATTATGCCAGAATAAAAGCTGTACCAAAAGCATAAATTTACCATCGCAATGTAGCTGTAGCTTAGAACAATTTCCCGAATTTTTCTCATCTCTTCTTCTAGATTGTTTGCCCATACTTCACAGATCACTTGACTATTTTCAGCAAGTGCTGCTGGCATCTTGAAGGATTTGTATACAATTACAATGGAAATCCGGTATTCCAATATCTCAAATTATCTAATAAGTGTTGATAAAGAAAAAAAGACAATATAATATCCAATACTGACAAGAATATCACACTCAGCAACACTTAGGATGAACAAATAAATCCTTAACAATGCAAGTATTAGATTGCTCTAAGCATCATATAAGTAAATATAAAAAAGAGCAATGAATTAGGATGAAAACATATAAAGACTTCTATAGATAATTACCAAAAAAGACAAAACAAGGATATGAGGAAAATATTTGAGGTAAAGTATTTCACAACTGAAATGTAACTAATTTACTATAACCTTCCCCTCATTTTGAGGGGTAGGTATAAGACTCTAGGTTTATTTTAAAACTTTGCACCAAAACATTTAAATTCCTCAAACCAATTATCACTTCAAATTAGATATGAAAATGGACTTGCAACAGGGGGAGATGGGAGAAATAATGGTGTCTACCAATCTCAAAATGAGGAATAAAGCAGTAAACAACCATATGTTACAAAGCAAAAGGTTTAGGCAACAAGGATAGTAAATCATTTGTTAGCATAACTCAACAAAAAGAATTGAGTTAATCTGAGCTGATCCAGGGAATGGCCCAATAAATTTGGTGCCCAATTTCTCTACTTCATCCTCCCAAATAAGGGAGAGGCCCTTCTGACAATGTTGGACAGCAATATGTTTGTGTCTGATATAAAAGATAGGATCAGAAAAATATTTTTCTTGTATCATCAAGAATTCCTGTTTAAAAACACCTCTCAAAAGCTAGCAACTATCCAGAATAAATGGAGCAAGGCAAAAAATTCTGTCAAAACCCTCAGCTGTCTGGACAAGAACCACTTCCACAACAAAAGGGCAAGTGGGATCTGGATGGCAAAGAGGAGCTGGGAGGCAAAAGCCTGTTTTAACAGAAAAGCTGATCAAGAATTACTCTTGAAAAGGATTCACTTCTCAGTCAGGGCCTTTAACATTCTTCTGCAAGCTGCAAAATCAGTACTGATGAAAGTTAAAAATTACCGAAAGCTTTGCCAGCACAAGTGAACTCTGTTGGAGGCCCTCATAAAGCTGCAAGATCCTAAAACAGATAGATCTACAACACATTTTCTCATCTAAAGCTTAAGTTGTGTTGGCAAAGCTGTTCAAACACAGTCTGGACATGTTCATGTGGGAAGCTGAATCTAAATAGATAATGAAATTAGAATCCAAACTATTACAAAAAAAAATCTCATCTTTAAAATCTAATAAACATTGAAGAAGCATTTACCAAACCATAAGGCACGACTGTGGACTTAAAATATTCCTAGCACATGACAAAAATAATGTATTCATGCTCCTCCTTGGTGTAGATCATGTGATAAGCTCCCCTGAGTTCCAACTTGATAAAAAAAAATGGGAGGGGAGACAGCAGATATAACAAAAATTCAGAAGGTGGAAGCTCACTAATAGTTAAAGTTCAAAATCTGAAATTTTGGGCCACTATCATGGACATTTTAATTCTTAAAAACAATGCTACTGAGCCAACATGAGAAAAAAATATTTAGCAAGCATTTTCTCTATACATTTATTTTAAAAGGCCAATTCTTCTGGAGATATCAAATATTGGTTTTGAGCATAAATCCATGCTTTGGAGAGGTTAATCTTTGGTCATAAGATGTTTGCATTCGCCTGTCTACTCAGGTTTACAAAATCAAGTATTCTGTATTCCAAAGAAATCCAAAAACTCCAGGGAATTTCTAGAAACCTGCCACTCTGACAAATTAGCCATCAATAGACACATAGACATTAACAATATCCATGCAATCAACTAGCCCAAAAGGAACAAAAAGACCCAACCACCTCTCCACCAGCAATCAATACCCAGATCAGCATAAATTAACTCCAAGTTTAACATCAGACCAACAATCAAGTAAACAATGCCCCAATCAAGAAACTGCCAAAAAAGCCCCACAGTAAACAGCCCTACCAAAGAATCTCTAAGACCACTCTCATCAACACTGACAGGGCAAACTACTAGAATATAAACTGACAGCAAACAGCACTTCTTACTAACACTGATGACGTTACCTAGTTTTGGTAATGAAACCTCTACAAGAAAACAAGCAAGCTCAGAGAGCACCAAGGACCAGATGATAAATGTTTAACTGGAAGAAACTACGGTAAGTGGCTGACATTAATCTTTAAATTTTAAATAACATGGAGCCTGAGTATCAGGGAGAACACTCATTTTGAAGAGGTTCTCTCCCCGTAAGAATGTCATGTATCTGATAGGAAAGAGCCTTTCCTGTATTGCTCCCAGGCATTAGAATACAACTTCTCTAGAGGTGCCTCTCAACATTAAATTACTATATGTTGTTTAGTTTATTTTCATTCCACCCATTTCCTCTATAGGGCGACTCTGGAAGGCTTACAGATTATAAAAAGATAAATAGAAGTAATTAAAATATTAAAGCTGTGCAGATTAAAATTTTAATAAATTAAAATAATAAAGATGCATCTTTCACCAACATAAATTTATCTTAATTTTAATCTTCAGTATTTTTTAATTTTGTTACTGTCCATGCTCTTCTGAGCAGAAAAATGGGATGTAAACTGAGTAAATGAATAAAGACGTATTTGTTTCTCCTCAAATTGTTTATCCTGTTAAAAACACATACCTGTGCACACACACACACACACACACACACACACGTTTTCAGCAGACACTCTTGAGGAATTCCTTAAAACGGGGGGGCAACCTTTTCTCCCCCTCCCAAGCATTTCATTTCCTATTTCTGAGCGAGTCCGCACATCCAGACCGCTCAACACAACCGCAAAGCTTTTAGGTTGTGCTCTGAATCCACCTTCCCTTTCCCTTGGCAATCGGCCACAAGCTCAACAACAAAGCTCGCTTCTTCTATCTATGCCAACATGACTGGGCTCAGGAAACTCCGCCTCTCCAAAGATCACCCCAGTCCCTGCCCTGCATATGTCTCCGTTTCCAGCCTTTCTCTTCTTCTCTTTGCGGGAGTCATCCAGAGAGAGAAGAGAATGGGGAATTCAACCTGAGGCCACGCTCTGAAGGATCGGCGTTACTACTGTAGTACTGTATCCCCCATCACCTCAGCAAGTGATGTGTCCGATGGAACATGGCCCTGTGAGGCACTGTTTATTTCTCCTCAAGCAAGAAGGCATTTGCCAGGCCGTTTCGTTTCCGTCTTTCAAAAACGGAGCCTTCCATTTTAATGCTGCCCAGCGTTAACTCAGAGGATCTGGGATCTGAATGTCTGCCCTGGTTTGCTGAAGCTTGAGGGCTCAGTAGATATAGTAGATAGGACGGCAGCCGTGATGATCGGCTCCCGGTGATGACGGGCTTGCTCCCCTCAGCAGCCCCCGCTGCCTCTGGGAAGTCGACTACGAGAGCGAGCAAACCGAAACGCCTTTCCCAAAGACCCAGGACATCCGGTCTGCAAACAAAAGATCTGCTCCGCCCCGGACTCTCGGGCCCTCCCGCCCTGCCTTGAGCCTCTTTCTCCGGGCCTGCGCTCGAAAAGGAAGCCCCGCGCGCGCCGCCTCACCGAGAGCGCAGCAGAATCGAGCGCCGGACCGTTATCACTCTTTCCCGCCGCTTTCGTGGTCTTAGTTAGAAGCCGCTCTAGCCTGGCCCTTTTACATTACTCAATGGTTTGAGGGATTTTTTTTTTCCCCGCTTTCCACCTTCCCTGCACGCATGCGCTTTGCGTAGAGCCTACTGACCCTTTTCAGGCAAGAAAACTTCCGGGCGCCTCGGAAGATCCCGGAAAGACGAAAAGGCTGTAGTATTGCTCATGCGCATGGCCAGCGTGGCCTCCCAGCGACTACTGCGCAAGCTGTTCTGACTTGTGTTTATTAACCAGTGAAAAGCGCCAATTATGGTCACGTTTGCATGTTGCGTGAGTCTCATATACGGCAATGCAAAGCTAGTAGGGCTTTGCACTCAGTCGACCTTGAGTTTTGTTAATGTAGACCTGGTAACCTTAAATTAGTACGCCGGAGCAATGAAGGCAGACTATTTCGCATCCCGGAAATCCATAGAAGTGAGCGGTGTCCTATTATATTAGGGCGGCAGATAAGAAATGCACAAGATCCATTTAATTGCGCGGAGGCATATCGCGGGGAAGAGAGGGTTATGCTTTGTGCCCATATTAAACACACTTGCAACTGGATTCCGTATCTAGCTATCATTCCATGTTTCCTTAATTATAAACCCTAGTAAATTAAAGTCTATTTAAAACTCTGACTTAGGAACAAATCCTATCTAGGCTAGAAATAATTGCGTAGAATTATGTCAGCCCTGAAAGCCAATTTGGTATGGCGCTTAAGACATCAAGTTAAAAAGTACCAGCTCTGCTTTAGGCACGAAGGCAGCTGGGCAATTTTGGGCCAGTCACTGTTAACTCTGCGAAGCCCGCAGTGGCAATGCACTTCCGAAAAATCTGACTTGAAAGCATGCAAAAAGTTATCAACCGTACTATGAAACAAGTCCTTTTGGAAATCTGATGGACTTTATTTCAGGTTCCTGGAAATTCTACCCATTAATTAATAAAGAGAAGGATGAGTAGGATGTAGATTAAATGGAGAGAGGGGTTATATACTTACAATGCATTCAGAAAATATTCATTCTACAGCCTGATTCTACAGTTGTTGAAATTCATTTTTTTCTCATTAATCTACACTCAGTGAAAACAGAATTTTAAAAAGGTCTGTAAATTTATTTTAAAAAGCACTGAAATATCACATTGGTGTAAGTATTCAGACCCCTTGCAACAACACTTGAAATTTAGTTCAGATACTTCCCATTTCTTTTGATCTTTGCTGACATGTTTCTACACCTTGATTGGGGTTGACCTGTGGTAAATTGATTGGACATAATGTTGAGACTTTGGAAAAAGTGTAAAGAAGAGCAACTAAGATGATTAAAGGCCTGGACACTAAAACATGAAGAATGGTTGGAGGATTTGGGAATGGCCAATCTAGAGAAAAGAAGGACTGGGGGCAACATGATACTAGTATTCCAATATTTGAGAGGCTGCTAGGAGGAGGCAGAGGAGGAGGTCCATTTATTTTCCAAAGCACCAAAAGGCAAGACAGGAAATAACAGATGGAAACTAATCAAGGGGAGAAGCAACCTGGAATTAAGGAGAAACTTCCTAACAGTGAGGACAACTAACCAGTGGAACAGCTTGCCTTCAGACGTTGTGGGTGCTTCATCACTCAAGGTTTTTGAGAAGAGACTGGACAACCATTTGTGTGAAATGATATAGGGACTCCTGCTTGAGCTGGGGGCTGGATTAGAAGACCTCCAAGGTCCCTTCCAGCTCTATTTTGATTGATTGATTGATTGATTTGGAAAGGCACACATATCTCTATAGAAGGCCTCACAGCTGACTGCATACTGTAACAGAACAAAAACCATGAGGTCAAAGGAACTGTCTGCAGAGTTCAGAGACAGGATTATTGCAAGGCAACAGATCCGGGGTAGGCTACAATAAAATTTCTGCTCCACTGAAAGTTCCTAAGAACACTACGGCCTCCATAATTCTCAAATGGAAGAAGTTGGTGCAACCAGGATTCTTCCAAAAGCTGGTCACCCAGTCAAACAGCAATTGGGGAAGAAGGGCCTCAGTACGAAAGGTAACCATGAACCCAATGGTCATTCTTACTGAGCTCCAGATCCTATGTAGAGATGGGACACAGTTCCAGAAGGACAACCATCATTGCAGCCCTCCACCAATCGGCTATACGGCAGAGTGACTAGATGGAAGCCTCTTCTGAGTGCAAAACACATGAAAGCTCATTTGGAGTTTGCAAAAAAAAAAAAAAAAAAACACGTAAAGGACTGTCAGACTGTGAGGAACAAGATTCTCTATCTGATAAAATCAAGATTGAATTGTTTGGCCTCAATTCTAAATGTTATGTCTGAAAAACCAGGCACTGTTCAGAACCTGCCCCATATCATCCCAACAGTGAAGAGTGGCAGCAGCACCATGCTGTGAGGATGTTTTTCAGCAGCAGGGGCTAGAAGACTGGCCAGGATTGAAAGGAAATTGAACGGAGCAAAGTGTAGGAATATCCTCAATAAAAACCCATTCCACAGCGCTCAGGATCTCAGGTTCCCTTTCCAACATGACACCTATCCTAAGCACACAGGCAAGACAACACAGGAGTGGCTTAGGGACAACTCTGTGAATGCCCAGCCAGAGCCCTGACTTGAATCCTATTGAACATCTCTGGAGAAACCTGACGGTGGCTGTCCACCGATGGTCACCATCCAATCTGAGTGAGCGTGAGAGGATTTGCAAGAAAGAATGGCAGAAAATCCCCCAATCCAGGTGTGCAAAGCTTGTTGCGTCATACCCAAGAAGGCTGTAATTGCTGTCAAAGGTGCTTCAACAAAGTACTGAGTGAAGGGTCTGAGTACTTATGCCAATGTGGTATTTCATTTTTAATAAATTTACAGACATTTCTAAAATTTTCATTTTTTCATTATGAGGCACTTAGATTAATGAGAAAAAAATGAATTTCAACAACTACAGAATCAGACTGCAACATATAACAACATTGACAAAAGTGAAGGGAGTCTGAACACTTTCTGAATGCACTGTACATTGTTGGGTATTTCTGTTCATTTTTACTGGACCTTTGCTGGTTAATGAGAACTGAAGATTTAGAGATCCGTTTATAGCAAATGTGGTATGGCATGGAATGAAGGTGTTATTTGTATTTTAAGAGACAGCAAAAAGTTAATGTTAAATATACTTGCTGTGAATGAAGGGGAAAGATTCTTTTTCTTACTATGTCCTTCTGGAGGGTTCTTCCACACTTAACATTTTTATTAGGTTCTTGTATTGTTTAATGTAATTTTTAATAAAATTATTGGGAAAAATAGAATTTCTACCCAGAACCCACAGATTTGGGGGGCTGATGATCAGCAATTTTGAGAACATAGTGTGGTCATGCTCACAAAATGGTGTCTGGGTGGTGCACCTTGCTGGTCATAAAGCAGGTATACTGGGGAGTGTGCTGTTACAGAGCACCAAGTTGAAGAGAGTAACCTGCTGTCCCGTCTGTTCCCCCCACCTCAGTCACTCTGTATTATTCCAATTTACTTTGTATATGGGTACACTTTCAAATAACTGATACAGATAGACTCATGCAGTGCTTTGCAGTGCTCAGAGGTGAAAATGTTTCAGAAAGTAGTATGTGTGTAAACAAACCACCTAGGGAGGAAAAGAAATTTATAGAAAATAATAAATTCCTTGAGCAAGGGCCTTCTTCCCAAGAAAATAACTGTTAGCAGCAGCAGATACTATTTTTATAAGCTACAATCAACATAGCTCTCAGCCTATTATAAATACTTACAATCAACGTAAAACAAAACAATTTGTAGTAACCCTTTCAACTTCATCCCTGATCTGAAAGTGGGATAATCCAGGTGGACTACCAGATGACTGAGAAGAGCAAATATTATTTTTAAAAGGGGAGGAGGAATTGGGTAACTAAGTACCAATCAGCTCATTATCCACAGCACATCAGCGGAATACCTTATTGTACATTTGGTTTGTAAGCATTTAAAAAATAATAGATTGCTTGTAACAGCCAGCATGATTTATGAACAGTAAATCTTGTCAAACCAGTTTGATAGTGACAGATTGATCAATTTAGTTGACCACAGGAATGCAGTGAATACAGTGTACCTTGACATTAATAAATTCTCTTATGAGAGTTCAGTAGAAAGATGGGAAAATACGAAGTGGACTATGCTATTTTAGATGGAATCAGAGCAGATTAAACAATTGTACTCAACAAGTGCATGTTAATACACAATCAGATAATTGGATAGGAGACCCTGTGGTTGAAGCTGGTCCCTAGGGCAAGTTAATTGTTGCACTGGCTTCCCTGCTGCTCAAGGACATCCCTACCTAAGTTGCTTGATTCCATTGCTGCAAGGCTGCTAGATTTTGGAGATGTAAATCTGGAGGGGCTCATTTCATAGCAACCTTGTATTTTGTAGTCTTCAATTTATGACCACAACTGAGCCCAAGCAAGACAGCTTTGTCCCATTTTATGACTTTTCTTGCCAGCTGTTAAATGAATCAGTGCAATTAATTTAGTAACACAGTTGTTAATCTTGCTTCCCCATTGAAATTGTCAGGTTGCAAAAGGTGACCACATGACACCAAGACATTGCTAGTCATAAACACATGCCAGTTGCCAAGAATCTGAATTTTGATCACGACCATGAGAACGCTGCAAATTCTCTGGAAAATGTCCTAAGCCTTTAGAAATGTTATCATTTCTAATGGCCACTAAATGAATGGTTGTAAATTGAGGACTACCTGTGTGAGGGCCTGATCCACACTTGGGGTCAGACATTAGATCTATTTTTTGTCTCGAAGCAAATGACTAACCTGAAAATTACCATCAGCCCTTTCTTATGGTCAGATTGCTGAAATTGCTTTTCAGCTAATGCTGCCATTTTTTTTGCAGAGTATTTGGGCCTATTACGTGTCAAACTTTGCAACATCACGTGACGTGTTGCGGCATATCACCACCTTTTTGCCATTGCTGGCAATGGGGTGGGAGCTGTTTCGCTATGATGCATCTGGCCCCGTGGGCTGGAAGTTTCACGCCCCTGGCCTATTAGATTGGCATACTCCAGATAATTGGACCCTGGTAGAATTTATTTTTGCTTGTTGGACAGTCAAATCTGGAGTAGCTGTGTATTACTAGGACCTGTTGTCATCTTTATAGAGAACCCGATATACTGAGATTTATTTTATTATGAATTATCTGAAGAGAAATGCTCTTTCTTAGTACTCTTCACCATTTTTAAAAAGTTTTGAGAGTCTCTGGCTGGCCACAAATTTTGGCCATTTTGAAAATAATTGAAGTAACTTCTGGCAATCAAGATTCATTCTGCAGCAAGGGTACATAGGGACATTCAACCAAGAACTATTAAAATCAAATTGTAATTTCTTACCTGACAACACCGTATTAAGTGGTCCTACCCTATGGAATATAACATCAGAAGGATGGAAGAAAGGATTGGATTTCCATAATGGGCACAGAACAGTGAATGCAGTCAAAGCAATGAAAACAAAACTACATGGTCTTTTGAGCTTTTTATTTTTATACATTTTTGTATTAAAAAGGAAAAAGCATAATTACCACAAATTACAAAGGACTAAAAGCACTACTAGAATAATGAGTCACATCAGCCTATAAAGCAGATACTCTGAATAATATTACTGTTTATAATACAGGTTCTCATTCAAGTATTTTACAATTTTTCCTCTTCCTTTCCCCCCTCCCCAATGTGATGATCCTAGCACATGGGTCAAGAATTATATACTATTAACAGGAGATGGGATTGTGCATGGTAGGCTATATTAAGATCTTTTCCTCCCAGGTGATATATGGTAACAGTTGTTTTTAAAGTTTTTTTCCAAGAATAAATATAGCTGAAAGTGAATACAAACTCTTATTTCGTTTGTCTTTAGCAGCAAGCACACACACGTACACATCCTGCTCATAGAAAGCAGGTATACCAGACTTTCTTTTCTACTGTGACAGTTTCACCTGTGTACAAAACAATCATGGCGCATTTTCCAGATTGTTCATCCAACATTTTCAGCAGCTTAATACAGATTTCACACCGATGAAACTTCAAACATCATAGTTGTGCACTACTGCAGGAACCAAGCTAACAATTTTGAGGGGAAAGATTTGGCCATATGCCTGTTCCAGGCATGCCACATAAATGCTGTTATCAGAAAGTGGTCTTGGAGGGCAAAAGCTCCTACCAAGAACATCATATCCTTAACTGTGGGATCTCAGTGGCCCAAGCCACTTTCTTGTACCATGATGCAGAATGTGGAAAAGAGAATAGCAATAACCAAAACGTGAGTTATTTCTGTGAAGTTGAATACATGCAAAAATAATGTCACCAGAGAAAAGGAGGGTTTTAGAGGGCCAGACTTGGAAGAACAAAATCTGTAAAACCAAACAGGAATGGTCAAGCCCATGCCCTTTTCATGTATCCAGTCATAGAATATGCTCATCACAGATAAGTCGGTCCTATGTTCAAGTGTCTTCAGAAAGTGAAAATGTAAACTAGCAGAAAAGGTTATCTGTAGATTTTCTTAAAAAAGCATCCGAACCCATGTTGCTGAGATGAACTCTCCCACCCCCAATAAACCACTCATTTGAAACTGATTTTTTTAAATGGAGGCATCTAACAATGTTAACTACACATTCCCTCTTAAGCCTTTCTAATTGTTAGACAAATCCAAGTTTTAGAAGATTGATATGGATAGACAAGAGACCAGAATTTGTTGTATTAACAGATTTGATTGCTTAACAAAAGAAAATATGCAAGGCATAAATAACTCCCATCCCAGCCCTGTTTAAACAAGTAAACAAACAAAAAAAAAATGCATGGCAGCACTCTAAGGTTATGTTGTTGTGTATTAATAGTACAATCAAGCTACCAGGAGCAAGAAAGGCAAATACAAATCTTCGCACTGTAACTGGAAAATTGTGAGGAGGAACAAAAAGGGGTAGAGACATGACAGCACCAACACGTGATAAAGGTCACTTACTTTCCTGTCTAATCTAAACCAGATTTCAAACTTCCTCTTCTACTTGGCCATAAAAGTTTAGACCTATTCAGAATGACCAAAGTTGTTTTTAAAATACCTTTTGCTTTGCACTGGGAAACAGAAACTTTCTCTGATTTAGTAATCTCAAGATATTAGGGAACCACAGAAAGCTTCTAAATCCCAACTGAAAGCCTCTGTTCCCAGAAAGTACTTTCACATATTATCAGAGCATAGGATACTGACAATTTTATTAACATGCACTCGCTTCCCCAACAAGGCATTCAAGCCTATTTTTGCCAAAGAAATTTCTTCTATTTATAGGATTGGTGTGATGCCTTCTGATTACGGCTAGCCTATAATTACATGCCTAAAACATATTCTACCGATGTCTTTCTAAGCTGGTGCAAGAGTCATCAGTAAATCCTTCCAAACTTTTCAGTGGCAAGTAACTTCTTTCAACCAGTAAACCAGTCTAACCCTGCAACATTGTCAGATTGATAAAAATCATTGGCATTGTTACAGGCATCGCAGGTTTTTAATCAGTTGTCTTCTTCTCCTACAATCTACTACTGCCTTTAGTGCTCATCTTAAATTTGCAAAAATGACATTTGCATGACACATAGCAGCATTCGCATTCAGAAAAGCCCAATTCTTCAGGTAAAGTTAAGTAGAACAAATTTCCAGAATTGCTTCTAAGAATGCTTTTGAACAAGTGTCCATTGATTTTAAACACATAAGCACTCGCTTCTATCTCATGGTTCACAAATATATGCTTTATTTCACGTTGCAACTATGATATTTAGGTTTGCATGGCAAAAAAAATACTGATGACCACTACATGGCAGCCTATCTTGTAGTTGCAGTAGTTCTAATGAAAATATAGGCATTCCAGTCCATCTGCCTAACTACTAACTGAAATCCTGGGATAATAAGGATTTCAGCCAATTCATAAAATGGCCACGATATTCCCCAAAGTTCCGTTTTAGAATAGTTCTCTTAATGCAGCATACTCCACAATAACACAATGTAATTGAGCCTGGTGAAACATTGGAATGCTCGTTTTCATTTATCATGCTTTAATGACAAGATGAAGTTTTGTTATAACAAGTGACACAGCAAAGAAAGCAAGCAATACCCTGATGCTCTTCAGCCATGCTAGAACTATATAGGGGTGTGCTTTGTATGATCATTGCACTATCACTCGTGAATACTCTTGTGGCAAACTCCCATTAAAGCAAGCTTGATACAGCTAAAAACAGTAGCATCAGGCAGCACTAATCCTGGGCAGAAAGTCCCATCTCCTTAAATTATCTACGTATTTAGTACCAAACCATCCACAAGAGGTTATAAATCAATGAACTGTCCTAATATCACACTCCCTGAAACACTAAATTAACACTTATCTGCTCCAAATGACTAACTGCGGGACTTAATGTCTGTTATTGTCTCACAAAAGTACTTTCCAGCATATTAATATCAAGGATGCACCTGAAACACGAACTCTAAAATGTGGAAGTAGCCAAGACACCTGACAGTTCTAGCAGAAGAATCGGCAAAAAAAAGATGTAGTATGCCTTGCCCCACTTTTTCTAGGGGTATGAGGTGCAGAAAATGGAGGAATCAATTCTCAGCATTACAGAAGGGCCCTCTGCAAATGCTTTACTGAGGAGGGGGAAGAAGAGGACTGTTTTAACTTAAGCCATAGTACATAGGACTACATAAACAGCATCGCACCCTTTCATTACCATTTATCCCCTTTGGAGCTATATGTTAAGGATGGCATGATGAACTTCCTCCCCCTGCTGATTTTCCTGCAGAACACAGCACATTAGGAAAGTTAACAAAAGGTTGTCAGAAACATAATGTAGCATGTATTTCCTTTTCTGCTATTTACCCCTATAGTTCAGGACAGTTGTTTTCTACCTAATTTCAGCCATGCAAATAGCCTCTGAAAATTCCAGCAATTAGCCCAATAGCAGCCAAGCTAAGCTTGGTGTTTTGTATAAAGTGGTGTGACACAGCCAATGTGGTTCCAATTCATGAAGTGATTTTTTTTTTGTCTGTACGTGTGATGCAAGAACATCAAAGTGATGCCTGCAACTAGCCAACAGTCTAAACAGCAGCATCCTTGGCTACATGGTCATTTCAGGGAAGGGAGGCAGATTATCATAGCTATTATTAGAAAGAATACAAAAAGGGAATCCTGTGCAAGTAATCAGTACTAGAAAGCTACCTCAAATTCAGAAATGATTGGACATAAAAATCCTACTTTGCTTAGGATAAAGCTGTTTTCCTGTGCACATATTCTTCAACCACATGGATGAAAAGCAAGGATGTATGCCTTTAGATCCACACTCTTGTGTTTTACTCTTTTCCTGGTGCAACTGCCTGCCTATCCTGGAATAGGAAGATTTCATGAAAGAACAAATGAGTTCCTGGCCTGTCCTGGTGAAAGAAAAAAATGGTGGCGCACCTGGAAGTCTAAGTGAAGCAATGGCAGATGCAGTTGTAGCAGAAAGGACACTAAAACAGTTGATACACATACATCAGCATCAACTACACAATAGCAGAAGTTGCAGGCTGAAGTGCCCCAGTATCCCCCTGCTCTGGAGAGAAGCTGTTCCTGTGGTGTGAACCAACATTCAGCTAGGTCTCAACAGTATTGTTCCAGTTGATGCGGATCACAGCTGGGTTAAAGGGAAGACAGTCATCAGCTACTGCAGACAAGAGTCACTGAACAGGAAACAGAAATATATCACAGTCTGGCTGATTCCCAAAGAGATGCCATTTTCCCAAAATGCTCAAGTCAGGGATGCCTACAAGTTCCCAACTCCACAATAAGGCAACTTATTATTTTGAAGGAAGGAAGCAAAAGAAACAGATTTTTTTTAAAACAAGTTTTTTTGTGTTTTGTGTTTTTTTTTTTTTAAGTGAAAGCTGTTTTAGCCAAGTCTTAGCATTCCTATGCGAGGGGAGACACTGTGCAAGTTTATGTTCTACCCATCACGCAAAAGAACTGGGCAAGCCCAATGCAAGTGGGCCCACTTTCAGCCAGGGTCCTTTGGTTCATTTCCAGTCGTAGGTGTCTGATGGAAAAGAAGAGCAGCATAGAGGGAGCCACGACAGAAGTAGTGGTGGTACACCTGATAGTAGCAGAGACTCCTCTTGTGCATTGCTATATCCAAAAGGGGCGATGCCTGCTGAACTTGGAAAGCCAAAGGCTAGTTCTCCAAATAACACTACATTGTTCGGTCCAAACTTCCAGCTTACCAAGTGGGCTGCATAGTTGTTAAGTGTTCAGAGGGAGGAGAAGGAGCTGGATTGTGAGGCTGCATGATGCAGAGTAATTTTGGTTTATCCAAACAAGCTTCTATCAATAATTTAAAACTTGATATATATATATATATATAATATATATATATAATATATTTATATTTATAAAAATCTCCCCTTTCCCAACCCAACCTAACCCCTGAAAGGCGCTAAGACATGAAAATGTGAAGGTCTGGCTCCAATCAATGACTTAATCACAGCGAGGAAAAAGATGCATTCAACTTGGATCATCTTGTTTTTCCAGCCAACAAGAAAAATCATATGCGCTGTATAGCCCCCACCTCCTGAAAGCAGCCTGGCCTTGGGTTTCTACATTCCAACTCCCTGCCCCCTTTTCCACTGGTGGTTCTAGCCTGTCTACTTCCCCATTGTTTGGGTTTCCACTGTGGCTGTGGAAACTGCATGTGGCTGGCTCAGGTTTTTGGCATCTTCCTGGCTTGGTGAGTTGGGGACTTGGCTGGATGAGGCAGACATTTGATTGGATGGAGTATGGCTGACAGTCTTGCTAGAAGACTGAGATGGGTATCGCTTCCTTCCATCTACTCCTACGGTTGCTGCATATCTCTTGTGGCTACCTTCTTCCCCTATAGGAGGCTGAAACAGAAAAAAGCCATTAGACCGATTTATATAGCACCTCAATACTGTTTCAAGCATAATTTACTTACACACACAGAGAGAGAGAGAGGGGGGGGGAGAGAGAGAGAGGGAGAGGGAGGGAGGAGGGGGAAGAGAAATATACAGAGCTTTCTTTGTTACAGTATTTTTTAAAAGTGATAGTACCTCAAAGTCCCTCCTTTCTTTAGTACTTGCTGCTTGGTCCACACTCTCAAAACTGAGATTTTAAAAATCTTTTCATTTGAAATATCAAGGGGAAGATTTTATAGTCATTTAGTAAAAAACTTTAAGAGAAAATCAAAGAGGATGGTGACCTGCAGCATTTAACTTTGCCATGTCTGAACTGGACAAACTAGAACGAGCCCTTAGGAGTGATAGTCCACTTCAAAATATGGCTTTCAATTCTAATTCCCAAGTCTTGATATCCATACCTTCATCCATAATTATCTGAAGATTTTCATATATGACTGGGCTATTTTTTTTAAAAAGTATATTTTTATTATTTTTTTCTGCTTAGCATTTTCATGCAAGTGAAGGGTTGGCTTTTTTCATGACAGTTCAGTGAGATATCATGCGACCACCACATGATTTTACAAATTTTTGCCAATCATTAAGTGAATCACTGTTAAGGCAGACATCATGTATCCGTGACTTGTGACCTTCCCTGCCAACTAGCAGTAAAATCTAATTTCACCTTTTTTCCTCAGAGCAACCATCTTAAAGTGGCTGAGAGAATGTGTCAGGGCCAAAGTCACCCAGCCAGTGTTTGCAATTAATTTGCAAGCAGAATTTCCCTATCATTTCATATTATTTCAAACACGTTATTATTAACTGACTCTGCCTGATATAGCCATAAAAGTTGAAGAAAACACAATCATTAGAAATATTGTATTACAAGGAAGAAACAGTTATTTGTACTCACATCAACTCTGAAGTCTTCAAGGCGGCGGAATTTGCTGAGGTATTCTTGCAATTTGCAGTCAATGTCCAAATTTTTGGCTTTGGAATATTTTAAGAAGGCCCAAAACTTTTCAAGCCCATAAAGCTGGCCTATTAACAAGAGACAAAAAACGAAAAATAAGTCTCATTTAACATAGATGTAGGAAACCATAACAATTTCATTTCAGCCAATAGTGGCAAAAAATTGGCAACTTATGTGAACAAACTTTTAATTAGCTGCACACACATTGGAGGGGGTAAGAGACAGAGGGGACAAGAAAGCAGCTGGCCCTCTCTTTGCAGAAGAGAAAACAGCAAAAAGCTAAAGATAATCTTGGCCTCAGAACGCAGGAGCTTCTCCCAGTATTCATGTCTTTTTGAGAGTTTTTCCTATGCGCAGTACTCAAAACATCCTTTCATACTATAGTTTTGGAATCAGAGAATAATCAAAACTCCAACTATTTATTCTAAAGAAAGATTACATAATTATTCCCTGAAATATCAGCCGCTATATGTGCTATCGGAAAAAAAATCACTTACCAGCCTCAAAATCTTTTATAGTTTCTTCTTGGAAATCTTTAAATATGTCAAGTCGGAATTTTTTCTCCAGTCCATAACTGTAATATCTGAAGAGGCACTCCAGTCCATATCTGCAAGACCATATATCTGTAATTTCAGATGCTCTAATTTTTCTTACAAGAGTTTATTTGATCAAGTCAGACAAATTATCTGTATAATACCTCTTTGAGGGCTATCACCATATTTGTTACTAAAGCCAAGATCAATCCATGTGTCCCCCTTTCCGTATTTAAAATGCCAACTATGATGATGCAATAAATAGGTTTGGACCTACCTGTACCCTTCCTTTCCATCCTCCAGAGCCAGTTGCTTAAATTCCTCATACATTTTCTTATTAAAGTGATCCCGAAGGAAAAATGACCAGAATCTAAAGAGAGTATTCATTTCCTGGGACTGGCCTATGCCCAGTCGTTTCCGTTCTGGATAAAAACAAAGAGGAAAAACTCTTTAAGACCTATTTTAAAGTCCATGCCAATTAAAAATACTTCACTTCATCCTCATGACAAAATACACACAATCCCCTTCATTATGTTTCTGTTATACACAGAATTAAGAATCTGCTGAATGCCTGGGCCTTTGGATCTTGAAGCCAGATAGAGAGATTTCTGTAGCAATGCCATAGAGCAGCCAAAGGATTGCAATCTTAAATGATATCATGAATGGAAAAAGACTGGCTTTAAATGAAAGAAAACTTTATCTTCAAAACTGCCCACACCAATTAGAAGTGATTCAACTACAACCTCACATATAGCTTTATACAACTGAACACATAACCTAGCAGAACAGAGCAGCTTTTTTGTCCAATTCACAATAAGCCCTGCTCATTGCACTACATGCAGATCTAGTCTACACATTACTACTTCAAACAATAATGAAGGTTTGCAAAGAATATCACTTCCAAGAAGGTAAATCTGGCCAAAATATTAGGCAAACTATCTGTTCCATTCACTATAGCCTGCACAAAAATCAAATACATGACAACTTCAGCAGTATCTATACAATTCACCATTAAGGCAGCGCCGGCGATACTTGTGGTAGACATGTTGTGTGAAGCCATTTTCTTTCAGGAGTTCGTGGGAAGGATGCTGGAACTTAGGCAATGACTGTGGGGTGCAGCCATAGCTGCCTATAGCCGGGGTGCCTTCTGAAGGACTGGAACTAGATAAATAAATTTTAAAAAAATTATGTCAGTATAGGAACCAATTGCTCAAATGTTCAGAAGTAGATATAGACACATTAAATTAGATTTTAATCTGACAAGCTTCTTCTGAGAAAGTCTTAAATGCTAATTAAGGAATTATTTTGAGTAAAAAGGGCACTGACTTATGAGGAAGAAGAGAACTCATACAGTTTCTTCAACAGGGTCTCTCAATCTTTTGTTCTTCATAGAAATCATTATGCCTTCTAGTACCTGATGGATGCTGTTCGAGGTCTATGCTCCCGAGAATCCATCACCCAACCAACGTGACATTCCATTGGGGGATTTGAACTGTGCCGTGTTTTCCTTTTCCGTGGTGTCTATAAGAAACAGAAGGAACATATAAGAGGTTCTCTATGAACATTAAAGGTTCACAAAGAATTCTAGCTGAGTCAAGAGATACCCAATATCTATAGGCACGTAGAAGGAGCTGATGCGCAGGCCTTACCTTGGCATCTATCAATCTGCCTTCCTTAACCACTGGATAAAACCGGGGCGTCTGTGTGGGGTCTTTCAACTGAGGTGTACGGGGGGTCCGAGGAGTTCTTGCATTGCGGTAGTTTGGGGATTCTGGCACAGTTGTTGGCAGAGATCGGGCAATGGTTGAAGGTTCGGGTACACCAAAGAGTTTATTTGCCAGAGCATCAGTTGGAACTACAATGAAAAAAAAATAGTAGCAATTAAACTATGCTGTTTATACACAAAAAATAAAAACATCAACATCCATGCTCAGAAACTGTGTTTTCCGATTCCCTTTAAGGAAAAGAAATGAAAGCAGCTAACTTCTGGTTTGGCATCGCGATGAGATGGACGCAGGAAATCAGGGCTCTGCCTTCTAGGCCAGATTTCTCCCTGCTGGGTGCCCTAAAGGGACCTAAAGTCGCCCCAAAGAGGCGATGAAGGAGGGGTGCCTCGTTGATCACGGAGAGACAGTGGTCTTTCGGTCTTTCCGTTGGATCCCAGGAAAGCCCTCCAAACCAGTAGAGGAAAGACTGGCTACATTCCTGTGGCCAGCCATTAGCCACTGACAACAGAAGAAAAGCACCAATTAGCAGATTGTAAACAGCATGTTTGGAACTGGGTGAGAATATTGATTCTTTCTTAACTATTTCACAACTGAATTTCCTGGGAATGACTCCCAAGAAGCTAAAAACCTCCAAACATGAGAAGGAAGGGGATTGTAGCCCCACCCTTCCAGAGGAACGGAAGCAGCGTTTTAATTTCTTTTATGGGGAACAGAAATATATAATACTGAAGTGGAAGTAACATAAACCTACAGTTTGAATAAATTTGAGAACTGAGATAATTGTTAAGATTTTCTCTTTTTTTGGGGGGGGGGGAACCCATTCAGGTGAAATATGAGAAACCAGCCCTTTGTCTTAAGATGGAAAGTGGATTTTGAATGACATCTAGTGGTGGATTTGAGTATAGCACTACAACTAGCTTCCAGGCTGCTTGGTGACTCCTAACTTAATGGAAAACAGCTGGTAATAAAGAAAAATATTTTGGCATACTTATCAACCTGACATTCTTGGATTACAAACATCTATTGAGCTTGGACCTCTGTTCTCAAGAACTACTGGGAAAGAAAGAAAAAAATGACTTTTGACTACGTCTGGCTGCGAGAGACTTTTGAACTGTATTCAGGGTGGCTGAACATTTTGAACAGTTTAAATATTGTGGATTACAACCTTGCCTGACCAACAATTCTTGGATGCCTGAGACAAAGGATCATTTCAAAATGTTGCTTTTAGGATTGGACCCACATTCTGGAACCTATTGGATTATAAAAGCTACACATAAAGACTAGAAAATTAGATGAAACTTTGTTCTACTTGGTGATGCTAGACAAGACTTGTATTTGGAGAACATAAAAGTTTTGACAGATTATCTGGAGGGAGGAAACAAAATGGATGTTTTACACCCAGCTAAAAGTGGTAAGAAAATATACCTTGCACCTCCATTTGAAGCCCCCACCCAGACTAATAATCAAGGATCTCCAGGAATGATGCCTCGAGAAAAAAATAAACATTTTTCAGAAGGAAATATACTCTATGCCACAACTAATTCATCAAACAATTGTCACACACAAAGAGAACACAGAAAGAAACCATAATGAGACTAAAAACAATTTAGATCAGTGGTTCTCAACCTTTTTAATGCCGCGACCCCCCAACCGGTCATAAGTCGAGGACTACTCAACTGGTGCAGCACCGTTTGCAGAATGGGACTTTTGGCGAGCTCAGCAGGGCAGAGACAGCCTGGACAATTCCTATTGGCTTTTGAAAGCCAATAGAATTAGACTCTATTCAAGAGAGTCTATTCTATTGGCTTTCAAAAGCCAATAGAATAAAAGGGAGTAGCACAGCTAAGGAAAAGGGGGAAAAAATGGCGGACTGCGTTGTTTGGCGACCCCCGTGAAATGGACGTTCGACCCCAAATGAGGTCCCGACCCACAGGTTGAGAACCACTGATTTAGATAATATAAATGAGCAATTCTCCAAATTAAATCTATAACTAGAAAATTCCCAGACAATAACTACAAAGTATGAACAAATAAACCAGAAATTAGAAGTTGAAGCAGAGGACATTGACCCAGAGACGGAAGAGATAAAAGAAGGGAAATATAAACTACCATATACAAATAAAATACTGCAAGACTTAAGTCATAACAACGAAAATGGAAAAGGTGTTTTATCCCTTAGGTCTGCAAAATATACCTGATGATAAGGAAGAAGATTTTTAAAAATGGAATATAGAGCTGTCAGGGGAAATGTCACAACTTGGGAGACAAAAAATGAAAAGAGAAATTGAGGGAGAAGGAAAATGGGAATTGCTTTGGGAATATAAATGGATGGAATTCTCCCAGCCCCAAAATACTCTACATAAATTGTCTTCCACATTCCAAGCAACTTTTACAAAAATAGAAAGAAAATTCCTGGGTGATTTAATTGCCTTGGCCTGGAAAGCTACTTGGCAAAGAAAGAAAGCGAGTTAGACTTAAAAAAAATAGAAGATTTGACCTATTAGAGGGCGCATTATATGATTAAATATGTTTGAATATGATTAAAAGAATGGATGACCCTTAGATATAATTAGACTTTCATAATGAAAAATATGATTTAGAGTTAAAATAGCATTTTTTTTCTTTTTTTGATATGGAAAACATGAAAATAAGAGGATAGCTGGTATGAATAAAATTCTTAGCTATATAAATGTAATTAATACTGCGAAAATCATAATTGACAAAGATATTTCAAATCTTGATGGGAAATCAAACTTTAACAAGAGCATGAAAAACGGTATTGGTTTATGAATTGATATTATTTGTATAGTATTAGTTAAATATGATGATGTTTATATTTAACTTTGTATGCATCAACATAACTGTGTAATGAGGGGGAAATGGAAAAAATATGGGGAAGAAAGGAGGATCAGGGGGAAAAAAACACTGGATTGTGCAGTACTGAACAGATTTACATTGAAGAAGTTACTCTTAAAATATGTGAACCCAGATAACATGTTGTTTACTAAGCACTAAAGATTGTAATTGTTAAAAATCAATAAAATATTAAAAATAAAAAGAAGTGAAAGCAACAAAGTTTTAAAAAGCAAGCATAAAATGATGGATTTGGGCACTGGAATAAATGTAAGATTTTTAATATATGCTGCTTAGGGTCACCTTGTGTAAGATGGGCGGGCATATCAATTTGATAAACAATAAAATAAAACAGGAAGACCTTTCTAGATGCTTTACATGCAAGAAAAAATAACCCCAGAAAACCAGAGAACAGCAGATTAAAAATACAACAGTGCAGACAGAATGGTCAAAAGATCCTATGTGGAAGACTCCTACTGAATCTCTGAAAACCCTTACCTTGCTGGAACCTGGGTGGTCCTGGGGGAACTTCTTGATTTGGATCAACAGGAGGCTCAGGGGTAAGTGTGTCAAACTGTTCTCTGCTGATCATATTCACCTTCTTGAAGTTTTCTACTTCTTGCTACATTTCAAAAGATCACAAATGAAAATTAAAATACGTGACTAGAAGAGATTTACACTTTATGTCTATCGTGTCAGGGCAGCACCAAAACCTCACAAGAATCCCAGTAAATTGGGGACATAGAAAGTGGGTCCCTAAACAGGTGACTTATCAAGAATAACTGTTTCAAAATACAGTGATATACCTCACCATCTCAATGTAAGACAAATCATCAGAATTACAAAACAAAGCTTTTGTGTACAGTTTAGTTAGGAATTCCGCAGAAGACTAAAATCAATGTAATTGTGATAAATGCTCTTTTCTGTATGTCTGCCTCCCATTCACATTCAACAGAGACAGGTTACAAAGTTAATAAAAGGAGCTCATGAAAGTAACATTCTGACTTCCTGTTCACATTATTTTAACTTTTTTTTCCCCATGCTCAGACAGCTCATTTTTAGTCACATTCAGAACTGAGAAATTTCAAGAGCAACTGACTATGGGGAGATGACATCCAAAATGGACAATTTAATGCCTTTTTCTCATCCATTCTATATATGAACAGATTAAATACAATTATCCAATTATGTTTTATTGAGCCCACAGCTATCTAAATGATTCTGTATTACATTTTAATAATATGTCACAAAGTACTGTACCAATCTTCCTGTATTCGCCACTGAATTTTCTTTTGTCAAGGTAGAAGTAATGGACAAAGTGAAAACAGAATTTTAGAAAGGTCTATAAATTTATTAAAAAGAAAAAATGGAAATATCACAATGGCACAAATATTCAGACCCTTTGCAACAACACTTGAAATTTAGCTCAGGTGCCTCCCATTTCTCATGATAGTTGCTGATATGTTTCTCCACCTTGATTGGAGTCAATTAAATTAAATTGATTGGACATGATTTGGAAAAGCACACACCTCTTTGTGGATGGCCTCACAGCGGACAATGCACAATGAAGCAGAGCAAAAGCCATGAAGTCAAAGGAACTGCCCGCAGAACTCAGAGACAGGATTATTGCAAGGAATAGATCTGGGGAAGGCTACAATACAATTTCTGCTGCATTGAAGGTTCCTAAGAGCACAGTGGCCTCCATAATTCTCAAATGGAAGATGTTTGGCGCAACCAGGACTCAAAAGCTGGTCACCCAGTCACACAGAGCAATCGGGTAGCAGGGCCTTAGTAATAGAGGTGACCAAGAACTCACTCTGAGCTCCAGAGATCCTGTGTGGTGATGGGACAGACTTCCAGAAGGACAATCATTAGTGCAGCCTTCCACCGATCTAGGCTTTATGGCAGAGGCTTCTCCTCAGTGCAAAACACATGAAAGCAAAACACTTGGAGTTTTGGGGGAAAAAAAAAAAAGCCTGTAAAGGGCTCTCAGACTGTGAGGAACAAGATTCTTTGGTCTGATGAAATCAAGATTGAACAGTTTATCTGATGAAATCAAGATTGAACTGTTTGTCCTCAATTCTAAATATTATGTGCTGGAAGAAACCAGGCACTGTCATAACCTGCCCCATATCATCCCAACAGTGAAGCATGATGGTGGCAGTATCATGCTGTGAGGATGTTTTTCAGCAGCAGGGATTGGGAGACTGGTCAGGGTTGAGGGAAAGGTGAATGGAATCAAGTATAAGGATATCCTCAATGAAAACCCATTCCACAGCACTCAGGATCTCAGACTGGGCCAAAGGTTCCCTTTCCAACATGACAATGATTCTAAACACACAGCCAAGACAACACAGGAGTGGCTTAGGGACAACTCTGTGAATGTCCTCGAGTGGCCCAGCCAGAGCCTTGACTTGAACCCTATTCAATATCTCTGGAGAAACCTAAAAATGGCTCTCCACTAATTGTCGCCATCCAACCTGAATGAGCTTGAGAGGATTTGCAAGAAAGAGTGGCAGAAAATCCCCCAATCCAGGTGTGCAAAGCTTGTCACGTCATACTGAAAAAAACTCAAGGCTGTAATTGCTGCCAAAGGTGCTTCAACAAAGTACTAAGTGAAGGGTCTGAATACTTATGCCAATGTAATGTTTTAATTTTTTCTTTTTATTAAATTTACAGACATTTTTAAAATTCTGTTTTCTCCTTGTCATTATAGGGTACTTGAGTGTAGATTAATGAAGAAAAAAATAAATTTCAACAACTGCAAAATCAGGCTGCAGGATAACAAAACTGACAAAAGTGAAGGGGATTTGAATACTTTCTGAATGCACTGTATAAAAAATCATTTTTGCTCGAACATATATTAGAATGCTGATATATACAAGAACAAACGTCATCAGTCTAGGTTGTAGGGAATGGGTGAAGATGATTTATACCAATCCTTCAACAAATACAAACTAAACATCACATTTAAAAGATCTAAGTGACAAAAAGGAAAGGTATGTGTTTGACATGCTCCCTTGTTGAAAGGGATCAATTTAAGGTAATAGCATTCTGTTATAGAACATAAGTTATGCTAACTTTTGTTATTTAAAATTTATAACCAGAAGCTGGCTAATTTCATCCCCAGTGACATGAGATAAATGTAGCAACACTGTCCTCACATTTTCTGGATCAGAATATAGAATCTTCCTCAACTCAGCCTACTAACTGTACTATTTCTAACACCTCACATCCTATAGGTGTACAATAAAGTCAATATATAAGCCGAAATAACAGCCTAATAACTACATGAAAGAAGGCACTGTAACAAACCCAAAGAAATATTTGTCCACTAATATGCAGTGGTAATAAAAGGCATTTAACTCTCATTCATGCCTAGAAAAGATAAGAAAAATATTCTGTAACCAAGAGTGATCAGGTAGCTAGTGTGCTTGAGATCATAATCTATATGGTAGTAGGAAACAATTGGTAGAACTTCCTCTCCAAAGCACTCTGCAAATACAATTAACTGCTGGCTTGTCAGACACTACATTCAAAAAAATACATGCACATATCTAAGAGTATAAAGGTAAAGGTTTCCCCTGTCTTTTCCAACTCTACAGTAGTGGCCAAAATTGTGGAAACCTTTTGGGAAAAATGTACAGTAGAAATGCCACCTTTGGTTAAGTTTCCACCAATTTTTCTTCTAATTTCTTTATAACTGTAGCCTTGTTCACTTAATAATACTATTTTACATCGCTTTCTGGGCAACCAGTCAACTCTTTGCACCATTACTTTAATTTTGTTACGTTTTACAAGCTCACTAAATGAAAGAACACAAAAAAAACCCCAACCAACTTGATAGTGATCACATAACACAGACAAATGTCCTCCTCTCAGCTTCAATACATGACATCAATAACTGAATCCTACTGTGATCTGATTGGCTCATTGCCAAAACAAGATGACACCTGATTGGCTCTCTAAACATTCATGCTCACTGGCTACAATCAGATGAAGGAAAGCTACCTGATATCAAGTAAGCAAGCTGTGCTTCCTTTTTCTGGTTATTTGGCTATAACTTTTCTTGGAATACGGTTCAGATAATTGAATAAACCATGTTGCATTACATTCTTGATTAAATTATCTTTACATTGATATATAATTGTATGGCACTATTCCTCCCCCAAAAGTGGTGTTATTAGCTATCAAACCTCAAAAATACACTTTTTCCCAAACAGTTTCCACATTTTTGGCCACTCATTTCCATTTTTTAGATAAGGGAGCCAGTGTTGTGCAAAGACACTTCCATGGTCATGAGGCCAGCATGACTACACGCTGAGTCACACAGAACACTGTTACCTTCCCACTGAAGTGGTACCTATTTATCTGTCCATGGAGATTCTCAATCATTCAGGTCAAGGTTTTCCCAAAGGTGCTTTTTCAAAAGGCAACTGGACTTTGTTTTCCCTAAAGATGTTTCCCTTCTCATCCAAGAAGCTTCTTCAGTTTCGAACTATCTAATCACATTTGCATGCTTTCGAACTGCTAGATGGGCAGCAGCTGGGACAAGGACAGACGCTCACCTCGTTGCGCAGCATTCATGTCTCGAACCAGGACTGTCAGCATCTTTAACCACTGACAAAGCCAGCATCTTTAACCACTGAGCCATTGCACCATCTGAGATATATTGGCTTTTACATAAAACAGCTCTAATCAAAAGGAAATTGCACCCAAAATAGAAGCATAACTGCAGATAATTTGATATTCATAAATCCATTTATAATCAATTCCTGACTCATGATATCTGATAAGATAAAAGGTAAAGAATTGCAAGGTATTAAGATATATGTGAGGAAGTTAATCGATGTTTAAAGGAGCCCCAAAGAAATGCCTGAAGTCAGTTATGGACTCAAGGTTAACATCTGCTTTCTGAATCTACCACTTGGTTAAGTTTTCTTGATGCACATGTTCACACAGGTAGGTGAGTAAAATGTTTTTGTATTAGTATATTGGTTCAAGTTCTAATAATACACTCAGGACCTTTGCTTAGTCCCATCTACAATACATTAATTTCATGTGGAATAGAATAATAAAACCTGATTCTCACCTTTATCTGAGAATATTCTGGTTCAAACTGTTCTGTCCATAAGTCCTGTTCATAATAATATAGTCCATCATTGATCACTTTGGCCAATTCTGAGCTCATCTTTGCCCTGGAAGTGTGGTTGCCTGTTCTGTCTCCCCCTGGATGACGGCGCAGATAGGGGGGTGTCTGTGTTACAATCAAAATTTTATTTACGTCCCTGTCATCAATCTCATAGTCTGAATCCTCATCTGACCAATCAGTGAAGGTGTTTTTACGACCATCCATCTGTTCCATTTCCTCGTCAAAAAGAAAGTCCAACTCCTCTGGTTCATCCTGATCCTTCTGCTTCAGTGGTGTTCTAGACTCTTCTGTTTTCTGGAAAAAAGTGAGATAATGTTATTAAAATTGGAGCTGTGGAGCACTAAGCTATACTACAACACTCACAGGAAAATTACAATGGATTCTCAGTTTCATCCTCAAGATAAATAACTCAAAGCTTCACCTGCAATACCTGACTTGAAAACAAAGTCCATTTCATTTAATCCTGCATCACATTACACACCTGCCCACAGAGGAAGACTAAGAGAAGGGCAGAACTGTACAGGTAGTCCTTGCTTAATGTCCATCCATTCAACAAATATTTAAAGTGAGGACAGTAGTGAATGAAGGGACCTTGTGACTGCTCTTCAAAATTCTGATCATTGCAGTGCCCTTGTGGTCTCACGAACAAATTTCAGGCCCATCCAGGTTTTTAAACGTCTTTGGCCACTCACTTGCTAACTGCCACTAGTTGCCCCCATCACCTGGCAGGGGCCTTCTTTTGTGCCTTATCCATGATCCTTGTTTGCATGAAAGAAGGTCCTGGGTGGGGCAGGAACAGAGGCTCCTGTTGGTGAACAAACAGAAGTCCAGGGCAAGGTGAGAGGGAAGCGCCCCAGGTGCACTGCCATGGAAGAAGATGGTATGAAAGAAGGCCCTGACCAGTAAGTAGTAATGCAATGTGGAAGGTATGAAGGCAGGCAGGGGCAACAAGCAACCAAAAGGGCAGAGGAGGCAGTCCCTTAACTTACCAAGGCTCAGAGGGATCAAGCCAGGAATGGCTTGAATTCAGTTGGGTTCTTGCTAATGACTGATGGAATTCAGTGAATGACAGCACCAGGGATTGCCATTGCTAAATGATGGGGTCCCATGTCATCACATTTTGCTACAGATCACTTAGTGATAGAAATTTCAGTCCAACTTACCATCATTAACCAAGGATTACCTGTATGTACTTTTGGCAGTCAAAAGTTGCATTAAAACAAGCCAACCAACCCATACCCTTGTAAAACACATCAACAACACTGTGGACTATTTGTCATCCCTTTTTTATTTTTGTGTCTTTGTCAGAGTTTCTCTGTCTGAAGTTAAAAAAAAAAAATGTCCCACCAATGGAGTTGCACAAAATGGTTCCAATTTCAAACATAGACTTATTCAGTTTTGAATTCAACCCTGATCTCCAAGGGTAGAGTATATCCCTATCTAGCACATTTAATGCAATTAAAGTTAGAATGTTACATTAGTCAGTCTCTTGAAAATGTTTTATCTTCTATAAGGTTAAAAAAAAAGATAAAAGTTATCCCTGCAGGTTTTATCCCGCTAGTCGTGACTGACTTTTAAGCCCGTCTTCTGTATCTACTGTATCTTCTATATGTTATTAAATCCTGTAGAAAGACTGCCTCCAATGCAATTCACTGGTTACCTTGGGTCTGATAGGAGATGGCCTAGGCCTCTTCTTCACTTCAATCCATGCCTCAGAGTCCAAGTCAGGCAGGCTGGCAGAAAGACCTTTTGGCAGTGTCTTCAAATTAGTAACTTCCTCTGTCTTGCTTGGCATGGGACTGGCAGAGCGGGGAGAACCAGGAGCAGATTCTGTAACATGTATTTAAATAAAGTATCTGTACAGGCAAAATGCTTGTTTTACAAAATATCCACAAAAATAACTCCGTAACATAAATTAGCCTTGGATGAAAAGGAAATAAAGATGTAGCACTCCTACGGGAGAGCCAACTTTTAGTTTTAAGACAAATGGACAAGAAGATGTCATTTACATATTTTAATTCTAATTTGCATTAACTATGTATAAAACATATAGGTTATATCATGTAATTTTTGTCAAGAGTTTTACTTGGCCTTTCATTTTTATAAATTTAATATTTTATTTATTTTTTCTTTATTTCTACCACTCTTGGTTCCTTAACCTTTTTTTTTAATCCACTTTTCTAATATAATCCCCAGACACATCATACAGCACCAATCCAACCCTATCTTAATGCTTTTACCATCAGAAAAATACAACTAGAAGACATATTATGAAACAGACAAACCTGTTTGATCATTACAAAATCTGCATAACATGAGCATAGGGAGCAAGTTTGTACATCCCAATGTAAGGATTTCAAAATGGGGAGCTTTCAAAGACAAACAAAAATGCCCTTGAAATATTCTTTATCCAGAATACATGCTTAGGTGATGGCAACAGATAATTGAAGCCAAATGGAACAATAACTTGCATGAGCAAGGCAATCTAGTTGTACTCACAATCTATTAGATCCTAGAAAAGATAATCAAAAAACAGACCTGCGAACAACTAGAAGCAAACAAAGTCAAAACCAGTAGCCAGCACGGGTTTGTTAAAAACAGATCATGCCAAACCAATCTTATTTCATTATTTGATAAAGTGACTAAACTAGTAGACTGGCAAAATGCTGTGTATGTAGTATACTTAGATTTCAGTAAGGCATTTGATAAAGTAGACCACAACCTACTCCTTGGTAAACTAGAAAAAGGTAAAATAGACAACATCACCACCAGACTGATGACCTGCATATCAAGACGGATCTGTAGCTGGCAGAGAAACCATGCTCAACGAGTAGTTCTCAATGGCACTACATCCACATGGAGAGAAGTAAGTAGTGGGGTACCACAAGGTTCTGTCTTAGGCCCAATATCTTCATCAATGACTTAGATGAGGGAATTGAAAAGAAACTCATTTAATTTGCAGATGACACCAAACTGACAGGAGTAGCCAACACCCCAGAAGACAAACTCAGGGTCCAAAAATATCTAGATAAACTTGAACAATGGGCCTCATCAATCAAAATGAATTTCAATGGGGAGAAAAGCAAAGTTTTACATTTAGGCAGGAAAAATCAAAGGTACAAGTACAGACTGGGCAAGACCTGGCTTAAAAACAGTAACTGTGAGAGGGACCTTGGACGATCACATGACTATGAGCCAGCAGTGTGCAGTAGCAATCAAAAAAGCTAATACAATTCTGGGTTGTATAAACAGAGGCACAGAATTAAGTTCACGCAAAGTATTAGTACCGCTTTATAAAACCCTAGTAAGACCACACCATATCACAAAAAAAGATGTTGAGAGTTTGGAAAAATTCAGAGAAAAACAACTAAGATGATCAAAGGCCTGGAGACTAAAACATACGAAGAACGGTTGCGGGACTTGGGTTTGGCTAGTCTAAAGAAAAGAAAAAATAGAGGAGACATGATAGCAGTAGTCCAGTATTTGAGGGGCTACCACAAGGAAAAGGGGGTCACTTTATTCACCAGAGCACCAGAGAGAAGAATGAGAAACAATAGTTGGAAACTGATCAGAGAGAAGCAATCTGGAATTAAGGAGAAACTTCCTGACAGTGAAGACAATCAACCAGGGGAACAGCTTGCCTCCAGAAATCGTGTGCGTTCCATCACTGGAGATTTTTAAGAAGAGACTAGATAATCACCTGTCTGAGACGGTATAGGTTCTCCTGCTTGAGCAGGGGGCTGGACTAGAAGACCTCCAAGGTCCCTTCCAGCTCTATTCTATTCTATTCTATTCTATTCTATTCTATTCTATTCTATTCTATTCTATTCTATCCTATCCTATCCTATTCTTACTCAATGCACAACATTTTATTCTAAGAGGTTTCATAGAACGTTCAAATAAATCTGCTGCTATGAAATAATCAAAGTTTATTTATTTCAAGGTTTATAGGGATGCTCAGCTCATGCAAGATTTGGGGCCTGACATATGTCAGGGAGGGGAAATTATTCCAGACAGCATAGGCAACCACAGAAAAGGTCCTAGTTCCCATAAGATGACAAGAGTTAAATAAAAGAAACTTACAACAACTTACAAGAACTAACCTGGGAGCATGTGGAGCAGGTAGTCAGTCTTGGGAGAAGGTGGTTCCCCAAGTAAACTAGTACTATGTATTGTAGGATTTTAAAGACAATCATCAGCAACTTCAACTACAATTGGAAGTCTATCAGCTTGCAGAGCAGCGGTGTTACATGGGCACAATGAGATATATTGACAGATATCCATGCTGCTGCATTCTGGACCAATGGAAACTTCCAGATGATTTTCAAGGGCAGCCTCCTGTACAACTGTGTGTAACAGTCCAATTGAGAGGTGACCAAGGATAAGTAACTAAGAAGCAGGACTTCCCAGCCTGGGAATAGGCATAAAAAGTCTCCTGGCCACAGCTGCCCCCAGCTTTTTGAGCAGGAGCACCTCCAGGTTCTTTAAGAGAGGGCACACCACCACTTCTTTCAGAGCTAAGACTAACTACAGGATCACAAGGTAGTGGGCTGTGCATGACAAGGGATATAATTTTGCCCAAGTCCAAATCACACAGCCAGTGCCCCAAAACAAAAGTCAGGTCTATCGTGTGCCCCCCACTCCCTCAGATCAGACCTGCAACAAAGAGTCAGGTTCATGGTTGTCATGGTGGCCATGAGCTTCCATGCAGTCTTTGGGTCTGCCCCCGTAAGATAGCAGATTGAAGTTCCCCTAGAATCATAAATCTTGGAAGTTCCACTGCCAGGCCAAAGACAGCCTCAAACATAGTAGGCAAGGAAGCTGCTATGCAGCAGGGAGGCTGGTACAATAGCTGAACTCCAACTGATTTTCTGGCCCAACCTTGCAAGCAGGGTCTCACATGTGGTTATCTGAGAGGTAGTGCCTCTGGCAACCTTCAGAATCCCGACAGACAATAGCACACACACATACACGAAGTTGCGGCTAATGCCATCTGCAAAATCCCACTGGGCATATTTCCAAGAGATGCATTTCCTCTTCTTTGCTCGGCGGGGTCTCAGTAATATATGCCAGGTTTACCTTCTCATACAGCAGGGGTGTCAAACTGCCGGCCTGCGGGCGGATGCATCATAGCGAAACCACGCCCACCCCATGGCTGGCAATGGCAAAAAAAGTCTCGATATGTTGCAACACGTCACATGACGTTGCGAGTTTGACACCCTTGTCATACAGGATCAAATCCCATATTATTAGAGGCTGACCTTGAGCAACACTAAACGTTAAATTATTATCTTTAATAACCCAGGGACTCTGGATAAAATACTGAAATGTCATTTGGTAATGCTGCTGTTTTGTAAAATAAATGTTTGGCTTGATCTCAAATTATGTAGAAACAACAAAAATCAACATATTTGGTGGAACATATTTGATTTTCATATTTTCCATCTGTACTGACCTGTCTCTTTTTGGAAATTCTGCCTGGGCACAAATTCTGGGCAGTTGATTAGCTGAGAGAAGTCTGTTTGTGCATAGTCTGTCATGGGAGGGCCAGGCAAAGGCCACTTCTCTGGTTCTTCTTTTCTCCTGATTTTCTGGTCTATAATCTCCACCACTTTGCTGTCTTTTAATGCCTGGAAAACAAACCCTCATTTTCAGCATCAATATATCAAAACAAGTCAAGGAGGGGTACTGCCAAAAAAAGGTACCCTACAGACACCTATTATCTAATAGTGTTTTAAACACATCTAAAGAGTTTTAAACACATCTAAAAGAATATTGAATATTAAATAATTTAAAAATAATCCAATATATTGCAGTCATTTAGGAGTCAGGAAGTATATAAAATTATTTTCATATGAAGAAATTATATTTCACCGTGCCACGCTAACATAGCTGAAAGTGAGGAAATCGTCGCTTTTTTTTTTCTCTAAACAGTTTTGGCCTTTCCTGTCCTCCTTAAATGTGCTTAAATGTTCTCCCACTCATTCCAATGGCCAATATCTTAATACATATATCCCGAGAGATGTTAAGGTGTGGCTACCCTGAACCTTTTACCAAGCACAGCTTGGGACTATGCAGTCTCTCAATCCAGGCATTTTTCTGAGAAAGCTCTGTGTTATTAAAATCCTCCCTCAATGTTCCTGCAGGTGCCCAATTCATCACAATGGAAGAGATTTTTAGTGCAAGTTTGAATGAGATAGTATGGTATAACCAAAAGTGAAATGACAACACACTCTAATACATACCATGTTTTCCCCAAAATAAGACCTATCCCAAAAATAAGACTTAGTTTGATTTTTACGTGTGTGCCTAATATAAGCCCTACCCCCCAAAATAAGCCTTAGTGTTAGATCGAGGCCCACTGGTAAAAATCAAGCCAGGGCGGGGGTGTGGAGCGCCCCAAGCACCCCACACCAGCTTACCTTAGGACCGCTGCAGCCAGGCCCCCCACACCCCGACACCTGTCGCGTCACTGCCAGAGTTCTAATGCAGCCTGTTGCTGTGAGTGGCAGCATCGCCGCAATGAGCCACACAACATTCGGCTGTGAGCGGTAGCACCAGCACAATGTGCCACATGGCGTCCAGCCACAAGCGGCCACAGAAGAATTCGGGCAGCAGCGTGACAGGTGTCAGGACATGGGAGGCCTGGCTGCAGCAGTCCTAAGGTAAGCGGGTAAGACATCCCCCAAAAGTAAGACCTGGTGCCTCTTTTGGAGGCAAAAAAATATATAACACCGGATCTTATTTTCGGGGAAACACGGTAGGTAGCCAGGTGAACAGATTATCCCTTACCTTAATGATAAGGCCAACATCTGTGGTTAGGGCCTGTACCCGATGGAAACTGGCAATGAGAGTGATGGGAAGGAAGCCTTCAGTGTCCATTTTCCGCCTCAAGAAAAAGTCTCTTTCCAAGTTGTCAACACTGAAGTAGTATTCTCTAAAAACAGCAAGTAATGGAAACTGAAGTAGTTATTCGTGTCATATGCCAAATTACAGTAATATCACTTCAGAAAAGTTTATCTCAAGCATAATAATAACTATTACTCTATCATATCCATCATTTTTGAAATTGGTCCCAATTTAAAACAGTCTTACATTTAAATATATTATTTTTCCTTCTATATTCTCAAGTGGCTGTTGGGCATAACCTTGTCTTCTGCTGCCACCACCACTTTAAGAACCAATCATTATTTTGAATGTTTTCAGTTGCCTACTCCTGAACAATTTGATAAGTAGGGCTTATTATTATAGGCTGTGGTGCTGCTGCAATAATTGCCATTTTACTCATTTTGGAAAGGGCAGCACAGTATATCTAGGAACAAAGAAATAAATAAGAGACTATTTAGCAATTTCTTAACGAATAAAATCAGTTTTCTGTCAAAGAAATAAAATGCTTTGTCAAATATCTGACATGGTTTTTGAAATACTGAAAAACTACTCCTAGAATCAAAACTAATACATACATCTGTCGTTTGATGTAGTCTTTGAGCAATTCTTGGTCAACACTGTAGAGTTCAGTGCTACTGATGTTGTCAAAGTAGTAAGTGATATTACTAGTATATTTCTGTGCACGCGTGCCATCAGAAGCATCAAATTTCCGATACCCATAATGATAATCAAAGTGAGCTGTACAAGGAAAAAGAGAAAAAAATCCTTTTTAAAACCTTGCCTTCTCAAACAAAATCTGTATTGCACTGGTCAAACACAATCAAGATGAAATATAATAGCCAGGCAGGGGACTACTGTTTGATACCATAGCCACGACCTCTCTTGATCTACGCGGTTCTATATTTTCTCCCACATTCCTTTCTTCATCAAAACTAAAATGTTGGGAAAGGTCACCCTGAGGTTGGAATAAGGTGTCACCAATATGATATTCTGCTGATAGCTTATCACATAACTCCCAAGAATATGGTACATACTCATAATGTTACCAGAATTCAGTAATAGTAAGGTGTGAAGGAGGAGGCTGAATTGACAATGAAAAATGACAAATGTGCTGCTAGTCAGTAGGAAGTTAAAGACACAAGACTTGAGATTCAGAATAAAGAGGATTCCCCTAAACCTCTGAAAAATCTGATGTATTCTTTGGGAATGTCTGCACTCCCAAATTCAATAATGCAATAATAAGCAAATTTGCACCTTTATGTTCAGTGTGCCAGCTATGACTGCTTCTGAATCAGCTGTATCTGCTAACAGTCCCAGATGTCTTGGTCAAATGTCAATGCACTCAATCTGTGAAAATTCTTGAAAGGTACCGGGGGATGCCAAGTGATACAAAACATGGCAGGTAAGCTGTGAACCAGTGCCACATCACACCCAAACAAAGCTGTCTTATCTGCCTCACAATTTTTCTAACGTCATAGGTCAAACATTTGTTGTCTGAGGATCAAAGGTTTTCTATCTGTAGAAGAATCTCTTTTTATTACAATTCTCAATTTGCAAAGTCCTTTTATAGTATGTTTTTTTTAAATGCCACCCTTGAAGTACACTTTACTTTTAATTATTAATCATTTGCAAATAAAACTGAAAGACTCTTGAAGCACATTAAAGACTGAAACACTTAAGATACTGTAAGAAACTTCTACCCCCTCCCCCCCCACAAACACAGGAAAGTTTATTTTAGAACTGCCTACTTGTCTTGATTTTTCAAAAGGGTATGCAAGAATCAATCATTTTAAGCTTTCTTTTTGTAATTAATAGACACTGATGTTAATGACCAGCCCAAAAATGCCTAGTGAGCTTCTAGATAGGACAGTAGAATTGAACCTGGGTCTCCCCAACCCTACTCTAATACATAATCACCGCAGCGTATCAATTATTTAATTTTTAATTACACTTCGTGTAATTGTGTTTTTACTGTGTATTAATATTTGTGTATTATTTTTACTTCTATTATTCCTTAGTTTAAAAAGGAACTTACAATTCAATAAAAACCAAGACAGTTTTGGAAAAGTTTTTAAATTCTTTCACCTTGATTCCAACTATAGTCAGTTATAGTTTAGCTGCACAAACAAATCAGTTATCCTCAATTACTGACATTCATAGTGGAAATAAAATGTTGCTTGCCAGTTCTTTATCTGCAGCATCACCAATATTCTATAGATGGGAGAATGGTTATGAATATATTATACGTACAGCGAGTACCTCCTCTTCCTCTACCTCTCCCTCGTCCCCGGCCACGTCCTCTGCCCCTGAAAGCACCACGAACAGTTGCCCCGTCGCTTTTAACACTAGAAGTTTCATCATGGTCAGGCCAATTCCGCTCATGCTTGTTATCTACATGCCATCCTGCAACAAAATAAACAGAAAGAGAAAACATGACTGAGATTAAAACACTAAAATGACTGTGAACTGGCATGTTCAGGCATCTTTAAACAATCAAGTAGGTTAAAAGAATCAATCTACTTCTATCAATACATACAGATGAGGGAGGCTTAGCTAGACACAGCAACACTGTTTGAAGGGGGCTAAACTAGACACAGCAACATTGAAAACCCCAAATTTCTTACTTGTTATTCTCATTCCTAGCCACAAACAGAAACTTTGCCATATAAAAAGGAATATCCTAATTAGCAGCTTTTAGATCAGGGGTCTTCAAACTTGGCCTTTTTATGACTTGTGGACTTCAACTCCCAGAATTCCTCAGCCAGCATGCCTGGATGAGGAATTCTGGGAGTTGAAGTCCACAAGTCATAAAAGGACCAAGTTTGAAAACCCCTATTTTAGACTATACTATAAACTAGTGATGGCGAACCTTTTAGAGACCGAGTGCCAAACTGAAACCCAAAACCCACTTATTTATCGCCGGGTGCCGGGTGGGCATGGCCCACTGGGTGGGCGTGGCCCACTGGGTGGGCATGGCTGTGGTCAGGGCAGACTGGGTGGGTGTGGCCAAGGTGTGGTCACCTCGATGTTGCTTGTGGGGAGGGACGCCTGTGGGGGGCGGGCAGGGTTGGGGGAGATCCAGGGGGTCTCTGACAGGTGGGACGGTGGGCAGGAGGCTCGTCCTGCGGGGTGAGGCAAGGCAAGGCAGGGCAGGGGTGCCATTGTTGCAGGGCAAGGCGAGGCAGGGGCCGGGGCGGCTGGTGCCTGACACCATCGCCCCCCACACAGAGGCCAGCAAGCGCATGGGGGCCGACAATGTCTGTCGGCAGCCATAGCCTGCCGGCCCCTCGACCAGCACACTCTGGGGCTCCGCAGCCTGCCGCCAGCAGTTCAGAGAAGCCGCCTCTGAGCTGGACCGATAACCAACAGCTGAAGAGGCGATGCAGTGGGTCATGCCTGGGAAAAGGAGAGCATGTGAGGCCAGGAGGGATGGGACGAGGGGGGGAGGGAAACCAGCCATGCTGGAATGCATCTGGCCACGTGGGACCTTGGTGAGTTAGCAGGCAGCTGCTTGAAGAGGGATGGTTGCCATCTCCGGGGCATGGCGCAGGTGCCCACAGAGAGGGCTCTGAGTGCCGCCTCTGGCACGGGTGCCATAGGTTCGCCACCACTGCTATAAACCATGTGTCAGTTTAGAACAATCAATGGGTGCAGGGGTGTGCCAAATGGGGAGAAAAATCCTCAAAATCAAAAAAAAAATTCAAAGAGGGTTGATGTTCTGTATTCCAAAAGACTGAAAAGCCAAAACATTTCAACTGGTTTGCAATATGGAACAGGTTTGCAAAAACATGGAAGTAGGAATCCATGTTCAAAAGGATGATTTTAAAAAAATTAACCCACAGTTAAAACATATGTATAATGCCCATAGCAAATCATGGAATCAGCAATTAAACAAAACTTTTGTAGTTTGGTCTTCATGAAAATATCCACTGAACCAAGTTGAACAACCAACTAACAGATCAACAACTGATTTTCCCTATAAAATCCTTATTGCCCGGAAAAACAAGCATAAAAATTCAAGTAGGTACTTATTAGCTTAAGGCTTCTGTTTAATGGATAAGCAAAATGTATGACTGCATTAGGCAATATGCCTGTAAGGCTCAACGAAGAAACCAATACACTTTGATTTACAATCTGAAATCTTAAAACACAAGGACAGCAACATTGCTATTACTTCTCTCCACAACACTTTAAAGCCAGCAATAAAGCTCACTTATCAGTCTTATAGGTTTTTGGATCAAAATTGACTCTAGTATACGCTTAATCAACTGTACCTCGAACCTACGTATTTCCCTTCAACTAATTTCAGCCAATGGGAGTAAAATAAAAACCCGTATCTGCTACTTTACTGGCTATAGGTAATCTTTGCTTACCAACTAGAACTGGGACTGGCAATTCTGTCACTAAGCCAAAACTCCTGATAGTGCCAATCTTACAATATCATTTCCATTTCTGTTGTTAAGTGAATCAACACAGTCAGTAAATGAGAAAATCATGTGACTATTAGCCTTACACTTTCATTTCTGTCATTAAGTGAATCATCACAGTAATAAATGAGACATCATGGGACTGCAATCACATTCTCTATTAATTCTGCTTGTTCATAGCTGGTTGTGAAGGTTGCAAATGGTGATCACGTGCCCGTGGGATGCTATGATGGCTGTAAATATGAGACCTGTTTTTTCTAACCATTGTAACTTTGAATGGTCACTAAAAAAGGCAGTTGGTAAGCAAGGACTATCTCTAATGACTTTACCAGGTCATCACTACTGAAGAGAAAACTTATTTTTGTCAGAATACTCAAAGTCGCCTATTTCAAAATAGAAATGTTTTGCTCATTTGTGTACAGGGAAGGTAAAAGAATGTTATAATATAAACAATACAAAACACAACTATGTGTGTGTGTGTGTGTGTTTGTGTGTGTTAATTTTACTGCTTTCAAAGATATTCAACTCATACCTTTTGATTCACTTCGGTTGTTGGAAGGATGCCGATGCTGCTCATTCTGCCTGTTGTTACGAGAAGCGGTTTTATCCCTTGGCACTTCAGACTTCATATCTATTTGCAGGGGTACCCATTTGTGTCTGCTGCCTACAATACAGAAATTACTGCCTGACTAATCTTCAAAGGAATGTATTATTCTACACCAAAGCAACATAATTCTAAACAACCTGAGACACCAACTATCAAAATATTTCAGACTCCCAGAACAGCAATGAATAACTTGAGATTTCAAAAAACAGTTATGATAAGGAGATAAGAACGCTGGCCTAGAAATAACACAATCTGTTACTGCTGTTCTACTGTGAGTCCTGAAAACAGTGCCTGCTGAGGAATATATTAAAATGAAAGACTGAACCACAATATTGTTCAAGCTTCAGTTCATAAATTCATGTCTTTTCTGAGGGCAGAGATTTACTTTTGTCCTGTACCTTTGCTTACAATGAGAAAAAATAATGTTTGCTATAGTACACTGATATTGACTAAGCTACAAGATAATGAATCAGCATGGGGGGAAATGGCAAAGTTATATATTTCTAATAGACTGTAGTTTACATTCTCTGATAAGATTTTAAATTATATTGTTTCAAGATAATAGAAAACTGTTTCTCTATACTACAGGGGGTCCTCGATTAATAACCCACTTATTCAGTGACTGGCTGAACTTACAATAGCACTGAATGAATGGTGCTTGAGACTGGTCCTCAAAGTTCCAGCCCAGGAGTCTTCAAACTTGGCCCTTTTATGACTTGTGGACTTCAACTCCCAGAACTACTCAGCCAACATGCCTGGCTGAGGAATTCTGGGAGTTGAAGTCCTCAAGTCATAAAAGGGCCAAGTTTGAAGACCCCTGAATTATATAGTCATTAATTCCTAATTCACTGGAAGTACAGTCCTCTTTATCAATACAGAGCCTTGCCAACAGTAATGCTGATAGAAAAGTCCAAAGTTGCCATACTAGCACACCTGCTAAGACCCCTGGACAGCCTTTTCTCACCCTTTTTCTTCTGAGCCGATTTCTGGTTGTCATCATCTCCATTCTTCTCTTCTCCTGATTCATCAGATCGAGTTTTCATGTTCTCTTTACCATCACTTCCTTCCCCTTTTTCCTGCTCCCTCATGTTTTTCTTAATGTGAAGTTTCCGTAGAGATTGGGACTTTTGTGACAGCTGCTGAAAATGATAGATGAGATATTTGAGGTGGAGGAAAAGATAATTGCAAATAACATAGCAGCAGGCTTTCCCCATAGTTTCTGAATCGTTTTGAAACCTAATAACAGTCACATTTCGTGAATGAAAACAAGGGCAGGAGACGAAGACAAAGAAAGGCATTTTACAAAGTTGTACAGCTGACACTCCGCTGCCAAAACAGAGGGAAGTCCAAAGCAGAAATATGCTTGAAGCATTTTTGTATTCATGCTCTACTTCTGGGTATTTGTCGCATCCACACTGAAGAGAGAATAAGCTAAGAGCATATTGACAGTTTAAGACAGTTTAAGACAGTTTCTTAACCACTGTTGTATTATTACCACATTTTTGACCGCAATCTTAACATTGCCACATCGTTAAGTACATCATCTTCTCTTCACTTTGGCTAGGTTTTAGAATGAGTTCCAGGCTTCTGTCCCAGAATAGCATTGCTGAGCTAGGGATGATGGTGGGCAGGGAAACCCTAAAAGGAAATCCTCTGCCTGGAACCTGTAATGAGCTATTCCTGGCCTTCTCCTAAGCATAGAGCTAGCACCCCGCCCCCCAAAAGTGTTGCTCAGACTAAGTTCTGTAATAGGGAAAAAAACAGTGTCTATATTGAAAGCATGAAGAGAGATTCCTGCAGTTTCTGTTCATTCTCTCCTCCCTCCACACACGCATGCCTGGGTAATCTCTGACTAAATTTAAATGGATAATTTTTGAAATTATCTAATTATGCTACTTTTGATATAACAATGATGCATACATGAAGATCAGCAAGAATCTAGGTCAGTAAAATGTGGAATGTAGCTATTTTGTTCCTCTCTTCCGTCAATACATATATATGTACTCACATATGTACAGTTTTCTAAACCCCAACTTTCTGCAAATTGATTTTAATAGGAATAAAAGGGTTGTTTTTTTTAAGTTCAACTGGTATCTTCCTTTTGTGACATAATATTTGGAAATTCTCTAAAAGAACATTGAAGGCTTTTATATCCCAAAGAAGTTTCATATAGGCAATATGCAAATGAAAGGTTGGAATATGATCCAATTATATCCAAATTATATGAACAAAAAAACACATTGGATTAAAAAAAGTTATTCAAGCAGTGAGGACCCCTAGTGGTGGTTTCTTTTTTGGATATATGAGTGACAAGCACTTACATATACACAAGAAAAACAGACTCAGCACGGGCATCACAAAATAGTTTACAATAAAAAACAGGAAAGTCCAAGTAAAAAGTGTTATTTATTTTAAAGAAAAAACGATTAAGGGAAGAACAAACAAAAAAAATGTTGAAAAAAGAATGGTACACAGGATGATAGGCCTCTTCATTTCATCTTAAGCTCTTATGATGTGAGCCTTTTTTTTTTTACTTAGCGACTGTAGATGCCTCTTAGCCTTCCAGAAAGCCATAAAAATCTTGTGCTTCACCCAAGAGTCAACCCAGAAAGGAGTTGAGTTCAGCACCTGTGTAGTGCTGTGAGATTGTTATGGTGCCTGATTAGAGTATGATGTTTTTAATTTGTGTATGTGTGAAGAGAGGTGTTTACATTATTATAGGAATTTGGTATTAACTGCCCATGGTTGCCATATAAACTTCTTAAATACATACATACATACATGTATTGTATGTGTGTGTATATATATGTATATATTAAGAATAAAAGTAAAAATGCAACTCTTGGGAATGTCCATGCTACTAGAATAATGATCACCAAGAGAGTATTTTAAGAGAATAAAATTTAATCAACCATTAAAATTTTAATCAACCTAGCTTTCATCAAAATGCACTTGACATCGTCAGGGTTAAAAGGCAAGTAGTGAGAGGAGATCTATATACCATTGTCAAGCGTCTGCTTCCAGCTCCTAGAGCGCGTCATCGGTCCCAGCTGTTCAGGATGTAACCCAAGCGTACCTCCTTTAATACACATTCTTTTTTTGTTCCTGATTTGCATTCCCTCGCACACTACTCTATCAGCAGCTTCGGGATTAGGTGAATTCGGGGCCAAGGTGTTCCCCCCTCCCCCGTAATACGGTCGCCCCTAAGGGGTGAGGGTGTATCTAGATTGCCTCCAATATCCCCCTGAGTCACGAGCCCACTTCGATCCTGTCTATTCGTCCCTTGAGGACGCACTGTGGATTCCTCTCTCCACCCCGTGTTATTCTCCTTTCTATCCTCCTTCCCATGCATCATACTGGATGGATAGAAAGGAGAATAACACGGGGTGTTATTATATTATTATAACAAGCCGCTTCATGGATAAGGAACACTCCTGCTAAACAACAGAATTTACTGAGTTGGGGAATATTCTTCATTCACATCAATTCACAGATAGACCAAACAGATGTGATTTTTTTTCCCCCTGAGTCAGAATATATTCTTACCTGTATACTCTTGTGAGCTATTTCTCCTGGCGTTGGCCAATTTGTGGCATCCCCAAAGTCACCAACCTGATACAGCAAACAGATAATAGAGAATCAAGTTCAACTTTTGACCCTCTATACAAGTCCAGATTTAAGTGCCTACTATTTCTATTCTTTCTAGTGGCAGTTCAGATGCGTAATACCATAACAGAACATTCCAACCAGGTAGACACCTTTGTGGTATATATGCTTTATTTGATATTCTGTGACACAGAATGTCAAGAGTTTTTAATTTTAAAATTATGAAAGGTAATTCCCCATCCCTTCGCAAGACCCCAGCTCCTCCACAAATGTCTTTCCACTTCAGGGCTGGTAGTAAGTCAAGCACTTTATTTACTTTACTTACACTTCTGCTTCACGTAGAGCTTATTTATTTTTCAACTTGAAAGTTACCTGAAACGTATGTAACTTCTCCTTCATTGGTTTCTAATTTTAATTTCCTTTTTTGTGAGATGTCACTTAGCTGATTATTTTGAAAAAGTGAGTGAAGCCAAAACTGGTTTCTCCCTCATGAGCCTTATGGATGATTCTGTATATGCCTATGTTTCTGTGTGTAGGGGTGTTTCTATTTTATTGCAGACTTTTTTTATTAAAAGCTTTTTTATGTTATTGTAATGCTGTATTTTAATTTTTTATTCTAGTATTTGTGCACAACTTACCGATGACTCCATGGGAAACATCATAAAATACATTTAATAAATTCATTTTTTTTTCATACACAGTGCCATCTGGTGAGCATGATGAAATTTACACAATAGCAATAGAGAATCTTCCAAGTCATTTTGAGTTACATTTCAAAACAAGAAAGGCTTAATTATTTTCCAGAGATTAGGAAAAATCAGATGGCTTTTATGTAATTATAAGTTATCTGACAGAATCCTTAGTGACACAGATTCTGTATCATTATTGCTTATACACAAGGAGAAAAGATCCCACTGTTCCTGTTCAGTACTCAAAACCAATGCAGCAGACCTCAAAACTGAGACCAGCTTCCTGAATATATAGTTTAACTTCGGTGTATTTTCCTGTCTGATTCATTTACTTTTCCCTCTCTGAATATTTCTTACACACACAGCTGGGTGGGTAGAGTTTAATGGGAGCCACCAGTTTATTTACAAATACTTCATGACTTGCATCAGGAGGAAAAGAAAATTTTCAAAAATGAAAAGAACTAAGTAGATCCTTAACATGACAGCATCACCCAAAAAAAAAAAAAAAAACTGAAGAGAATGAACCTTGTCCTACAGAACACTGCAAAAGTTTCCAGTGTATCAGGAAATGAGAACGCAGGGAAAAATTGTGGCAAAGAATGCAAGAGCACAACAATGATAATCACAGTTAAATATTGGTGGATAAGCAGTTTCTCATATAGGCAGAACGCTTGCACCACTAATAATGCCTGTAATAAAACTTCTCTCATTACATAAATTCAATCGTGAGTGAAAGAGCCAAGCTAGCATGTATAACCAAAACCTGGTTAAGCATGGAGATGGAATCCTCCCAACTCAGAAATTAGGCCCTGTGGGATTCAAGTGTGGCATCAGATGTGATCCCATGGTATGGATGGAAGAGTGGCTATCAGTATCAGGGAGAACCCTGTGGCTTCAGGGATGCTGCATCATCTGGATGAAAAACCCTACTTGTAAAATTGGGCCTGAAGGATCAACTTGGGATTATTGCTTCCCTGATGCAGCTGCTTGATTCTGCGGCCAGGTTGGCAGTGGAATTTTCTAAATTCATAGACTTGAGACACTTCAACTTGGCTTCTCTAGGTATGAAATTGAACATGGCTCAGCATTCATGACCATCATGATGGCAATAGGCCTGACCCACAGCTGTGATCATGAATCTATTATTTATTTATTTTTTTGTCTCAGGGCAGAGGCGATGTGATACAATCTGATTATGGAGTAAATGTATGTAATTCCTTGTCATAGTGAGATCACTTTCTGTGTCTGAGTACTTCTGGGCTATCTCCTAACTCAAGCAGGTAGGATCCATTTCCTCAGTCCATTGCACTGGGGTTTCCCTAACATTCTAGTACTTCAGATGACTGAGGTCTTAGAACTTGGAACAACTTATTCATAACCTGGAACAAAACAATGGGCTTTGGATCAGATTGTACTGTGTGGCTGCTTTTAGATCCTAGATAGTCCTTTGGGTTTTGAAAATAAAAACAAAAGAAACGCCTACTTACTGTTGGAGAAAGATAAGGAGTAAATCTGATTCAACATGGGTTTTATTAAAGATTACCCAAGGGGTGCTAAGAGTGACAAAATGTAACTGCTTATTCGCTTGCATCATATCTGCAAATTGCCAAACAGTAGCTCTGTTTAAGGTGAATTAACCCCTCTTGGGGAGAGAGAGCCTGGATAAACACCTGCAAGACTGCTCAAGGAACTTTTAGGCATCTGTCAAATAAAACTGAATTTCAACTTGCTAGTTTCAAAGAAGTGCTTCTTGATCTCCCAGCAGCTTTCACCACTATCTATAACAGCAGTTCTCAATCTGTGGGTCGCGGCCCTTTTGGGGGTCGAACGACCCTTTCACAGGGGTCGCCAAGCCCCCTCCCCATTGTCCGGACTACACTGGGACGGGAGCTTCTCACTGACCGCTGGAGGGCAGGTGGGGTGACTCTGCCCCGAAGCGCTCCCAGTCGCACCAATCCAAAGGCAGGATATTGGGGGAGGGGGCTCCCGTCCCAGCCCTCGCGTCTCTCTGCTGAGCGGCCCTCGGTAGCTCACCACTCCAGCAGGCTTCCGGGAATGACCGCGACGCCCTCCAACTGATCCCAGGGCCCCGTCAGCACCCGCCTCCTCCAGCTGCTTCCCCCGCGGCAGTGACGCCCGCTACTTCCCCTCGCTGCTTCCCCTCGCGCTGGGCCGAGAGGGCAGCGAGGCTGTGCGGAGCAAGTGAGGGAGCCTCCTTCCCTCCGAGCTTGGTGAGCCAGCCTCGCCCTTTTCGCTCCCCGGCGACGATTCTGCCTTTTAATGCCACTGGGGGAGAGAGACCAATCCCCGCCCCCACCTTTATTGCCACCGACTGAAGAAAGCAGCAGGTGAGAGCTGCCACTTGCCCGGGGAAGCTGGCGTGCTTAAGAGGCGGGTGTGCCACCCGCTTGCTTGCTCGCACCAGCCGGCCAGCCAGCCAGCCTGCTCACGCTTGCTTTACTTGGCAGCTAGAGAGGCTCGGGGCTTTCGTGAACTTCCATCCCAGGTTCTCCTCCAACCTTTGTAGGCTGGCTGGGTCGCCCAAACCTCCCAGACTGCTCATACCCAGTCAATAACCTCCACAACAGAGGGTCGGAACTGGTCAAAAGTTCCGCCCCTCCAAATCAATCTCCGATCGGACAGAGAGGGAGGGAGGAAGAGAAGGAGAGAGAAAGAGAGGGAGAAAGAAAGAGGGAAAAAGAGAAAGAGGGGGGGGAGAGAGAGAAAGAGAGGGGGGGAAAGAGAGAGAAATAGAAGGAGAGGGAGAGAGAAAAAGGGAGAGAGGGAGAGAGAGAAAAAAAGAAGAGAGAGAGAGATTAAATTAGTAACATGGTTCTTAAGTGAATCTGGTTTCCCCACTAACTTTGCTAGTCAGGTTGCAAAAGGCGATCACATGACCCTGGAAAATGTGTTTGTGTATGTGTGTGTGTGTTGTAGGGCAAGGGGAGAAGAGAAAAGGTCAGGTCTCCTTCAGAGCCATAAGTGGAGCAGCTGAAGGTGTGATTCGGCATCCATGCTTCAAGACAAAATTTCATTTATTTGTAATTAGAAATAAATATTTCACAATTTATAATTACATATTGTTTTTGTGATTAATCACTATGCTTTAATAATGTTCAATTTGTAACAATGAAAATACATCCTGCATGTCATCTATTTACATTATGATTCATAACAGTAGCAAAATTACAGTTATGAAATAGCAACGAAAATAATTTTATGGTTGGGGGTCACCACAACATGAGAAACTGTATTAAAGGGTCACGGCATTAGGAAGGTTGAGAACCACTGATCTATAAGCTGTTGGATGAGATCATCCAACATCAAGGGTCCAGATACCATCCATATACTGATGAGACTCAACTATACATCTCCACCCTGGCTGAACAAAGTGATGTATCAAAATGCTTTTTCAATGTCTGGAGGTTGTGGGAGCATGGATAAAAAGGAATAGTTACAACTTGAACTCTGGTAAAACTGAATTAAGAACTTAACACCTTTAGCTCTGAACAGGGTAGTATCCCTTAACAGAGCTAGTCCTCCTATGTTCTTGGAGGTCATCTTACTCTCTTTCAAGAAATAGTAACAGCTATGGCTAAGAGAACTGTTGCACAGATGTATCTTTGTGCCAATTGCTCCTCTTAAATTAGGAGGCCCTATTTACTATCACTCATATCTTGATTGATTGTTTCCATCTGGACTACTGCAATATATGGTATTGCCTTTAAAGACCATTCCAAAGCGGCACCTGGTTCAGAATTCCGAATTATAGGTGTGAGTCAGTTTACCCAAATATCACCTCTCTTCTGTGAGCTGCACTGGCTCTTAGTGGACTTCCAGGTACAATTCAAGGTGCTGGTTAACATCTTATTATATATCTCTCTTTTCACAGCAAATTGCCATTGTATTTGCAAGACCAGTCTCCAATGTCTTCCCTTCATCCAGCAAACTCTATCTAGCAATGTGGCCATAATCTAGTCCCATCTATTAAACCATGTCATTTAATGGGAGTGTACTTTTTCTGTCATAGTACCTGGCTTAGGGAACAGCATATCCTACAAAATTTGGATGGCCCTGACCTTGATGCCCTTTTGTGCAGTGTTTAAAGAGCCAAATTTTTCCTTGAGCACTGAACTTATCTCAGTGTGATTATTACTTTTTTTAAGGGACTGGGTGGAAAGTAGAATGTATTTTCTTTTAATATTAATCACCTAGAGTTGCATTTTGATTGGGAGGCCATATAAATCATATAATTAATAAATATAAAGAGGTAAGGCACTATGCCCTCTCTAAATTTTTCACTGTTCAGATGAAAAAATAATAATTCTTTAGAAGACCAGAAGTCCTCCTGACTAAAAACTGGATCCATAGTAGGTAGTATCTCTAAAGGGTGACTTCAGCATAAATACAGGTCCTGCTGTGCTGAAGAGGGAACTGATTTTACAGAATTAGTGATTAGAAGTGGAGAGGGAAGCTGAATGGGCACAGTCAAAATAACAGAAGTACAGTTGTACAATTTTGGCTAAATATGGGAACACTGTGGTGTTATCAGATACAGTTGCTAGGAATTTTAGGGTTTATCAATCTAGTTCTAATGTCTCTCTGACACAAAAAGCAGACCTTTGCTCCTACAGGATTCCCTGCCTTTATTTTAATGCTGTATTATTTTATTTATATATCATATTTAGAGACCATCTATCTGAAATATAAATAAATCAGATCAGCGTCTGGAGATTTGTCTCTCGAGATGTCCAAAAATCTCTTGTAACAGTTTTCTTAGTTGATTGGATTCCTTACCTGAGAAGAGTCAGTATGGGTACATACATTTATCCCAGATCTTTTATAATGAAGACCAACTGGAAAAAAATTTGTTTACTTCCTCTGTAATCTCTGCATCATGCTTGAATATTTCTTACACTTTGGGATATCCAACAATCCAACCTGGCCAGATTTTTGCTCCATTAATTAGCGATTCTAATTATTTACCAGGTCCTTAAAAGAAACCATGTCCTATACTTATCATGAAATAACTAGCAGAAAAGGATAGGATTTGAAGAAACTAACAAGTGTGTCAACTTTTCAGCAGGTATTTAAAAAGAAACTAGTAAAATAAAGCTAATGAAAAGAATTTCATCCCTCTTAGCTAACTGTGAGATGATGAAAAAAAATCAACCATGCAAAAGGATACAATTTTATAATAACAAAGGCTATGTTTTTATAATAATTGATGTTCAGGCCACAAGTCCAAATTCCTAAATATTTCAGACGGTCCTGGAGGAACTAGACGGGAGAATAATTTCATTTAATCTAAATCTATGATTTAATTCCATCATCTGATACAAAATGTTTGAGGAAACAAAAGGTAATTGGAAATAACCAAAGTACTATTACATTTAGCATAAATGCAAATAGGAAACAGCATCCAACAGTCAAGTATGCGTATGAAAGGGGAAACTTCTAAATTAGGGGAACATTGAAAAGAGACATTGAAAGGAAGAGCCAAGAAGATTATATCTTTTCATAATGTTTGGATGTTCTTCAAAAGCACAATGGCTTATATTTTAATTGGAAAGTAACTCACAATGTCAGAAAAGGTCAATTAAGTACAGAAAGAAGCCAGCAATGCTCTCTAGCACTACCATACCCAGACTGTGGCAAAACTTCCTTCAAAAAATAAAAATCTTGAAGGAGAATGCAAAGGCACAAACTTTGCCTTAAGAGATGTCAAATTTTAACAAGCAATGCAGAAGGAAAAGGAACATCATCATGATCTTTTGAGGAAAGCAAAGGAAAAAATAACAGGAGGCAGTAAGAATGTATTTAAAAAAATAATTGGAACAAAAATCTGGCCAGGTTGGGTTGTTGGATATCCCAAAGTGTAAGAAATATTCAAGCATGATGCAGAGATTACAGAGGAAGTAAACAAATTTTTTTCCAGTTGGTCTTCATTATAAAAGATCTGGGATAAATGTATGTACCCATACTGACTCTTCTCAGGTAAGGAATCCAATCAACTAAGAAAACTGTTACAAGATGTTTTTGGACATCTCGAGAGACAAATCTCCAGACGCTGATCTGATTTATTTATATTTCAGATAGATGGTCTTTAAATATGATATATAAATAAAATAATACAGCATTAAAATAAAGGCAGGGAATCCTGTAGAAGCAAAGGTCTGCTTTTTGTGTCAGAGAGACATTAGAACTAGATTGATAAACCCTAGACGCTGATCTAATTTATTTATATTTCAGATTTCTTAACTGCCCATCTCCCTCAGAGAGGGGCTCTGGGCAGTATTTACCAGAGTTATTAGAACTAAATTGTGAACCCCAAAGATACTAAATGCAACACCAACTTTTACAAAGGATTTGGGGAGATTCATGAAGTTATATGTCAGTCATCAATATCTGCTCTAAATAAGTTGTTAGAAATAGTAATTTAAAAAAACTAATATTAAAACACACCATAGAAATCAGCACAGATTCTGGAAGGGTAAATACTGTCCCACAAATCTTCTACAGATTTTTGAGAGTATCAACATGGATCAAGAAGAGCCTGTTGATACTGCATACTTGAACTTTTAAAGAGTTTTTGACAAAGTTCTTTTTTCTCTACCTTTGAATAAATGGTGACCATGTAATAAGATCTTTCCTAATACCAATTCCTAAATAGTTAAAAAGACAGAAAGCACAAGAATAAGAATGGGCAATTTTATCAATGAAAGGAAGAAAAAAGTTCCCTTAAAGAACCAAGTCATAGCAGTGTTTTTAAGCTTTTGATAAATGACTCAGGGGTAAAGCAGACAGTTGGTCTTTATGGATTATACTAAAAGGGGCGTTGGTCTTACCTGAACGCCTTTTCTCAGTACGGAGATGGATAATCCACGGATGGGTTTTCTCTGTCTGCCTGCTCTTGAGACCAAGTAGCCAAAGCTTGACACGCCCCCACTTCCTGTGGAGTCCATTCTTAACGACGGCGAATTGGCTGATGATTGACGAGGTATTGGCTCTCAGCTCCCTACTAGCGGCCTGCTGGCCTTGGGGTGGGTGTGGATTATCCATCTCCGTACTGAGAAAAGGCGTTCAGGTAAGACCAACGCCCCTTCTCCAGTACAGGAGATGGATAATCCACGGATGGGACGTACCAAAGCCTCACTGTCCCAAGGGGTGGGAAACAGATAAGGCCGGTAGATTGATCTCTGAGACAACTTGCTGGAGGACCCTCCTACCAAAGGAGGCGTCCGCCGATGCAAAGCGGTCTATCTTGTAGTGTTGTATAAACGGGGAAGGCGAGGACCATGTCGCGGCCCTGCAAACTTCCTCGATTGACGCCTGGGTAGCCCATGCCGCCGAAGTTGCAGCGCTTCGGGTGGAATGGGCCGTGAGATGACTTGGGGGCGGCAGGGATGATACATTGTAAGCTTCTGCGATACCACTTCGTATCCATCTTCCAATGGTGCCCGCGGAAACTTTCTGCCCCAAGGTGCCCGCTTGGAAGGACACAAATAGGGCCTCCGATTTGCGGAAAGGGTCTGTACGCTTTATATAACGCCGCAAGGCTCTGCGGACGTCCAATGTATGCCACTGCCGCTCCCGGTCATGTGCTGGATTTGGACAGAAGTTTGGGAGAATTACTTCCTGTGTCCTGTGAAAGAGTGAATTCATCTTCGGTATGAAGGCAGGATCTAACCTAAGGACCACCCTGTCCTTGTGGAAAATGCATAGGTCGTTTCTGACTGACAGTGCGGCCAGTTCCGAAATTCGTCTGGCCGATGTGATGGCAATCAGGAACGCCACCTTTAGCAACAGGTGTCGCAAGGAAACGGTCGCCAATGGTTCAAATGGTGACCGAATGAGTGCGTGAAGGACTCGCGGTAGTTTCCAGGACGGGTACCTGTGAATTACTGGAGGTCTGGTGTTATAGGCGCCCTTGATAAAGGCGCGGATCCTGGGGTGGTGAGCTAAGGGAACCGAATCCGTGCAGGTGAGGAGGGTGGACAAGGCCGCCACTTGCCTGCGGATGGTCGCGGGGGCGAGGCCTCTGTCTAGTCCCTCCAAGAGGTAATCTACTATCTGAGGGATGTAGAGTTTGTGTAAGTCAAACTGCCGTTCCCTGCACCAAAGGCAAAAATTTTTCCAAGTGGAGTCATAAATGCGGTTTGTTGCCGGACGGCGTGAAGCTTGAATTATGGTAATGGCCCCGGGAGAGAATAGTTCCTGTGCCATTATCTGGCGCTCAAGTGCCAGGCGGTCAGTTGTAACCATTGGGGTTCCGGGTGACTGATGGTTCCCTGGTGTAGGGACACTTGATGAGGGGGAATGTTCCATGGGGGCGACTGAGACAGGTTCATCAGGTCGGCGAACCACGGTCTCTGTGGCCAATATGGTGCTACTAGGATCACTTCTGCCCGCTCCTGAATCAGCTTGCGGATGACCGCCGGTATGAGTGGTAGTGGGGGAAAGGCATAAAGCAGACCCTGAGGCCACTGAGTTCTCAGAGCGTCCGTCCCCTCTGCTCGCGGGTTGAAGTAACGAGAGTAAAATCTGGGGAGCTGGGCATTGTCTGATGATGTGAACAGATCGAGGATCGGGTACCCGAACTTGCGGGAGATGTCTAGGAACAAGTTCGGGTGTAGCCCCCACTCCGAAGGGTCCACTGTGGTGCGGCTTAGGAAGTCCGCTTGCTGGTTGTTGACCCCCGATATGTGTTCCGCTTTTAGTGACTTCAGATTGGGCTCTACCCAGCTGAATAGGAGTCGTGACTCTGTCATCAGGGTTTTTGATCTGGTCCCCCCCTGCCGATTGATGTGCGCCTTGGCTGCTACGTTGTCTGTTAGGACTAGAACGTGGTGGCCTCTGATTCTGTCTTTGAATTGTTGCAAGGCTAGGTGGATAGCCCTGAGTTCTAGCCAGTTGATGTTGTTTCTCAGATCCGTGGCGGACCAACGTCCCTGTACAAACTGGGAGTCCAGATGGGCTCCCCAACCATACAGACTGGCGTCTGTAGTGATGGTAACTCTGACTGGTTCCTTGAAGGGTGACCCCTTGGTCACGGCCCGAGAGCACCACCAGCGTAGCGCCCTGCGGATTTGTGCCGTGACCCTGACTAGGTGGTTGGATGCGCTGGTGTTCTGCCGTTGGTACGGGAGCAGAAACCACTGTAGTTCCCGTAGGTGGAGCCTGGCCCAGGGTACAATGGCTATGGCCGATACCATCTTGCCCAATAATTGGGAAAGTGTTAGTATCGGAACTGAACGTTGCCTGTGAACCCAGCGAGCCAGTTCCCTGATGCCGGCCACCCGGTCTTGGGAGAGATAGACCATACAGTTGGTTGTGTCTATCATGGCCCCCAGATGCAGCAGCCTGGACGAGGGAACTGTCTGGCTCTTCTGAAAGTTTACTGAGAATCCGTGTAATTGGAGGACGTGAATGACGGTCCTTACGTCCGCCTGAGCTGTCTGTAGGGATGTTGCTTGGATTAGTATGTCGTCTAGGTAACATTGGACGCGTATTGGGATTTTTTTCAGTTTGGCGGCTACCACTTCTAGTATCTTGGTAAATACCCTGGGTGCCGAAGATAGACCGAAGGGGAGAGCTGATGAGTCGGTCTGGGGGTGTGACCAGAAACTCCAGGGACAGCCCGGACTGGATGGTTTGTAGTACCCAGTTGTCCGTGGAGGTCTGCTCCCACTGGTGGAAGAAGTGAGCTAGTCTTCCTCCAATGGGTAGGTCTATGTAGGAGTCATTTTGTCTTCTGGTACGGACGACCCGTTCCACGAAAGGGTCGTCTCGACTGGTTTTGTTGTCTGGGCTGGAACCCCGGTCTGTCGTAGGGGCGGCCGTACGGTTTGTTCTGCTTGGGAGTGAATGGCTTGGGTGCCTGACTGATAGGCGTGGTTGTCAGTTGGCGAAAGGACTGCCTACGAAAGTAAGGTGTGGTACGTTTGTCTGACCTTTTGTTCAAGTGTGCCATGACCTTCCGCTTGTCTTTGTTCTCTACAAGATAGGGGTCCAAGGCCTCCCCAAACAGACCGTTGCTTGAGTAAGGGGCGGTCGCTAGCCGCCACTTAGCCTTGGTGTCAGCTTGCCAGTGTTTTAGCCATAGCATTCTCCTGGCAATTATGTTGGATGCTATGGATCTGGATGAAAAAATGGCCGATTGGAGTGTTGCGTCTGCAGCGTATTCCGTGGCTGCTACCATCTTAGCCAGGTCCTGGTGTGTTCGTATGTCCTCCATAGGAACTATGGTTTGTAGTTGTTGCAACCAGATGAGGGTGGCCCGGACAAAAAAGGAGGCCGAGGTGGCTGCTTTGATGGCCCATGCCGCTGTCTGGTGGGTTTTGCGAAAGGCTTGTTCCCACTTTTTGTCATCTGCCTTAAGGGCCTCCACTAGGTCCCCAGCCATGGCTGTCTGGGAGACCAAGGGGGTCCAGGCTTCATCTACTTTAGGTATTTCTAAGGCCTCATTGAGGTCTGTGGCAGTGCTGTATAATTTTTTGTCCGTACCACTCACTGATGGGAAGGAAGCGGGAGAGTCCCATGGCTTCTTGATCCCTTTCAGGAAAATGGCGGGGCAAGGTATATGGTGTTGCGTTGTCACCTTTTCTACGAATACGGGTCTGGATGTGGTGGCCGTTGTCGCTTGCGGCTGAGAAAACTGATCCGTCCCCATGTCCGCAATGGCTGTGGCCTTGTGTAGTAACGTGAGGAAGCGGTTGTGATTAAATAATCCCCCTGAGGGGGGCTCAGGGGAAAGTTCCTCATCCTCTGACATAGAGATCCCAGGTTGATACTCCTCTTGTGGTGAAGAATAACCACTCATGGAGGACTGGGCCGGGGAGACGGGTTCCTGAATGCCTGAGGACTCTGAGGGGAGTTCCGAGTGTGGCATGGCTGAGGTGGAGGGCCCCTGGTCGTGGTGGGCGGAGCGCTGTGCTAGGGCTCGGTCCACCACTTTGGTTAATAGGGCCTCTAGCCGTCCATCTGCCCAGATGTCCCCTATGTCATTACCTTTGGGTGTGGTGACCGCAGGTGGAGAGTTGGACTCAGTGGTTGTGCCTGCCGCCGTGGTTGTTTGTTGGGCTGATGTAGATGGCGGATCCAGTGGTTGTGGTGTTCCTGGAATGGACCATGCGCTCTGGGTTGATGTGGATGGACCCAATGGTAATTCCATCTCGGTGGCCGCTATTTGAACCAATTCCAATTGGGCCTGCCCCTGCGTTCTGGAGAACTCCTTCTCCAGGGCCTGGTGCCTACGGCTGGCTTGCTTTTCCGCCAACTTGGAGGGCGTCTTGAGCGAGTGTTTTGTCTTCGCTTTGCACTTGCCTGCCGCCTTCTGGTCAGAAGGTGTGTTGCAGCCATAATTGGGAGATGGAGGGGTCGTGCTCATGGATTGAGGCAATGAGGGTCCCTCCATTCCGCTTGAGCAGTCCCAGAAAAACTGAGAAGACGCTCAGGCAGGCAAGTATTGGCAGGAGCGAAATTGGAACAAGTACCAGGACTGTTCCCGTGATCACCCGACCCAACAAAAATATTCTCTCTGGGCTAAGGTCACGGTAGCTGAGGGAGGTACCGAAGGCACGTTTGGAACCACTCTTTGGGTTCCGCCCGGAGGCCTTAGGTGACCAGGCAACGTGCACCAATAGAAAAATGAAAAGGGAGGCAAAAAATATCAGTGGCGACCTCAAAAGGGTCTGTAGGCCTGACTTAATACACAACAAGGTATCAAATGGTGGTCACCTAGAGCGGAATTTATTCTTATTAATATTATTACTATTATACTAATAATAGGAACAACAATAATAATAAAATAATAATAACAACAACAACAACAATAATGGTGATGATGATAATATTGTGTGTTCTGCCTTTAGGCCTGTTGGCCCTGCAGTTGCTTAATTTTTAGCTTTAAAAAAAATTTTTTTTTATTATTATTATTTTTAAAATTTATTTATTTATTTTTATTATTATTATATTTTGTCCTATTATTATATGTGTGTATCGGGGGTGGAGCGCTGGCTGTGCGCTCCTATTCCGCCTCTATCAGTGCTTCCAGATATGATGTAGAGCTTCCTTAAGCTCGGTTTGCCTTCCTCTGGCAAGAGATGGCAGCCGCAGCTCGTTTCTCCCTGAAAATGGGCTTTGCGGATCCCAGGAGGTTTCTCTAGCCTCCGTTTCTTGGTTGGGGCTTACTCCCTTCCTGTGCTTCGGCTTTTTAAAAAGGAGGGTGGCCACGGCTCGTTTCCCTCTGAATATAAGCTCTGCAGCCTCCCAGAAGCTGCTTGTGCCCGGGGATTTAAATTTGGCGCGCTGGTGACGTTTTAAGGGAATCCCAGTCAGGGATTGCCTTTGTTGCCTGAAAACGGCAACTAAAATGGCGCCCGCGGTTGCCCTGGGCTGCTAGGGAATCTCCGATGATCCAAATTCAAGTTTGAATCCGGACCTGGAGATTGTTATTTTTTCCCCCAATTTGAGGAAAAAATCCCTTGGAAGGTTGGGGAGAAAAGCTCAGCAAGTGGTCTCTGCTGATGCCTTTTTCCCCCCCTTTTCCACCTCCAGAGCCCTGGGGCTGGCTGGGATCCGTGGGGAGTTTCCCCCCCCCACACCCCCTTTTTCAATTTTAATATAGGATCAGGGATGATCCCAAGGAAAACTTAGTGGTTGGGGAAAAGGTTCAGCAAGTAGTCTCTGCTGATGCCTTCTTCCCCCCCTTTCCACCCCCCAGAGCCCTGGGGCTGGCTGATATCTGTGGGGAAGTTTCCCTCCCCACCAATCCCCTTTTTAATTTTAGGTTTGAGATCAGGACTGATCCCCAGAAAATTTTGTGGTTAAATTCCTATAGGTGGCAATTTTTTTGGAAGGGGAAGCCAATTATCAAGGGATAATCAATCAATGGATTTCTTGTCTAACCTGATAAGCTGAGAGCCACGCCAAAACGAGTCTTCTCGAGCAGAGACCAAGTTAAGAATGGACTCCACAGGAAGTGGGGGCGTGTCAAGCTTTGGCTACTTGGTCTCAAGAGCAGGCAGACAGAGAAAACCCATCCGTGGATTATCCATCTCCTGTACTGGAGAATAGCCAAGATTTTGAAAACTAAGAGTGACTGTTAAATTGCAAATGTGCTTTAAGAAGGTGATTCAATTTAAGCAAATGTAAAGTGATGCATTAAAAATTCTGATGTCAAATTAGCTTCTGAGCTGTCTGGAACTAACTAGGTTCATTCAGATATACCATGCCTACCCCCACCCCTCAAATGTATGTATCATTGCATAAAATAACATGTTAGTACATACCTTGGTTCCTTTCCGCTGCCTTAGGTTTGCTGCTTTCACCACTTTGGCTGGAGTTGAATGTTCTAATAAAAATGGAGAAAAGTCAAACATTAGAACACCAATTTCATTACTGAAATAATATAGATTTCTGTACAGAAAATGCAGTTTCCATTTCTGATTGAATCATGTACCTAATCACATTTCAGAATTGACAGTTATACATGATGCAAGGTTTATATCTCTTCTTTAGTCCACCCCAAAATAAGAAAACTTAATGTCATGCTTCAACTTCTACCAAAGTGAATGTGTACAACTGCATATCCACTGGGATTGGATAAACAGTCCAGGCTATAAATTGCATCTGTTCACTGAAAAAAAAAAAAAGGGGGGGGGGGGCAAGACTGTTTCTGGAGAGTTAGCATGTTTTCTGAGTTTAGGCTCATTAAAGTCTTTCTCCAAAAAGTGTGTCTTCTGGTAGATTGTGGGGGGAGATACTTTAATGCAGGGGTCTTGCCCCTTTTATGACTCATTGACTTCAACTCCCAGAATTCCTCAGCCAGGCACGCTTATATACCATCTTTTCTTGGCAGAAACTACCAGTGAAGCTGATAATTTGAGCCTCTACAGATACTAAATACAGAAACAATTTTAGAATTTAATATATATCTAGATCTAATGCAGTCCCCATCAACCTAAGGCAAAATCCAAAATCAAATCATGCTGCAAACTTCAGAATATTTTCTTAAGTTTTCTTCTCCGTTTCAAAAGCATTCTGTTACAGTATACCTGACTATGCAAGGAAAAGTTGAACAATATACTTTGTTCACCAACAGAAAAGAATAGAAGGTCCAGAACAGGGTTCACAACTGTTAATAAAATTGTAAAACAGCTATCACATGGTTTCAGGCATGATAACACACAACCAGTTGAATGTGCTATCATTTTCATATTTGACTATCAGTTTAGAATAATAATTGTTCTAACAATCTTGCTAGATAAGATATGATCATTATGAAATAGCTTATAAATTACAATGCTACAGCTATTTATAATGTCACAAATAGTAGGGTTTTAAAAAAAGAGAACACCCATATTTTTCATAGATTTCTTGATGTAGAATGTCATCTACAAGATATGATTTTCTTCCTAACTTCTCTGTACTGATCATAAGAATCTCAAATACACTGTACTTGAACTAATGTGCAGTTGTCATAGAAAAAGCTGAGACTATTCAACTTTAACTGCATTTCAGTATGTTTGCATCGCCTATAGTAATATATTTGAAACATATCTATTTTTCTATCAATTCCAGCCAGATAGCTAAAGTAACACATTCAAATTAGTACTACTTACAGATCTAGAACAGTTATATTCAAAGCCATAACTAAGAGAATTTTACTCATTTCTAGAGAGAGCTTGTTTTTAACTGCAAAACATGTCAGTTTAAGCCTATGTAATTAAGGCATTTATACTGTAACGATATTCTCAACAGATCATATATAAGTTTAGCAATAATTTTTCTTGTACTGCTTATTTATATGGACTTTAGATAAAAACTCAAATGCCACTTAGCACATGCACATACAGTATCTCAAAACTCACTAACATGTTCATTGCTAATATTATCTCGCCTCTCCCTGTCAGTTGCTCATGTTCCAAAGGTTAGACTTAAGCCTCACAATGTTCAAAACCCAAAGCAAGTACTCTGTATTCACCAGAATTCTGAAGAAAAACTCCTGATGGAATCAAATAGTAAATGCTCTGTCAAAATAACAGAACTTCAAGTGCTGCTAAAGGAGTACTTGAATTCATTTTATTCAATAGTTCATGGACTTCCTCTGTCTTCTTTTAATGAAACAGTGTGCCAAAAAGGAATATGCCCAACACACAATCTATTTTGGAAAAGCGCATTATAGAAGTGCCATGCAGTTTTGAAGGGATATTTAAAAGTGGAATAATGACATATGGGGGATTTATTTGCTTCAAGTTTGGGAAGAAGTTATTTCCAATGAGCAGAGAAATATTTAAATAATATCATGGATGACACTATGAGATGAGGTTAATAAAAAGCTGAATCTGAAAACAGAAAGTGCATGTAGGTATGTAGGTATGTATACACACACACACACACACACACACACACACACCATTTCCAAAATTGTCTACTTTTCTCACATGTAAATTACGTCAATCTCTCTTCCCCCAACCTTTTCACTCACAACTTCATTACTTTATATGCATCCCTTTAAGTTTTGCACCACATGGAACCATATTACAAAAGATATCCTCTCAGAAGAGATGTAGGAAACTTTACTGTATCCAAATGGCAGAAGCTAAGGACAGCTCCTTGATATGAAGCATGTCTAAAATCTGCTTTGCAGCAGGCAACTGTGCATCTTAAAATATAACCCAATCCAATTCTGGGTCACAAGACTGCCCATTGCACTTCAGCAATTCTGGACAGAGTGTTAAGCTGTTCCACACTATAGATACTACATGCTGTCTTACTTCTGTTTAGGACGATCATATAATGAATATTAATAAATCTAATCAGGATTTTTCTGCAGTCCTAACAATCTGTGATATAATTTTTTGTCGCCATGTATTCCATAAACATATACTCAGTATGTGTCAGAATCTTCTGCTAAATGCTTACAATTATTTATTTTTTTTAAAAAAGGTTAGTAAGATAACATCAACACCCAAAAGAGATCAAACTGCAGAAAACAACAAACTAATATGATAAATCTAGAACTACAGTAACAATAGCAAAGAATGTGCAACTGAAAAACAGAATTGCCATAGAATGTCTACATTATAGGAGTACTTTTTGCTGATACGGACAATACATAAATTATTTATCTAGCAACACAGGACAACAACCCAAGTTTGTTATAAGCATGCAACTCTCTCAAGGATTCCAGAAAAGCAAAAACCTTTTATTTATGTCTTGAAACAACAGGCAGTGGTTGTTGCTATCTTCCCGGTGGTTCCTCTGAATGTTTATTTGCTAAGTTTTGTTGATGACTGTCTAATTTGGGGCCAATCAATAAAACATTTCTCACTAAAAATTAGTATAAAGGCATTTATAAGTAGAAGACTAAATACCATTAGTGCCGTCCCAATTTTGGATTAATACCATAAAAGAAGGAAACTCTACATAAGACAATAAAAAATAATAGCTGGTCTAATATTAATAACAGATCTGCTTCCCCTCCCCCAGTTCTGCTTGCTACCTCATCATGGTGTGAGGGGGGAGACAAAGAACACTGACAGTGTATGCCAAGAATATTTAATCACAGCAGGGTCACCCAAGGCAAGAAGGTCATCTCAGATGACATCAGCTAAAACAACCAGGTATTTATCAGTGATACAGGAAGATGCTTGAGGTCGACAGTCACTTTAGCAACAATGACAAAGCCATAATTTCATTTTACATGGGAGAAGGTAACAGTAAACCTTACTCCTGTATTTTACCAAGAAAGCTGCTGGATAGAAAGCATAATATGACTGACGATACATTGCAGATGAAGGGTCGCCCAGGTTAGAAGTCATTCAACATGCTACTGAGGAAGATCTTAGTGTTTATTACAAAAGTAGATAAAGCCTTTGAACATCTAATTTGCTGCTGTTATTATGCAGGAAAATAAAATTTGAAGCTGCAAAGACAATTATAATGAGAAAGTGGAACCTATGAAATATGAATGTGGGAAAGTTCAACATATTGGAATAAGAACTGAACCAACCAGACACTGGCGTAATAGGCATTAGCAAATTCAGCAGACTGAAATTCGTCACTTTCAGTTAAAGATCATGTTGTCTATTGCTTAAAATAGGGGGGGGGAGGAACAACACTGCTTTCTTTAGTTAGGAAGGATAATAAAAAAAATACTTTATGCATTTAATGACCAAATGATATGAATTAGATTTTGTGGACAACCTTTTAATAATAAAACTATCCAAGTTTACGTTCCAAGTATTGATGTAGAAGAGGAAGAGGTGGTTGCATTTTATAATTTATTTATTCATATATCACATTTAGAAATGATCAAATGCAATTTGAAATCAACAGAACTGCAATCAAGATGTTGGAGATTGAAATGCAAAAATTGGAAATATTAAGGAGAAAAATGTAGTTAAATTGTACCAAGTGAAACCAAGTGAAGCAGGATAATGACTTATTAATTTCTGCCAATTAAATGATTTCTCCACTTTAACAACCTTCAAAAACTAATATGATGGCCATATAAGATCACCATATGGAGTACACAAAAGTCAAACTAACTATATTATGTACAAGGGGGGGAAAAGCTCAGTTATATTAGCAAAGACCTAACCGGAGGCTGATTGCAGAACAGATCTCAAATTGCTCATGTGCAACTTCCAAGTTCAGCTAAAGAATGTCAACAGCCTTCTGCAATATGATCTTGAACATATACTCATTTTCATGGAGAACCGCAGGAATTGTTTTGAAGTACTAAACTTCATGACAGGGAATTAGAGAAATTGTGGAATGAACTCAAAGAAACTGTTAAGGATAAATGTGAAATGGGACTGCCAAAGAGCACAAAACAGAAAAAAGCAAATTGGGTGTCAGACTAAACTACAGAAATTGCCAAAAAGAGAACAGAAGACAAAGCCAAGAAAGACAAAGATTGCAAGAAGGAACTTAATAAAGAATTTCAGAGTTCACTGTTAGAACACCGAAGATGAAAATAGATATAGAAAAAGAAAAAAGAAAACTCTTTTAAAAGAACTCTGAACTCAGAAGGAGCTTCCAGCCTCAAACTGATATGCTAAAGGACATCAACACTAATACAAAGATTCAAAGAAGATCAAACAAAGATTAAACAGCATAATAACATTCTTTACTATAGAAATGTTAACATTCAAGATACTACTTACAAGAACCTCTAGTACCAGAGGATAGATCAGCACAGCTGTTTGTTTTGCAACCCCCTCCCCTTAAAAGCGGCAAGAAAAATACAGAAAAATCCGACCTGATCTGGAGTCAAGCTGAATGTGTGTCCTCTTGGACTAGACCAGTGGTTCTCAACCTTTTTAATGCCGCGACCCCCCACCGGTCATAAGTTGAGGACTACTCAAGAGAGTCTATTCTATTGGCTTTCAAAAGCCAATAGAATAAAAAGGAGTAGCACAGCTAAGGAAAAGGGGAAAAAAAGGCGGACTGCGTTGTTTGGCGACCCCTGTGAAATGGTTGTTCGACCCCAAATGGGGTCCCGACCCACAGGTTGAGAACCACTGGGCTAGACTAAGTCGAGACTGGGAGGAGGTCCCAAGAAGAGGGGGCATGGCAATTTGGCTGAGTTAGTCTATGGGCAGAAGACAAAGCAAAACCCATTGGTGGATTCTCCACTCGTCATGCTGGAGAACAATACAGTGCCCAGAAGTTGGAAGAGGTCAATCAACATAATAATACAGGTAGTCTTCAACTTACAACCACAATTGAGCCCAAAATTTTTGTTGGCAAGCGAAACTGTTGTTAAGTGAGGTTTGTCTCATGTTACAACTTTTTTTAGCAAAGAGTGACCTGGATAACTTTCCATTATTACAAAAAAAGACTTGTTAAAGCTTTGAGGAATTTGTGAGAAGGTACAAAGATAAAATGAAATGAAATCAAGTTCTAAGGCATCAAGATTGCTTGTTTAGATATAAGATGAGGTATGGGAAGGACAGATTGTTGTGTTTTAAGAGAAGGTGACGTATATTCATTTTTGTTACTTTGCGTTAGTTTTTATCGTTTTAATTGCAATTTATCTTCTAACCCATAGAATACCTTTTTGTGTAAGAGTAAATTTCATTTGCTTTTTCCCATGAAAAGTTATTCATTTTTTTAAAAAAAATCAAGCTTCAAGATATAGTGTATAATACATGTAATTACATAAAAATATAAAAACAAGATGCTTCATAAGATATCAGATGCAACCACAAATGGAAACAAGACATAGGGCTAATTATAATTAAGATTCCTATTTTGTTCCAGTTTCAGAATCCCACTGCTGACCTGCAGCATATGTTGGAAAAACCATCTTGATGGGAGCCCTATAGAATGCTGGAATTGTAATTCTAGTATGTTTGGAGGATCAAAACTTACAGAATTCTAGTACAGAAGAATATACATACAGAGTATTTATAGAGTGCTAAAACTGTAAATAAGAGGGCATTTTATAAAAGAAGTTGAAAGTTCTTTATCCTGCAATATAAGTAACTCTACAATCCGGTTTCTGCAAAATGAGAATTCTTTTTTTTAAAGTATTGCAGTATTACCACCATTCTAAAACTTTAGCACGCAGTGAAAATACGATCTTTCAATTAAGGATTTATCAACTAACAGAAAAATATCTACTATTACCCTTCTTATTCCTGCATAAATCCCATGTTAAACATGTCACATTTATTTTTTTAAAAAAAAATAAGAATAGTCATAATTCTCTCTATAAATTTGGTATTAGTATAAATAGTACAGAATGCATCTAATATTGTATACTACAAATGCTTTTTGTGCTGGATACGGAGAAGAGCAAAGTAATGATTTACATGTTCAAGGTCATTTGTTCAAAAGATTATACTTCTCATTCTAATTCAAAGGGCATCCCAGTTCCCGTTTTAAAGAAACACAAACAGCTAGGTCACTCTGTCTTTCCAACCACTCCAAAGACAAGAGAAGAGAGAGAGAAAAAAAGAAATCTTAACTGTACCTCCTCATTTGTAGTATGTGAAACTGAAAAGGATTCTCGGGAAAATCCAAAAGTTGACTGCCTTTTAAGAAAGCTATATGTAAAATAATCAGTTGGCAGCTCAGATGAACACTTAGCTTTTAAGTGTCCAAGTTTCTAATCCAATCTCAAGCATACAGTCAAAAGTAAAAGAATTATTAACAGAAGAAAGGGGGAGGAGGAAAAGTACACTCAGGAGTGGGCTGGTTTTTGAAAAGAGTTCCCAGCTGAATGCCATATTAATCCTTCCACCTGTGTTTGTCTATCATAACCTTGGATTAGAACTCTTGAGAAAATCTACATATTTTTTTTTCAGCTGTCACAAGGCATTTCCAGGAACATAAAGCAAACCACCTTCTGAAAATTTAACTTTATGGGAGCATCTGCCCAGAACTTTAAGCAAAAATGGAAGTTGAGCTATGCAATTCATTTCAAAGCATGCAGAAATATAAATGTTGTACCTTTTAAAGAAACAACTTTCCTTGGTACCATGCAGAGAAATACAGAGCCCTAATGTTTTGAATCGAGAACACTAATAGTTGTACTACCTTGCCGCCCTGAAAAGTACCTAAAAAAATTGTCAAAAAATGTCTTTATATGTAACTTGAGCAATGTCTCAATTTAGGTATCACATAAAGCCATAAAAACTTAACTTCTATAGAATCAGACTTTTTGTTTCATCTAGTTTAATAGTCTGCAAAATAATTGACAGCATTTCCACAGGTTTAGGCACATTGTGTTTACAATCCCTGTGTTATCTGAAACAATGTGGGACTGAAGCATTCTGCATGCAAACCATGCACGTTAGTATTTTCCCCTCACAGGCTACTGTACTGATAAGAAAAAAAAAAAGAAGTCTCATTAATTGCTATACAGGTACAGTACTTCAAATAATGCTGCAATACAGGAATAACTGAATCAATACTATTTGGTGATAGAATAAAGTCTAAAATATCCAAAAGAAATTACTACTGCCTAAGACAGTGGTTCTCAACCTTTTTAATGCCGCGACCCCCAACCGGTTGTAAGTCGAGGACTATCCAACCAGTCGTAAGTCAAGGACTACCCAACCGGTCGTAAGTTGAGGACTTTCCCTGCCCGGGAGCGCCGCGCATGCATGCTGCCGCCCCCTGCGCCGGCCGAGGCGTAGCTGGCAAATGGCAGAAACAGCGTAGGCAGACCACCGGCTGGGCCACCAGCTGGCACAGCCCAAGGGAGGTAAGGCACCCGCCAGGCCCCACGCATGCCAGCAACCCTCCCGGCGCCTGCCAGCCTCCCACCTCCCACCCCTGGCCCTCTTTTCCTTACAGTTTTAGTAGTTGCTCAGCAGGAAGGGGTGGAAACTTCCAGACAGCTCGCCTTCGCTGCAGACAGCTTGCAGCACCGTTTGCAGAATGGGACTTTTGGCGGGCTCAGCAGGGCAGAGATAGCCTGGACAATTCCTATTGGCTTTTGAAAGCCAATAGAATTAGACTCTATTCAAGAGAGTGTATTCTATTGGCTTTCAAAAGCCAATAGAATAAAAGGGAATAGCACAGCTAAAGAAAAGGGGGGAAAAATGGCAGACTGCGTTGTTTGGCGACCCCTGTGAAATGGATGTTCGACCCCAAATGGGGTCCCGACCCACAGGTTGAGAACCGCTGGCCTAAGAACACTATTTTTTAAGAAAAAAAGTAAACAAAATCTCTTCCTACAATCCTGGCTCTGTTTTCGTGCACATATGCAGCTTGGCCTCTAATGAAAAACTTGTTAACAGTTAATTATTACCTATTCAAATACATGATCTCTGAACAGACTGGCAGTCAAGGAAAGCCAAGAACGATCTTTCTCCATTAAAACAGAGTCAACTATATCAGAATGCTAATAATGCTTCATTTCTGCTCTTTCTTCCATGACAACCACCAATCTCTACCGGAGAAATCTTCTTTTCACTAGACATCTTGCATCTCTACTAAGGTGCAACTGCACAACTGTGCAGAAAATGCAAAGTTTCAATTGAGTGACAAACTACAATGGAAATCAGAGCAATGTGATCTTCAGGAGGCCAGATTGAGAGCAACACGCAGATTAGTATGCATATTTGTGGGTGGGTGGGTGTGCCTATGAGTAGAGATGAATACACCAAAATTTCATTTATAAAAATTCTGTTCAGAACCCAAATTTATTCTATGATTTTGATATGTATTTTAGTAACTTTTAATTTGGACATTGCATGTTGTCCTGAATCAATCTGAGTTGGACAGTCATGAAAGTTAAATACAGCAATTTTCAACTTTTGAATGTCATTTAACAACCAAACTCGGACCACACGTTTTCTGAATAGTTTTTATCCCAGAGCTATGATTGCACTTAATAATGAACTAAAGGACCACCATCAGTGAGCTGTTGGACAGTATTACTTGGTCTGTTGGGTGGATGTTTGGGCGGTTTTAGGGCTAGGGAATTGTGGTGGGTGGGAGTGTGTTTGGGGATTATGTGTGTGGGACCTGGTCTTTGGGTGTCATGTAAATTTCGTTGTATGTGTATACTGTATACACATACAATGACAATAAAGTTTATTATTATTATTATTATTATTATTATTATTATTATTATTATTATTATTATTATTATTATTCAAAGTACTGATGGACCGTCCAAAAGGTACTTATGACCTCGATTTGAAGTTCTGGCAGCTGCCTCCCCAGTCACATGATCACATTTTGGGCACTCAGCGAAAATGTGAGCAATCAGATAGCAGGGTCTTAGTAATAGAGGTGACCAAGAACTCACTCTGATATCCAGACATCCTGTGTGGCGATGGGACAGCCCTCCACCAAGCTGGGCTATACGGCAGAGCGGCTAGACAGAAGCTTCTAAGTGCAAAACGCATGAAAGTCCACTTGGAGTTTGTAGAAAAGCATGTGAAGGACTCTCAGACTGCGAGAAACAAGATTCTCTGGTCTGATGAAACTAAGATTGAACTGTTTGGCCTCATTTCTAAAAGCTATGTCTAAAGGAAGCCAGGTACCACTCATCACCTGCCCAATATCATACCAACAGTGAAGTATGGTGATTTTTTTTAGCAGCAGGGACTGAGAGACTGGTCAGGGCTGGGGGAAAGCTGAATGGAGCAAAATATAGGGATATCCTCAATGAAAATCCATTCCACAGCGCTCAGGATCTCAGACTGGGCCAAAGGTTCACTTTTCAACATGATAACTATCCTAAACACACAGGCAAGAACAACACAACTCTGTGAATGTCCTCGAATGGCCCAGCCACAGCCCTGACGTGAACCCTATTGAAGATCTTTGGAGGGACATAAAAATGGCTGTTCATCAACAGTCATCACCCAACCTGATTGAGCTTGAGAGGATTTGCAAGGAAGAATGGCAGAAAATCCCCCAATCCAGGTGTTCAAAGCTTGTTGCTTCAACAAAATACTGTGAAGGGTCTGAATACTTATGCCTAAGTGATATTTCAATTTTTTCTTTTTAATAAATTTACAGACATTTTTAAAATTCTGTTTTCATTTGTTATTATGCAGTACTAAGTATAGATTAATGAGAAAAAATGAATTTCAGTAACTGTAGAATCAGGCTGCAGCATAACAAAATTGACAAAAGTGAAGTGGGTCTGAATACTTTCTAAATGCACTGTAGCTCGGGCCTGAATTGTGGGGTCCTTGGTGCTCTCTGAGTTTGGTTGTTTGCTGTTCTCCAATTATATAATATTAGTGTGACATCATGCCCTTACCTAGTTGGATAACGAATCATCTGTAAGCAAACACTATATTCAAATACCTAATTCAAGGCCAAGTATACATACTGTTTCACCATTGTATCAATAAATTTAATATTTTATTTGGGGGCTTTTAGTGAAATGTTTCTATCCTTAGAGACCGAAGTTATAATGCACAACCATTCCATGCCAAGGAAAATATTCAGATTCAACAACACTGCGCGCAAACATCACGTGAAGCATGCAGAATCAGAATCCAAATATCTTCAACCAAGTAAAATCAATTCTCATAAAAAATATACACAAGCCAATGTAGATTGTATTTCATAAGAAACTTTCTGTAAGCTGTTAGATGAAAAGTATCAATTACTACACTATTAGGATTTTAAAAATACTGAAATTCAGAGAACCAAGGCCATGCAATTCCTTGAATAATAATTACTGCATTTAGCCTTGTCTGAGAAGTATGGCATATTTGTTTCAGAACAGTTCAAACAATTGAAAAAATAAGTGCAATATTAAATTGTATCAATTTAATCAACAGGAACAATACAGAAATTAGAAAAGCAAAATTAGAGTAATACTTTCTTTGATCCTTTTTCCCATGTAACTCTTATAGGTGTAACTAAATAGAAATGACCATGTCTATGTCAGAATAGCAGTTAAATGATCAACTACACTTAAGTTGTATTGTATCTCTGATTAAAAACTAAAAGCTAAAAATTGCATTAAAGCAATATGCATATACAGATTGCAGTCATTCTACAAAGGTGCAATTTTTCCACGTTTTTAAAGTAAAATCATTGCCATAGGTGTATACTACAGACCACCCAACCAAACAGAGGAAATAGATGAACTTTTTGCTAGTCAGCTAACTAAGGTATGTAGGAAGCACATCACAATAGTAATGGGGGACTTTAACTACCCTGACATCAACTGGGAGACAAACTCCGCACCAAGTGGAAGATCAAACAGGTTCCTGGCAAACCTAGCAGACAACTTTGTCTCCCAAAAAGTAGAGAATGGAACTAGGGGATTAGCCATTTTGGATCTAATTCTCACTAACAGAGATGAAATGATAGACGGTGTTGGAGCCATAGGAACCCTGGGAGGAAGTGATCATGCAATATTAGAATTCAACATTATAGAAGCACAACCAATAGAACACAGTCAAACTAGAGTCTTGGACTTCAAGAGAGCTAATTTCAATAAACTTAGAGAGGGCTTGGGAAGGATTCCATGGATGAGAATCCTCAAGGGGAAAACAACTCAAGAAGCTTGGGAAATTTTGAAAAATGAGATAATAAAAGCACAGTCTAGCACAATACCAACAAAGAGGAAAAATAACAGCTCTCAAAAGAAACCAGCATGGCTGCATAAAGAACTCTCTGACAAATTGAAAGATAAAAAGGACAAGTATAGAAAGTGGAAAGAGGGGAACATAACTAAGTCAGAATATCAGCAAATAGCCCGAGCCTGCAAAGATGAAGTGAAGAAAGCCAAGGCTCAAAATGAACTAAGGCTTGCGACCAAAGTCAAAAATAACAAAAAAAGCTTCTTTCAACATGTAAAAAACAAGAAAAAAGTGAAGGAAATGATTGGTCCATTAGTGGGTGGAAGTGGCAAGAAGGTGACAAGCAACAGGGAGAAAGCAGAACTATTTAACTCATTTTTTGCATCTGTCTTTACACAAAGGGAAAAAACAGACCAACCTATCAAAAATAGTGCCACAAAAAACAAAACAGAAACACAAGTTAAGATAGGCAAGAAAATCGTTAGTGAGCACCTGTCCAGCCTAGATGAGTTCAAATCGCCAGGACCAGACGGATTACACCCCAGAGTTCTCAAGGAACTGGCAGATGTGATATCGGAGCCACTGAACTATATTTTTCAAAGATCCTGGAACACAGGGGAACTACCAGAGGACTGGAAAAGAGCTGATGTAGTTCCCATCCTCAAAAAAGGAAAAAAAATGGATCCAGGAAATTACAGACCTATCAGCCTGACCTCAATACCTGGGAAGATCCTGGAAAAGATAATCAAACAACGAATCAACGAACACCTAGAGGCAAACAAAGTCATTACTAAAAGCCAACATGGGTTTGTCAAAAATAGATCATGCCAGACAAATCTTATTGCATTCTTTGACCAAGTGACAAAATTAGTGGATCAGAGGAATGCTGTGGACATAATTTACTTGGACTTCAGTAAGGCATTTGATAAAGTAGATCACAACCTACTACTTGACAAGATAGAAAAATGTGGGGTAGACAGAACCACCACCAGATGGATCCGTAGCTGGCTGACCGGCCGTACTCAGCGAGTGGTCCTCAATGGAACTGCATCTATATGGAGGGAAGTGTGTAGTGGGGTGCCCCAGGGCTCTGTTCTGGGCCCAGTACTCTTCAACATCTTCATCAACGATTTGGATGAAGGGATAGATGGGGAACTCATCAAATTTGCAGATGACACCAAGCTGGCAGGAATAGCCAACACTCCAGAAGACAGGCTTCAGATACAGAAGGATCTGGACAGACTTGAACACTGGGCACTAACTAACAAAATGAAATTCAATGGTGAAAAAAGCAAGGTTCTACATTTAGGCAAGAAAAACCAAATGCACAAGTACAGCATAGGTGGCACCATGCTCAATAGTAGTAACTGTGAGAGGGACCTCGGAGTCCTAGTAGACAATCACTTAAATATGAGCCAGCAGTGTGCTGCAGCTGCCAAAAAGGCCAACACAGTGCTAGGCTGCATTAACAGAGGGATAGAATCAAGATCACGTGAAGTATTAATACCACTCTTCAATGCCTTGGTAAGGCCACACTTGGAATACTGCATCCAGTTTTGGTCACCACGATGTAAAAAAGATGTTGAGACTCTAGAAAGAGTACAGAGAAGAGCAACAAAGATGATTAGGGGACTGGAGGCTAAAACATATAAGGAACGGTTGCTAGAATTGGGTATGTCTAGTTTAACGAAGAGAAGGACAAGGGGGGACATGATAGCAGTATTCCAATATCTCAGGGGCTGCCATAAAGAAGAGGGAATTAAGCTATTTTCCAAAGCACCTGAAGGCAGGACAAGAAGCAACGGGTGGAAACTAATCAAGGAGAGAAGCAACCTAGAACTAAGGAGAAACTTCCTGACAGTGAGAACAATTAATCAGTGGAACAGCTTGCCTCCAGAAGCAGTAAATGCTCCAACACTGGAAGTTTTTAAGAAGAGACTGGACAGCCATTTGTCCGAAATAGCGTAGGGTTTCCTGCCCGAGCAGGGGGTTGGACTAGATGACCTCCAAGGTCCCTTCCAACTTTACTACTATTACTATTACTAAAATCCTTGAAAAAAAATTAAAATATCAAAATTTCTCTATGTCAAAATGCAACGTCTCTGGATATTTTATTTTGGCTAGGGATGATTACGTGCTGCAGGTATCTTTCTTTCCTAAGTAGCTCCATAGCTTGTTGAATGAAAAGGGGCGTCGTCTTACCTGAACGCCTTTTCTCAGCATGATGGAGAATCCATGAATGATTTTACTTCATCTTCCTGTCCAATAGACTAAGTCTGACAAAGTTGCCATGCCTCCTGCTGGGCCAGTATTACCCAGTTATAGTGGGGCAAAAAAGTATTTAGTTAGCCACCAATTGTGCAAGTTCTCCCACTTAAAAAGATGAGGCCTGTAATTGTCATCATAGGTAGATCTCAACTATGAGACAAAATGAGAAAACAAATCCAGACAATCACATTGTCTGATTTGGAAAGAATTTATTTGCAAATTAAATTAAACTCCCGAGTATGACTCTTTGTCCTGAGAAGACCGGTTGGAGGAAACAGAACCCGGATATTCTGGAATGGGGTCTGTTTGGTAATAAGATGTTGTCATTGGTGGCGCAGATTCGGGCCTGGGCCTCTGGTGAAATGAGGAGGCCATGCCCTGAGTAAAAGCTTGGGCAATTAAGGCTTGAAACTGTTCTGGCCACACCCCGTGAGAGTCAAAGGGACAGGGTCCAGCTGCTGTGGACGTAAATGTGGCTTCCGGCCCCGAGTCCTAGGCAAAGGAGCCACCCCATTGAGGGCATGGTCCCTGGTTGAGGGGTGTGACCTCCCCCTGTCCGGTCTCCCCTTCCAGAGACCATGCTCGTTCCGGGGAGGCCTGGACCGTACCGCTTGCATTTTGTTTTTGAGCCTAGGAGAATTGTCTTTCCAAGGCAAGGTGCCTCCTACTGGCCTCCTTCTCAGCTGCCTTAGAGGATGTTTTGCTTGAGAAAGCCTTGGCTTTGGCCTTAAGCTTCTCTGCAGCCTCCAGTTTGGAGGACTTGCGCTTCTTTTTGGCGGGAGTGCCAGGAGCACCGTGCATAGTCTGAGGAACTGCATTGTCTGCCATCACGGTAGAGATCCCTCAGGTATAGGAGCTGAGCACTGGGTGGTTATTATCCCAGATACTGGAAAGAGCCAGTAATTGCTCCAGACAATGGTGGCTGCTGGACCAAATGTTGGCCTCTCACACACCAGAATGCTCCTGATGGCTATCAAATGCCTGAGAGCGCACTGATGGCGCAGTGGTCAGGCTGACGGTGGTGGCCAAAACCACAAATGGCGAGTGCCAGCACACACGTCACTCTCTTAGTGGCGGCAAATCACCTGAGTGATAAGTGCCTGCGCACTGGCATAGGTGGTGGCGGCAGTGCCAAAGGCAGGCCAGCCACTTCGTGTGGTGAGATTTAAAAGAGGTTTAATAATTTTTGTTAGACTCTGATCTCAACCAGTACAGAAATGCAGGCCTAGGCTGAGGGTTGCTGTAGGTGGCAAAAGGATAAAAGACAAAGGAGAGGCCTCTGACTTAATTTCTCATGTATTCCTTTGAGGCAACAGTAGGCCTCGAGTCCCTGAGGAATAAGGCTTGCTGTGGCCTGGCAGTGAAATTGAATCCCTCCGTTGTCAAATCACCCAGCAAGCCAATGATCTAAAATGGCGTCCGCTTACTGAGGGCTCTTGGGAGCACCCTGCCTCCTCAGGAATGTGGTATCAGTCAGGACAAGAATTCCAGAGACAGGCCTGCTTAAATAATAGTAGGATACCTGATGCAATAGGCAGTATGAGCCTTGGCCTTAATTGAGCTGCCGGTGAAGTGAAGGGGCGTTGACTTACCTGAACGCCTTTTCTCAGCACGGAGATGGATAATCCACGCAGTGGGTTGAGACTGTATTCCTGGCCAATCAGATCAGTCAGCCAAAGTTGCCACGCCCAGTCCTGGACCATGATTCTTCAGTCTTGACTCGAGCGCAGCCATTGACTGACAGTAAGACGTTTTGGCTCCACTAAATATACCCTATTATCCTAGTCTATAAGGGTGGGTGTGGATTATCCATCTCCGTGCTGAGAAAAGGCGTTCAGGTAAGTCAACGCCCCTTCTCCAGCACTGGAGATGGATAATCCACGCAGTGGGACATACCAAAGCCTATTGTCCCTTGGGTTGGGGAATAGACTGGTCCCGTGTGTAACTTTGGTCTAGAACCTGCTGGAGAACTCTCCTACCGAAGGAGGCGTCTGCAGAGGAGTACTTGTCGATTTTGTAATGACGAATGAATGGAGAGGGCGAGGCCCAAGTGGCTGCCCTGCATACCTCTTCAATAGAAGCCTGCATGGCCCATGCTGCTGAGGTGGCAGCACTCCTTGTGGAGTGGGCCGTGATATGCTTGGGGACTTGCAAGGACTCCGCCTGGTATGCCCCAGTGATGCATGCCCTAATCCACCTACCGATGGTAGAGGATGAGACCTTCCGGCCCCTAGTAGCGGGGTGGAAGGATATGAAAAGCGCTTCCGAGCGACGGAATTCCGCTGTGCGCGAAATGTAATGTCTTAGTGCCCTTCGTACGTCCAAGGTGTGCCATTGTTGCTCCAGGGGATGAGCTGGGTTTGGACAGAAGTCTGGTAGGACTATTTCCTGTGATCTGTGAAAAAAGGAGTTGACCTTTGGAATGAATGAAGGGTCTATTCTTAGGAGTACCTTGTCCCTGTGAAAATGACACAGGTCCTTCCTCGTTGAGAGAGAAGCTAACTCGGATATCCGTCGAGCTGACGTGATAGCTACTAAGAATGCTACCTTATGGGTCAGGTAGCGAATGTCACATGTTTTGAGTGGTCCGAATGGCGCTCTGGTAAGAGCTTGTAGTACTCGTGGTAGTTCCCACGATGGATACCTGTGCACGGTTGGCGGTCTGATGTTCGCAGCCCCCTTGAGGAAGGATCGTATTAAGGGATGCTTGCCCAAGGATTCACCGGGGCTGGCAGAAAGTATAGTTGAGAGGGCGGCGATTTGCCTGCGCAGCGTGTTTGGCGAGAGGTCCCTCTCTAGGCCATCTAGTAAAAATTCTAGGATCTTGGGAATTGTGATCCCTTCGAGTAACAATTCCTGTTTAGAGCACCATGATTGGAAGCTTCTCCACGTGGCCTCGTAGATACGGTTCGTGGAGGGGCGCCTTGATGCCTGTATGACCCTAATTACACCCTGTGAGCAAGCCCCCTTGGCTAAAATTGACCGTTCAAGAGCCAGACGGCTAGTTGTAGCCATTGTGGCTCTGGGTGGGAGATCTCCCCCTGCTTGAGGGAGATCCTCTCCGGAGGAATCCGCCATGGATTCGTGCGGGAGAGACTCCTCAAGTCTGCGAACCAAGGTCTCCTTGACCAATAAGGGGCCACAAGGATTACCTCGGCCCTTTCCCGCAGAATCTTGCGTACTACCGCCGCAAGGAGAGGTAAGGGTGGAAACGCGTACAGGAGTCCCTTTGGCCATGGGCTCCATAACGCGTCCGTCTGCTCTGCTCCCTTGGATGGGAATCGGGAGAAGAAGCGAGTTAGGTGGGCATTGGAAGGAGAGGCAAAAAGGTCCACCTGGGGAAGCCCGAAGCGGTGACAGATCTCCCTGAAGATCCTCGGGTGTAGTTGCCACTCCGAGTGATCTATTGTTGATCTGCTCAACAGATCTGCTTGGATGTTTCCCTCCCCCCGCTGACCAGCGGCCCTGTGTCCACTTGGTCCCCAAGTGGCCTCCCCAGCCGAATAAGCTCGCATCCGTTGTGACTACTACTCTGTCTGGTTCCCTGAAGGGGGACCCCCTGAGGAGAGCTGAAGATAGCCACCACCTGAGGAGTGTCGTACTCTCAGAGGTATGCCTACCCTCTTCCGGGATGCACTGATTTGCTGTCTCTGAAACGGGAGCATGAACCACTGCAGTTCTCTTGAGTGCAGCCTTGCCCAAGGAACTATTGCTATGGTCGATATCATCTTCCCTAGCAGCTGGGAGAGGCAGACCAGCGTCACTAACTGACCGCGGCTTACCTGTTTTACGGCTTTCTTTATGCTGCTGAGGCATTCCTGTGATAGGAACACCTTGCACTCCCTTGTGTCTATGACCGCTCCCAGATGGAGTATTCTCGTAGTTGGAGTTAGATGGCTCTTTGGAAAGTTCAGCGAGAAGCCGTGGTCCTGCAGCAGTTTTATCACTAACTGTAGGTCCGCCCGAGACTGCTGGGCGGACGATGACTGGATTAGAATATCGTCCAGGTAGCACTGGACTCTGACTGGTACGTTTCTTAGGTGTGCTGCCAGAACCGCCAGAATCTTGGTGAACACCCTGGGCACTGATGACAGGCCGAATGGAAGTGCCCTGTATTGAAAATGGTGCCCCCTGTAGGCAAACCGTAGAAAGCGGCGGTGAGCCAGAGAGATAGGGATGTGCAAGTATGCCTCCGTGAGGTCGATCGATGCCAGAAAATCCCCTTTCCTTACGCTTCCAAGGATGGAGCGTAGTGTCTGCATTTTGAATTTGCGGTATTTTATGTAGAAATTTAGCCTTTTCAAATCCAAAACGGCTCTCCAACCCCCCGAGGGTTTTGGGACCACGAAGAGGATAGAATAAAACCCCTGGTCTCTCTGGTTCATAGGCACCGGCTCTACGGCCCGTATGTTTAGAAGGTGCTGAACGGCCTCGTTCATGAGCCTTCTCTTTGTTGGGTTTGTGGGACAGGGGCACGGGCGGAAGCGGTTCGGGGGCTTTGAGAGAAATTCTAGAGATAGACCATGACGTATGGTGTTCCTGACCCATACGTCCGTGGTGGTCTCTTCCCACTGGGGAGCAAACCCTGCTAGTCTGCCCCCTATGGGAAGGTCTGGGTGGGAGTCATCTGGTACGGCGGAAGGGGCGGTTGTTCCCCCGAAAGGGCCGTCTTCCCTGCGTTTGCCTATGTCTTGTATTCTGTCTGTCCCCCTGTCTTTCCCTATCCTGTCTAGCTTGGAAGGGTTGGGAATTTTGAAAGTAGTTGACCCTGGCTTCCGCACGAAAGGATTGTTTCCTTCCCCAGGAGCCGGGTCTTTTGTCCTGCCTTTTAAGCATGTGTTTAAGGACCTTGCGCTTGTCCTTGTTCTCTGTCAGGTATGGCGTTAGTGCCTCACCAAACAGCTTTGCCCCTTGGTACGGAGCCGAAGCCAATTTCCACTTGGATTTGGTATCCGCCTGCCAGTTCTTTAGCCAGAGGATGCGCCTGCTCGTGTTGTTTGCCGCCATTGCCTTGGCTGAAAACTTGGTCGCTAAAAGTGTTGCATCCGACGCATATTCCGTGGCCGCTACCATTTTGCTGAGTTCCTGGTGAGGGCGCATATCCTCCATGGGAACCCGGCCCTGTAACTCACGGAGCCAACAAAGTGTGGCTCTGGTGAAAAAGGACGCGGAGGTAGTCGCCCTGGTAGCCCAAGCTATTGCCTGGTGCGTTCTCCTGCAGTTGGACTCACTCTTTCGGTCCTCGGCTTTAAGAGCCTCAGCAAAATCTCCTGATATGGCCGTGTCCGATATCAGGGGACCTATGGGTTCGTCCACCACCGGCACCTCCAATGTTCCCTCTAGCTCCCTTGCTACGTTAAATAGCTTCCTCTCCGCATTGCTAGGAAGCGGTAGGGAGGTTGGCGCTGCCCACTGTTTCCTTATTGTGTTTAGGAACATGGTCGGGCATGGTATGCGGTGTTGAGTGGTTACCTTTTCGGCGAACGTTGGCTCAGCCTCTGTGTCAACTGTGACAGGCTCCGCTGGTGTCCCATGCCCCAGATGGGCTGTGGCCTCAGCCTTGTGCAGAATGGTAACAAAAAGAGAAGGGTTAAACAGGCCGCTGAAGGACGGCTCTTGAGGTGAGGTGTCCTCCTCTTCCTCAGACATTTGAATCCCTTGTGACGTACCTGGCTGGTCCAGGTAAGCTTCCTCAGAGACCGACGAGTCTGAGAAGGAGGAGAGGTCCTGATGGTCCTCCGTTTCCTCCCGATGCCTCGTTCTAAGTCCTAGAGGCTTGGCTTTTGAAGTTTGAGCCCTGGCCTCAAATGCACGGTCCACTGCCTGTGCTATTAGGGTAGCTAGCAGATCCCCCGTCAATGCAGGAGGAGTAACCATTGCCTGCGACCCTGCAGGTGCTGTGGTTAGTATGGTCCTCGGGGTTTCCTGTAACCTCCGTGGGGAGGGGGATCGGGAGAGCAATGAGAATTCGCCTACCCCACCCTCTGTTTGGGACTGTGATGAGTTCCCTAATGACCAAATGGCCCGTGGGGATGAAGGGAGACCCAGCGGTAGATCAGGGCCTATCCCCCCATTCTGCCTATTTTCAATTCTGGCCCTTTTCTGGGCTCTGTCGAACTCTTTTTCTAGGGCTTGGTGTCTTCTGATTGCCTGTTTGTCAGCCTTCTTTGATGACTTCCTTGCAGCCTTTCTAGGGGCTGCAGAGGATTCCAAATCCTCTGATGCGGGTGCTCCAGAGGATGAAGGCAGGGCTCCAATGGAGGGAATGATTGCTTCCTCCATTCTCCACTAACGCCGGGCCGCGATAGGGGGGACCCAGGTAGTAGGAGAGCTCCAACTTTGAGTAAGGACAGGCGCACTACTGGGGGCGTCTGGAACTCAGGAGCAGACTCTGCAAAATTGTCAGAGTTAGTCACTGTGCACGGATAAGAACAGGCACGCTAATGGGAATGCCTGGAACCCGGCTTGACTATGGTGGGTAAGGACAGGCACGCGACTGGGGATGCCTGGAACCCACCACTAAATACAGAAGCGTACGGGCCACTAATGGGGACCCGAGGTCCGGAAGGAGCCAAAGGCAACTAAACACAGTTAGTTATGAAAGGTTCTTATTTACTTTAGGTAGAAGACACCAAGTCCTGGAACCAGCAGCTATGTGTCTGATTTGAATGTCTCTGAATGAATAATAGATGCTTTAGTACCCCAGTACTGCTTGCCTATTAAATTCACTCCAGCGGCTGAACCTAGCTTCCTCAGGGAGCCTTAGATCCCGTTTGGACAAAAATATGGCCGCCGCTGCCAGGAGACTACTGCGCATGTGTTAAAAGGAGCAGGAGATTATTGCGCCTGTGCTAAAAAGGCTGCCTGTGCCACGTGCGGTTGTAACAAAGAGCCGCGCGTGCTCACAGCTGTGCAGACAATGGCGCCTCGTTTAAAAAATCCTGAGCAGCCTGGTTAGTGAAAGAAACTGCTCCTTCGCACGCCAGCTGTTTCCCTTAATTAATCTCCCGAGCCTCCCCGTTTGTTTAAGGCTGCTGCCGGCTGCTGGAAGGTGGTTGGGGTTTGGGTTAGGGAGGGGAGATAGGGATTTCCCCCTTTTAAGTGGGGGTGGTTTCCCCTGTAGGGAATGTGACTTCCTGAGTCTTACAATATAGCCAGGCAATTTTGAGTAATCAATTACATTGAATTAAATTATCTCTAATTAACTTTTAAACTAAGCAATTTCAGCTACTAGAAGAAATCCCCCCCAATGGAAAGGAACTATACCTGCCCAGGAGCCAAAGATTGTCGGTCTTTCTGTATGGCCAGATCAGTCAAGACTGAAGAATCATGGTCCAGGACTGGGCGTGGCAACTTTGGCTGACTGATCTGATTGGCCAGGAATACAGTCTCAACCCACTGCATGGATTATCCATCTCCAGTGCTGGAGAAAGGGAACAGAGAAACATGCTTTAAATTGAAAGGGGGGGGTTGTCGTCGTGGCACGCAAAATGGTGGCCGCGACGAGCGTACCAAAATTAGGACGGCAGCTGAGGCTTCGGGCCAAATGCCAGCTGTCCTGCAGATGGCCACGGTGCACCCCGTGACTGCCACTGCTCAGCTGTGCTGCGGACAGCCCTCCCTAAGCGTTTTCTCAAGTCACCGGTTCTGAAGTCAGTCGGTTAGAAATCTTCATCAGAGCGGCTTGAATTTTAGCCATTGACAACAGCCTGAGGCAGCTATGTCTGCAATGTGTGGGGAGGGAAAGAATGCAGCTGGGAGGATTATCGCGATGAAAAGGTTTGGAAAGTCCATGAATGGGAAAGTTCATACAACCTGCAGAGTCTGACAATGGAGTCAACAACTATGCGTCCTGCTGGGCAAGAGACTAGACTAAGTCGTAACTGGCCCAGCAGGAGGCATGGCAACTTTGTCAGACTTAAGTCTATTGGGCAGGAAGATGAAGTAAACCCATTCGTGGATTCTCCATCCTCATGCTGGAGAAAAGATCATTTTCTAAAGTTTTCCAACCATTTGGATCTGACTTGGCAACAAGGTGTCCTAATTAGGCTGTTTTCCACTGGAAATTTAATTTCAAGACAAAAAAAGCCCCCTTTTAAAAGAAGCAAAAAACAACAACAACCCACAATATATTTTTCTCATAATCCAAATTAGAATATTTTTTCCTTAAATTAAAAGGAAATTCAAATCCCATTAATGTTTACTTTCTTACAATTATTCAGGCAGTATTCAAATTGAAGCTTGGATTGGGATGTAACACAACAAAACTTAAACTATTTTCATTATTATTTTTATTAATTAACTACAATAAATTATTATACCATACTTTGTGAATCTTGTAAATTAAGTTGGGTTGAGAGAGCACCATTGGGCCAAAGTCTCCAGGCGAGTTTTGTAATTGCAATAAAAACTTGAACATTGTCCCAATCCAAGTTAATCACCACACTGAGCTAGTTTAGAAGACAGCAGAAAAATTGCTCTACAAAGTGACGGAAATAATTTTAAGAATGGTATTAACCAGAATCCATTTACTGTGAGCTTTCAAAATACTGCTTAATAAGACTAGCTGTAGAAAAACAGTACGCTGCAACTATTACAAACTTGCATTTTTTGACCAGTCTTTTCTTTCAGTGTTAATTGATTTTCAAAAATTCTGACCAAACAAAACTCAAAGGGTCAGTTATTGAAGCATACAATACAAAGTTCAGGTTAATATTGGTGCATGCTAAGAAGAATGGAGGAAAAAAGATCTAGAAATAAGAAAGTGTGTGATATTTTAAAATCCAATCCTAATATAATTGATTGATCAGTTCACCTGTATAAACAAGGTGCTTTTTCCCAGAGAACTAAAAGTATATTTAAACCAGTTATTAGTTAAACTGGTATTGGCACTGTTCTGTTTTCTGGGAAAGAAAAATGACAAGGGGCACATCTACTTTGCATATTACACAGTATATTCCTTGCATAAAAGTAAGGAAGAAATATTTTCTCATATAAATACAACGAAGAATTGTTCACAGGCTAAATTTCAGCAAAACGAACAAAGTCCAGCTAGGGTACAGTCTGAAACACATTATTTTAAATTACAATTGTCTTTCAGATGATATAAAATACAAAAAACTTTAATAATTTCATACTGGCACAAAGCCATGACAAAAATAATTTATTCTTACAGTATAAATGAAATATTTCTCACTATATTTAGTTAACACCTTGTTAGCTGATTTAAAACAGCCTATTACACAAATCTATGTTAAATACATAAACTGGAATATCAGAAATGTATTTAAAATTGACATCAGATTATTTAAGCCAGTTATTCCACAACATAATAAAGCTGGTCATATGGATGTAGCCACAAAAAAACTTCAGCTTAAGGAGCAGCCAAAAAGATAGGAGATTGCAAAGTTTAAATTAGCCATAGGTACAGAAGAACACAGAAAATTTTAGTTAAAAGGTGATTTAATAAAGTATGTGGATTACATTTACTTTTCTGATCTGAGTCAATGTTTCTGAGTAATAATTAAGGAAGTACCCTGGAGTGGATGACATTTATATAGCTGGATTCCAGGATATATAGAGCCCTGCAAATGCCAATTGTTAGAGAAGGGGCGTTATCTTACCTGAATGCCTTTTCTCAACATGAAGATGTAGCATCCACCGATGGGTAATCAAAGCCTTCCTGCTCAGTTTTAGACTAAGACCAAACTTTAGCCACGCATCCCTTGGGCGTTCCTTTCCCAGTTTTCTCGAGGCGAAGCGTTCACTAGGTCTGACACAATAGCACCTCCTGTAAGAAATCTGCCTAGACTAATTGTTAAGGGTGGGTGTGGATGCTACATCTTCATGCTGAGAAAAGGCGTTCAGGTAAGACAACGCCCCTTCTCCAGCATGATAGATGTAGCATCCACCGATGGGACATACCAAAGCCACCCATGTCCCTGTTGGGAGGGAAGTCTAGGCTTGTGATTTGTGAGTAGAAACTACTTGCTGCAAGACCCTTCTGCCGAAGGATGCGTCTGGCGCAGTGAACCTATCAAGCTTGTAATACCTTATAAATGAAGAGGGGGAAGCCCAGGTGGCTGCCCTACAAATCTCTTCAACCGAAGCCTGGGTAGACCAGGCCGCAGACGTGGTCGCGCTATGTGTAGAATGAGCCGTGATGTTGGCCGGAACAGGGAGAAATTGAGCCTTATATGCATAAAAGATGCATGCCCTAATCCATCTTCCAATGGTCAAAGATGACACCTTCAGACCCATGGAAGAAGGTTGGAAAGACACGAACAGTTCCCCCATTCTGTGAAATGTTGCCATTCGCTTCAGATAGTGATGCAAAGCTCTGTGCATGTCTAATGTGTGCCACAACCTTTCCAGGCGATGAGACAGTCGTGGACAAAAGTCCAGAAGAACCAGATCCTGGGACCTATGGAACCAGGTATTGACTTTCGAAATGAAAGAAGGATCCAATTTGAGGATCACTCTGTCATCCAGAAAAGTGCACAGGTCACTCCTGACCGAGAGTACGGCTAGTTCCGAAATGCATCTAGCCGCAGTAATGGCTACCAAAAAGGCTACCTTCAAGGAAAGAAGGTGTAGAGAACAAGATCTAATGGGCTCAAACGGTGACCCAGTAAGGACCTGTAGCACCTTTGGCAAATCCCATGTGGGATATCTATGTACCACAGGGGGACCAGTGTTAACGGCACCCTTAAAAAAGGCCGTAACTGCTGGATGATGAGATAACTGGACTTGATTCTCACAAGTGAGAACAATGGATAATGCTGCAATTTGTCTGCGACTGGTATTATGAGACAGTCCCTTGTTCAGTCCCTCTAAAACAGTGGTTCTCAACCTGTGGGTCGGGACCCCATTTGGGGTTGAATGACCATTTCACGGGGGTCGCCAAACCATGCTGTCCGCCATTTTTTTCCCTTTTCCCTAGCTGTCCTACTCCCTCTTATTGGTGGCCACACCCACTTGGGGGTCACCACAACATGGGGAACTGTATTATGGGGTCACGGCATTAGAAAGGTTGAGAACCACTGCTCTAAAAGGTAGTCTAATATGATAGGGATGGTCACAGCCAGCGGGTCAATCTTCAGAGTGTTACCTCTTCGATATCTCCCTGAAGAGTGGTCCACCGTTGCCGTGCTCAGAAAATCGGCTTGACGATTCGCCTCCCCGGAAATGTGTTCTGCACTAATGGATTCCAGATTGGACTCTGCCCACAGACCCAGTGCCAGGGCCTCCTGCATGAGGGACCAAAACGTGGTCCCTCCCTGCCTGTTGACATTAGCCTTGGCTGCAACATTGTCCGTCATTATCAGGACGTGATTCCCTGTTACTATGTTGGAGAATTGGCGAAGCGCCAAGTGTATTGCCCTGAGTTCTAGCCAATTTATGTTGTGTGTGAGGTCGGACTTGGACCATTGCCCCTATGCCATGTGTGTCTGTATGGGCGCACCCCAACTGAACAGACTGGCGTCCGTGGTCAGGATGAGTCTGTGAGGCTCCCTGAAAAGTGACCCCTTGTGTATGGCTGCCAACTCCCACCATTGGAGTGACAGCAGTGTGTGATGTGGAATCCTCACCTTCCGTGTGGAAGCACTCATGTTCTGCTTCTGGAAAGGGAGTAGGAACCATTGGAGATGTCTGGAGTGAAGTCTTGCCCACGGCACTATTCCCAGACATGAGATCATCTTCCCCAACAGCTGAGACAGCTGAACAAGTGGAACTACCTTCTCTCTCTGGATCCTATGAACTAGAGATCTGATGCTGTCCTTGCGTTCCTGGGAGAGATAAACCTTGCATAGGTTTGAATCTATCACCGCCCCTAGATGTAAGATCCGAGTGGTAGGGGTGGTGTGGCTCTTTTTGAAATTCACAGAAAAGCCGTGCCTCTGGAGTGTATCTATTGTGGTCTGTAGATCTATCTGTGCAGAGCGGAATGAACTGGATTGGATAATTTTATCGTCCAGATAGCATTGTACTCTCACTGGCATCAGCCTGAGATGGGCCGCTAATACTGCCAGTAGCTTTGTGAACACTCGAGGAGCCGAAGATAGACCGAAGGGAAGGGCCCTGTACTGATAATGTCTGCGCACATGGCAGAACTGGAGGAATCTGCGATGATGGGGTCGGATTGGGACATGAAGATCTATGGAGGGGTAATCTCCCCTTCTGATGCTGGCCAGAATGGACCTGAGGGACTGCATCTTGAACCTCCTGTAAATTAGGAAGTAGTTGAGTCCCTTTAGATCCAAAATCGCCCTCCAACCCCCCGAGGCCTTGGGGACCACAAAGAGGATGAAGTAGAACCCCTTTCCCCTTTGGTCCGGAGGTACTGGTTCTATGGCCTCTATATCTAACAAGTGGGATACGGCCATGGATACTAGCTTGGTCTTACTTGCATGTCTTGAGGGTGGACACTGGATGAAGCGGTCTGGGGGAATGGATTTGAATTCTAGGGCTAGACCGAATTTTATGGTCTCCCTTACCCAGGTATCGTTGGTGGTGACCTCCCAGGTGTCACTGAATAGAGCTAAGTGACCACCTAGAGGAAGATCCGATTTGGCGTCACTTAGACTTCCTGAATGGACGGCCCCCAGCTCCTCTGAAGGACGTTTGTATTGGGATTGACCCCAGGTTCCTGAACTTTGGTGGTCCCGTTGGCGATCCTGTCTGGGGGAAAAGGATCGGGAACCTCTGGGCCAATCCCAGGACTGCCTTGATCGAAAGGGCTGTCTCCATTCCCAAAAACTTCCAGCCCGAAAGGACTGCCTGCAAAATTCTTGTTGGGGTTTCCTATCCGCCTTCTTAGAAGGGTGAGCCAAGATCTTTCACTTGTCCTTCCCTTCTATTAGGTACGGTTCCAGGACCGGACCAAACAAATGGGTACCACTATAGGTGTCTGTAGCTAGATGCCACCTTGACTTCAGGTCAGCCCTCCACTGCTTTAGCCATAACAATCTGAGTGATGTTACTGTGGCCACTATAGATCTAGCTGAATACTTGGTCGAGTGGAGGGATGCATCTGCCATATATTCCGCTGCCGCTACCAGCTTACCTAAGGTTTGTTGAGCACGCACCTGATCTGGAGGGATTTGAGCCTGTAACTCATGGAGCCACATAATGGAAGTCCTCACGAAAAAGGACGAGGACGTTGCAGCTCTGATTGCCCAGGCTGAAGCCTGATGAGCCCTGCGGAGAGAAAACTTGAACCTTTTATCCTCCGCCTTGAGGGCCTCCGCCATATCTCCAGGAATTGTGGATGTGGAGAACAGTGAGGTCAAAGGAGTGTCTACTGTAGGTACCTCTAGGAGGGAAGAAAATGAGGATGAGACATTAAGCAATTTTTTTTCCGTGCTACTGGGTGGAGGCAAAGTGGCTAATGAAGACCACTGTTTCTCTACCATAGTGCGGAAAATAGCTGGGTAAGGAACCTGTTTTTCCTCCACGACCTTCATCGCAAACAAAGGATTTGACTCCGGTGCAGTGGAGGTAGAGGGTTTAGGCTCCTGCTCTGTAACCATATTTGCCGTGGTGCATGCCTTTAACAAAAGGGACCTAAATAGAGAAGGATCAAAGAGACCCGATGTCGGGGTTGCATCCGGAGCCACCTCTTCATCCTCAGACATAGGGATATCGGTTGTCTCCAGGTCAGAATCAGCCTCTGCAAGCTGAGATGACGTCTCAGAAATACCAGAGCCCGCCGACTGGGTATGTCCAGTGCGGCCAACGGACAGGTGTGGAGGAGGCGATACCTGTGGACCCCCCTGTGCCAGGGAATATGACATAAACTGGTCAAAGGCCTGGTGCATAAAGGTCTGGAACTGTTGTGCCCATAATGTTCTGCTGAACCAGCACCAGCCGCAGTGGCTTGAGAAGCCTGTGGGTTGGTGGAAGCAGACTGAACAGAAGGATCAGGATAAGGAGATGGAGGAGAAGGAATATTAGGAGGAGGAGGGAGACCGATCTGTTCAGTTCCCCCTTGAGGAGACCAAGCTCTGGGAACCTGATAAGATGGCACAAGTGAAGGCTCAAATGGTGAGTTGTCCAGTGAAGCAGGGGGAACCACTTCAGTTTCACTGGACCTGAGCCGTTGAACTTTGGAGAATTCTCTCTCCAGTGCCAGATATCTCCTCGAGGCCTCTCGCTCAGCAGCCTTGGAGGGTTCTTTGGTGACCAAATGTTTGGTCTTGGCCTTCTTCTTTCCCTCCATGCTCAATTCTGAGGATCTGCGTTTAGATTGTGCGGGGGGAGCATCAGAACTCTGCGATGTCTGAGGAGTATCACTGTCTGCCACTGCGCACTAGACCTTCCAGATAGGAGAAGCCCAGGAGTGGGGGTAAAAGCACGCCGATCAAGTTGTCTGAAAGGGAAGCTTCCTGCTCCCTGAACAACCGCAATGACAAGCAGCTGGACAGCTCACTAGAATTGTCCGCTCAGGCCCTGCAACACAGCGCCGCCCGCTAAATGAACAGGTCTGATAAATTCTCCCACAGAACTGATCTGTTAATGAAATTGAATGAGCTGATTTAACCAGAATCCAATTAAAGGAGTGCACCTCCCTTCTGTGAAAACCTTGTGACAAATGGTAGAAAATGCCAGATGCACCCCCTAGGGAGCCTTACACAGAAAGCTACTCTGAGTAATTGGTCTGAGATCGGCCCTAAATGTAGGCCTCTCCAAGATGGTGACCACACCCAGCTCCGTATCCAAAATGGCGGCCGCAAGTCACCTTGCTGCCTAAAATGGCGACGCCACAGAACCGATGTGAAATTGAAACTCCGCAAATCCCTTTTTTTACCCCTTTCAGGGAGCCCAAGGGATCCTATAACCAGTGTTCTCTCTCCCCCTTAATTTATAAGGCACCCAAGGATTTGCGCTTCTGCTGCGCAGGCAGTCTGCAGCCCGATCGTCTGGAGCCTCGTGGCCACGAGGCAAGAATGAGGTGGCTCGGCCGTTGAACCCGATCTTCCGGAGGCCAACGAAGAAAAAAAGGCTCCCGGGTGCTCAGGGAACCCCCGCCACAGCATCAAACAGCTGATAGAGCTGAACCGCTGCTCCGCGGCGTAGCTCCTGGCGATCCACGAGGCCAGGCAGGCCCGTGGATCTAACTCTCTTGAAATAAAGTCAATCTAGTCCTAGTGCACTTATTAGCTAAATCGGATTAACTAAACATAAACCAAAAGAAAATACCTAACCTTCTATCCTAATTCTGACTATCTAAAAGTAAACTATCTGAGGAGCAATCAAAGTTGTGTCCTACTGAGCCGAGACTAAGACAAAACTGGGAAAGGAGCGCCCAAGGGAGGCGTGGCTAAAGTTTGGTCTTAGTCTAAAACTGAGCAGGAAGGCTTTGATTACCCATCAGTGGATGCTACATCTATCATGCTGGAGAAGCAGATTTTTACAAATCCAGTGAAAATGATAAAGAGAATAGTACATTTCATTTAATAAATAACTACTATTTTGCAGGATAGCCTTCCCTGTCAAATTTTGGTTCTTCATACCCTGGTCCTGGCTGTCACCAACAACTCAGCAGTTCCTGTTGTCACAACCTATTTTCTAGGGGACACTTGATTTGGCTCTTTCATTTACCCCTGCAATGTGCGAGAGACAAGTCTCTAGTAGTCTGCCTAGCCTTTCTAGCAGTTAAAAGATCAAAACCTAATTGCAAGACTAGACCACCTAACATAAATTCTTACTAGACTTTGTATTTTACCAACTTCTTCAAAAATCTACCTGAAGCATCTGTCCCCTGCTTCACTTTTCCTGGGCTTCCTGCTTCCAGAGAATTCCAGTATGCTTCAATTTTGAACCCATTGAGGAGATGATAAATCCCAGCATTCTTTTGGTATTCATCTGTTCCTTCTCCAGGTCTTCCTCAGGATTTAAAATAATTGAAAATTTTTTTTTTGTCAGACAAAAAGGCCAGCATATCTTTCTGTGTACATGACAGAGAAAGTATTTCATCCTTGGAAGATGCAGATTTTGTGTCTGGCATTAGAGACTATATTTACAATGTTTCTCAGTCACAGTGCTTCTTGCAAGCAGGTAGATGAAGGCCAAGCAATTCCAGGATTGCAGGAATGAGATGAGACATTATTTATGATTTATTTGTCCCATGTTACTCATTCTATTCATTCTTAGAACTAAAATGCATATGAAATGTAAATGCATAAAACTTATGTTAAAGAGCTGTTTTAATCTCAATGGATTTGATCAACTTTTTCTGACCTCAAAGCAAACTCCCAATATTAAGTATTATTGAGTGCATTAAACAGTATTTGTATTGCCTATGTTACTCCTTTGAACTAGCTTTAAATGTTCCATAATCAGTTCTAGATTTACTCAATACAAGGTAATAAAAATATGTTTTAAAATGTCAGTCAAGTTCTTCTATTGTATCTCAGTTTGTTTATCCACAGCAATATTAAATTGTATGTGCACACTTCTAAACGATTCCTAAGATCTTTCAAAATATCGAAAGCACTTTTATTCAAATCAGACACATCTTTCAGGCCTCCATATAAATCTGAAAAAGACAAAGATGTGGTTGCTTTCATGAATGTTAACTGAACCCTTTCATGCATTCAAAAATAGTTGTAGAATAACATACAACCTGGGATCTCAAAACTATTCATAGTCATTGTCTTATATTTGACCCTCAAAAGCTTTTACAAAGAATGCAAGTAAATAAAATAGCCTTTGAAGCTTGGCACCATCACTAAAGGCAAAAAATAATTATATGCTCCTGATTTAATGTATCTAATAATGCTGCCCAGATATTTTGTCTTTAAACTTGCTACCATTTAGCTTAAAAAATAAACAGTCAACATATATATGCTAGTAATATTTTCCTGAAAAATGGATTTCAAAATGTTTTCACTGCAACAATTTCAGAAGGAGAGAACCAAACTAACTTGTCCTAATATAAATTAATAATTGCTTTAATTACAATATTGTTTGCAAATTGTCCAAAAAGCCATATTCCAGAGGAGATATGTTAAGTCCATAAGAATGCTGTTGTTGTAGATTAACAGGCCTATCCTTCTGGAATAATTTATGCTAAGGTATACATTATTTATCAATTACATGCAACAATGTACTAGAAATAAAAAGGTATGGATTAATGCAAGTTTTAGAATTCATTTAAAAAGAACTCATTTTTTACTGTCTAAAATCAGTAAGGCACTTCCATAAAGTTCATCTTACCCTCCTTTAATGGCAGCATTGATTTCCAAAGATAAACATTAATTTAATTTAAACATATCTCGAAGGATCATTACTTACACCTGGATTTTTATCACATAACAGAAAACCTATAGCCATATTTTAACTCCCCCCACCCCCATTTAATTTTCCTTCATGTAACTCAGTGGCCACTTGAAGTCAAAACAGTTTCAGGCTTTTCATTAAAAGTCAAAATGCATAATCAACTAGGGTTAATGCATTTCTATTTCACTTTCTATATCAAATATTTACTGGGAATGTTTAAATACAGTATAACAAGAAAATATGTTATTATTGCTAAAACCATATGGAATATATTATTACTTTTGTCAGGCACAAGAAATCAAGAACCAGGGTTATTCAAATGATCCTTCCAGGCTACCTTTAAACAAGAATCTAAACTACTAGCAGTCAAGGCAAATTGGTGGTAGATTAAGAGTCAAAGAATTCAAGGGGGCTGGATTTATATATCTTGTGGGTGCAAAGGGACTTCAAATTGATGATACAATTGAAACATCAGCCTGATCATCTCTTACATCTTTTTAACAATAGTAACAGAATCTCTTTATGAGAACAATTTTATTTATTTGAATTTATAAGCAGCCCAAGTTGTCCATAAAGAATGGAACATGTAAAGATGAAGATCCTTTGTGCAAAGTACTAGATCAAATTTTCTTATACACTGCATTTTCTAAACTTTTATATAGTAGAACACATTTAGATTTTTCGTAAACAACGCATGTTGGTAATCTCCCTTGCTCACTTACCAGCAAAATAAGATGTCTAGCAGAAAAATTATGCTTGAACATAAGAACCTGTTTAGCTAGATGGCAAGATACTAGCTTTCTGTTTCAACCAACAGTAAAGTCCAGTAATCTACAATGGGTCACTAGGAAGGAAAAAAAAATTAAGTGTGAAGGCATTTGGGTGCATGTATGATCAATATAATGTATCCACCCCATGGTTGAAGGAAAAATTTAAAAGCATTACTTGACTGTTGAACTTGACTATCTGAGAGCTGATCAGTTCTTATCATTTACAGTAGTCAAAAATGGAAAGTTAAATTAATATTGTTCATGACAGAATTACAGGTGAGTGAAACTTCACTTCCTTAATCTTTATTATGCTTCCACTGTTATTGCATAGCTATTTTTTTTTTCAAATTGCAATTTGTAACTTGAAAAAATGTTTCCATTATACTGTTGCTTGCAGCAAATTATCTGTGGAAAAACAAACTGGCACAACAAATATAGTGATGCATCAAAATAATATAATGGCTAATTACAAATTTTCAAATATTACGGTTTACCAATTATGCTAAGCAGTAGATGTTGAATAAGCTGCAATTGGCTGAATTGCCAACTTGTGATGTCATAAATTATATTTTATAAGTCACTGGCTGATTTCATAAATCTAAAACAAAATGAAAGAAGCCATATCATGGCTTGGCACAAGATAAAACCATATTTTCCTATATTAAAATATACCTCATGTTTTGGTTTTTTTTGTTTAAAATATTTGTGATTCTAGCTATGTATTTTATTTCAATCAAGCTAAAGCTATATATACGTGTAATTTTCCCCCTCCAGTAATTTGTATAATATTGGAGCCAAAAAGTTATCTGTTCATAATATGTGAGATTAAAAAGCAATTCAACAATGTTCATTTTCTCTCTCTTGGGTATAATATACAGACAGATACTATACTAGAATTATAGTAAGAACTAATCAGAACTTAACATGAAAGGGGCATTGTCTTACCTGAATGCCTTTTCTCAGCATGACGATGGAGAATCCACAGATGGGTTGATCTCGTCTTCCTGCCCTAGAGACTAAGTCAATCAACCTTTGCCACGCCTCTCTCCTTAGGCTAGGAAACCCCAGTCACCTCTGGCCGTGACTAGGCCCAATCCAACAGCCACCATTTAAGATCCTGCACAAAGGTCTACAACTCACTCAGAATCACGGCCAAGAACAATGAAATTGTTGGGTATTTATGGGAATTTCCATGGGAATTTCAATCACTTTGTAGGTGGCCCACAAGTTATATCCGCGCTTTCGGTGACTGATGTGAAGCGAGATGTTCCTGAGGCTGATACTGGCGTTAGGGAAGTTGCGGTTATTCCTATGTGGCCAGCTGACTGAGCGGCCCACAGCGATTGCTGCTTCTGCCTGATCCATTTGAATTTCCCGGCCTACAAAAATGGTGGCCACAAGATCACAGCTTAATTTGCCAGCCTGAATTGTGGCCGGCTTAGCTTGGCCGCCGCTGCAATTGCCGAAAAGGCTGAAATTTTTGCTGAAAATTTGCTGGATGGCCTGCTAAGGGAGGATCCCCCCCCCCCAGGCTGAGGGAGTCCAAAATGGCGAGCTGTTTGTTTAGCTTGTCGAACATTGCAAGGGGCTGGATGTAGAGATGCTGGGAATCCGAGCAGTTTAGCGCCGCATTGAATTCAACACAGTGAGGGGAATTGAAAGAAAAGGAAAAATACAACCTGATCCGCGATGGGCTTCTGCACTAGAGACTAAGAGCTAAGTTTACCACGTCTCTCTTGGGCAAAGACTAAGTCATGACTGGGGTTTCCTAGCCTAAGGAGAGAGGCGTGGCAAAGGTTGATTGACTTAGTCTCTGGGGCAGGAAGACAAGATCAACCCATCTGTGGATTCTCCACTCATCATGCTGGAGAAAGGAGTTATGCAATGTTCTGATCCCTTGTAACAAACTCACGTATAGCACTAAAAATATTCTTGTCAGAAACAATCAACAGCCTATCACCAAAAATGCAAGAGCATCTATTGCACTCTAATTTTAAATAAGAATTGGCATCATAATAATGGCACAAATCATTTAAACATTTGTAATTCTTGTCAAGAATTTTCAATTCTTTGCAGTGAAATCTTGCAGAACTTTTCAACCTTGTAATATTTCAGTCAATTTGGGGTAGGATAACACAAGTGATAGAGCCTATTAATGAGAATCCCTTTTCTCTTCATGGGTATTCATGGGAATTTCCATGGGAATTTCAATCACTTTGTAGGTGGCCCACAAGTTATATCTGTGCTTTCGGTGACTATTCAATATTATCATGGCATTGAACAAGGAGCACTTACAATAGTTCCTCATAATTCCTGCCATTAATGTCTGTGGTCATGTGATTGCGATTTCTGGCATTCCCTGCTTGACTTCCCACAGCAAAATTAATAAGAAAGCCATGATCACAGGAGACCTTAACAACCTGTCTGGTCCTCATTTAACAGCAGCAACTGGGACTGATAGAATTGCCATTGGTAAGTAACAAGGTCATGAGACATCATAGTTTTTGCTCATGTCACTTAGAGATGGAATTTCCAGTGCCAACTGCTATTGTATCCCGAGGACTATCTGTACATTCATGACCTGCTCTAGAATAAGGATAATTATTTTATGTATATTGGTTATCCAGAATTAAATAGTACTTAGAATTTAAAATATTGTTCCATTTTATATTTGAATTGCTAAATGCGGATCTGTACTCTAGTGATTATTTTTAACTCTGATTCTTAACAGTAGCAACCAATATGACCTACAATGACTTCTTATTGGAATAAACTTGCCATTGCAGCCATGCTATTTAACCTAGTATCTTACTTCGAAATAAAAGCTTTGACATAACTGGCAAAGAAATGTAAACTAGGTTATTTCAAGATCACTCTGGTGTGCATTTCCAGTTTGTATTTTGACCTATATTTCTTTCTCTTCTTAAGAACTGGGAAATCAAATATTCATATTTTTACCAAGGCTAGTACAGTTTTAATTTTCACACCATCTGAGATGAAGAATTAAAAGAACACATTAGTAAGTTATTACATTTGCAAAAGCAAAGATAAAGGAGATACAAATATCAATCCTACATCATACAGCATTCCTATTTCTCAGTTCATTTCCAGCAACTCTAAATTCTTCCCAGAACTTTTTTCCCAGTTCCAAAAGAGAAATTAAAATACTCCGATTAGGAGTCTTGAAAATGCTACAGAAATAAACAAGTTCAAGTCTAGAATCCAGTGATATTAAGTTTAAGTTAATAAGATACTTCCACTTCATAAATAAATATAGCCCGAACAGTTTTTTTTTGTTCAAAAACTAGGACACACCTTCACAAAACAACCCCTGCAAGGGTAAGATTATAAAATTAGTTTCCTAAGTACCAACAACTGCAATATTCTATATGAGATAGCACTTTCTCTTAGAACTATCATAACTAAAGGAAAAATAGAAAAGCAAACAGAGGGAAAATCCGGAACAATCCCTGAAATGATGTAAGTAAAAACTTTTGGAGGAATTTACTTATAAGTAGTCCTCTACTTACAACCATTCATTCAGTGACCATTCAAAGTTAAAACAGCATTGAAAAAAGTGACTTATGAATGGTTCACACATTTACAATCATTGTAGCATTCCCATGGTCACATGATCAAAATTCAGACACTTGACAACTAATATGTATTTATGATGGTTGTACTGTCCTAGGATCATGTGATCACCAATAGCAATCTTCCCAGCCAGCTTCTTATAAGCCAAGTCAATGAGGGAGCTAGATTAACCACATGATTCACGTAACAACTGCAGTGATTCGCTTAACACTGTGGCAAAAAAGATCATAAAATGGGGCATAATTCGTTTAAAAACTGACTTACTTACCAATGGAAATGTTGGGCTCAAATGTGATCGTAACTTGAGGACCACCTGTAATGGACTACATGTATTTTTATCCCAGAACCCCATTTCTCTTGCTTTTGGAATTCAGTATAAAATAATCTGTTTTTTTTTCTTTTTGTTTATTAATTAAACTTTTTTTTTCATTTTGGACCTCCCCCATAACATTCACAATAGGAATAATTTACAATTACAACTGCTCCATTTTAAAACATAACTGTATACAATCAGACAAATACTCCCAGTAATACCAAATTCATTACACAGCTTGATTACACACAATCAGAAAAGAAAAAATTAATTCAGCATTAAGCCTCATTCTACTTCTGTTATTCCAATGTAACAAACATGTCTTTTACTACCCAGATCGTATTTATATTAACAGACTGCCTTCTACATATTTAACATATCATATTGTTTGCCACTTGCAGTGAAACTGACTGTAGAAGAGAAATATATTGCAATGAAGAACATGGCAACAAATCAACCAATACAACATGGTAATATATTAATGTCAGTGTTACCTTGTTCCATAATTGATTGTGAAAAACAAAACAAAAAAAAAAACGGGTCTGACATTTATGAAAGGAAATGAGAGAGAAGTCTTTGGAAACAGATGAAAATAGCATAGGAAAACACAACATAAATTACAAGATGCCAATTCTAGCTCATGTATAATTAACAATACAAAATAGCTCTAATAAGGTTTATTGTTTAATAATCCTACAGAGCTCCAAGGCTAATACTAACTAACCTGATAGCCATAGGTCACTAACAATTTCATCATGCAATGGAGCTGATGGAGAAAAGGAATGTGCTAATTAAACTTTGAAATTACACAAAATAAACTGCAACTTTATGGAGCTTCCTTTTTTTGGAAGGGGATAGATTTTAAAACTTAATAGGTAACATTAGAGGCTCATAAGATTATCTACAGTAGGAGAAATATATAAAATCAGGCATTTAAGAATTACAATATTTGAAACAATGATAATGCAGAGAAAAATATGTTATCTAAAAACTATAATTGTCAAGCGCAAAAGATCAGGACCATCTATTAAGTTGTAGCACAGATTTATTCAACCCTATACACCAGGCATGTCAAACTCATGACGTGATGTATCATTATTTTTCCCCCATTGCCGGCAATGGGATGGGCACATTTTTGGCGTGACACATCCGGCCCGTGGGGCAGCAGTTTGACATGCCTGCTATACACAACAATCTAGTCGACTAAGCTTTAACATTGAATTGGCACCAGATAAGAATCAACAGAATTCAGGAACGGATGGACTTGGACTGTTTGTTGGAATATAATGACTCTAAGCAAGACATGTCAAACATAAGGCCCAGGGGCCGGATACGGTCCACGAAGACATCCTGGAAACAGTGAGGGAACGCCCCCCGCTGCCTTGGCCCTGGCTGGCCAGAAGACAATGTACAATTTTGTGGTGGCCATCTATGCTGAAATGCATTCAGTCTTAGCTCCACAACGCCGTCTAGAAACAGCGAGGAACCAGCCCGTCGCGTCAGCCCCATCCCCTGGTTGCATGCTGGGAAGGTGTCACCCTTTGTGAGGAATGAAGAAATGCACCATCATCTGGAAGTGGCCAGCAAATGGCCCTCGCCTACTTCACATATCTGGCTTGATGGGCTCTGGGGGAGCGGTTTTGGCAGGCAGCAGGGTGCTCTCTTCACAGCACCAAGAGCTGAGGCGGGTGACGCGAATCTGATGAGAAGTGCAATGCTGCCTAGTCCCCAGCCTGCTCAGTTTCAGCAGGCAGCAAGGTGCCAAGCGGCGAGCTTCGCATCGCCCGGCTCAACTTCTCGGCGCTGTGAGGAGTGCCCCACTGCCGAAACCGGGCTGGCTGGGTGGCATCATGCTTCTTTTTGGTTTTGCACCGCCCAGTTCAATCTCTCAGTGCTGTGAGGAGAGTGCCCCACTGCCTGCCAAAACCAGGCAGGCTGGGGGCTGGGCGGCATCGTGCTTTTCAGATTCGCGCCACCTGGCTCTGCCTCTCGGCGCTGTGAGGAGAGCGCCTCGCTGCCTGCCAAAACCGGGCAGGCTGGGGGCTGGGCAGTATTGCGCAGGTAACATCAACTCTCACGTTGCTTATGGCATCCCTTCCCCTAGAGCCCACCAAGCCGGATATATGAAGTAGGTGAGGGCCATGTGTTGGCCACTTCCAGGTGATGGTGCATTTCTTCATTCCTCACGAAAGGTGACACCTCCCCAGCTGCGTTTCTTGCCTGTTTTTCTCCCTCCCTCATCTCAAATATTTTCCCATCACTCTGTACTTAGGAAGGAAGGAAAGAAGGAGAGAAGGAGAGAAGGAGAGGGAGGGCCTGAGGGAAGTCCTGCCATGCTGCCTTTTCATCATCCCCTTGCCCCCTCCTCCTGGCCTATCCTGGGAGTCTCCCATCCTATTGCTAAGGAAGCTTTGGATACAAAGCCAGGTCTCCTCCCATGGAGAGGGAATGGGCCTCCCTCTGACTTTGCCCTCGAACCCATCATGAGCAACTTGGCTAAGAAGAGCAAGCACAGTAGCAGCTCTTGAGGAGGTAAGCCTTGAGGAGGAGGTAAGTGCAGCTGGGCGCCCCCTTGGGAAAGTGGGGCTAGGCTTGGTGCCACAGGTACTCGAGGGCCAGGCTGGGCATTTGACCTCTGTTGCCCAGGGCTCTGGGCAGCCCGCACCACTATCCAGCCCCCCCGTATGGCCTGAGAGAAACAGTGAGGCTCCTCCAGTGGACCATGCCTTGGCACTTGCCCTGGTCCCACCCTTCTGCCAGAGGCCCTCAGATCTGTCCCACTCCTGCCGAGGCCCACACAGGTACCCTTGATGCGAACAATGGAGATCTGGCCATGCCCACCCAGTAGGCCACACCCACTCCATCCACATCCACCCAGAAGGCCGCACCCATCCTGGCCACACACCCCGCCCCCCCAAAGGCAACCGCAATGCTGATGCGGCCCTCAATGAAATTGAGTTGACACCCCTGCTCTAAGCTAATGATGTATTTAACTCTACCCCTCAGCTCTGCCTGCTTTTCTATAATATTATTATTCATATTTAAACATGAAATATGGCAAGATAGACACATGATTTAGAAGACAATATTAAATTGGAAGCATGGTATCATTTTGGATGTCACTGCCACAATCATCAGAAAATTATTTTGATAGGAATAATTTTTAATTTTTTTAACAATTTTTAATAAAGTATCTTGACTGTGATTTCAATCTTCTTCGGTCAAGATCTGTTTAAATGAATACCACTTGATAAGCAGTTTTGTTCTTTCCTAACTGTAACATCATTTACCCATTGATTTCATATTCAGAGTCTACAGAGAATGTCCAAATGATCTAACCCAGTGATGACAAACCTATGGCATGGGTGCCAGAGGCGGCACTTAGAGCCCTCTCTGTGGGCACGCGCATCATCGCCTCAGTCCTAGGCCTTCAACTGGGTTTTATAAAATCTTTTTGCTTTAGGCCTCTGCTGCCGTGTGCAAAAAAAAAAAGGGTTCGATCAATCAGTCAATTTCAACTTCTTGCAGGGAAAAAAAAGATCTTGCAAAGTTGGAATTGATTGAACTTTTTAGTCCCACCCAGTCTGCCATTACCATCGCAGCCACACCAACCCAATGGGCCACACCCACCTAATGGGCCACATCCACCCAATGGGCCACACCTACCCGGCACCAGATGATGCATAAGCGGGTTTTGGGTTGCAGTTTGGGCACTCGGTCTCTAAAAGGTTCGCCATCACTGATCTACCCCATATCACATATTTTTATTTGTAAAATTTAGCCACCCATCTTAGCACAGGGCTTAAATATTATGCATTATAATACGTATATGACAGAATTTGATAAAGAAGAAGAAAAAAAACTGCAGTTTAAAAACCAGCTAAAAAATTCCAGGAAATTAAGATAGCTAGGAAATAGTTCAAAAGCTTATATTATGAATAATCACTTAAAAATACAAGATAGCTATTGGCATGTAATAGTTTTCAACTATTACATTAAAAGAACAAATTTTCTTTTATTTATTCATTTGAAGGGGCGTTGTCTTACCTGAACGTCTTTTCTCAGCACGGAGATGGAGAATCCACCAATGGGTTAGCTCTGTCTTTCTGCCCATTAGACCAAGTCAGCCAAACTTGCCACACCAGTCCTGGGCTAGCCACACCCAGTCTTGACAAGGGCGAAAGCAGCTGACGACAATCCGACATGTTGGTTCCCAGACCCCTAATATGGCCTAACTGACCTTAAGGGTGGGAGTGGATTCTCCATCTCCGTATTGAAAAAAGGCGTTCAGGTAAGACAACGCCCCTTCTCCAGCATCGGATATGGAGAATCCACCAATGGGACATACCAAAGCTTCGCTGTCCCAATGGGGGGGAAACAGGGGAGGCCGGAGCCACGTCCCCAGCAGCCACCTGCTGAAGGACCCTTTTTCCAAAGGAAGCGTCCGCAGATGCAAATCAGTCTATCTTATAATACCGTACAAATGGGGAAGGCGAAGACCATGTTGCAGCCAACCAAACCTCCTCGATAGAGGCCTATGCGGCTCATGTCGCAGAAGTCACAGCACTGCGAATAGAATGTGCTGTGACATGACGTGGCACTGGAAGGAAGTGTGACCGATACGCCTCCCCAATGCAAACCTTGATCCACCTGCCTTTTGTCCACTAGAGGCACGGTGAAAGGAAACAAAAAGAGCTTCAGACTTGCGGAAAGGCGCCATTTGCTTGATATAGTAGCATAACGCCCTGCGAACATCCAGTGTATGCCACTGCCATTCCAAGGCATGGGACAGATTAGGGCAAAAATCCGGTAAAACGATTTCTTGGGCCCTATGAAAAAGGATGTTGACCTTAGGAATGAAGGTAGGGTCCAATCGGAGAACCACCCAGTTTTGGTGAAAGGTGCAGATGTCCTCCCTGACCTACAGTGCCGCGAGCTCAGAGATGCGCCTGGCTGACGTGATAGACCAGAAAGATGACCTTGAGAGACAAAGACCTTAAAGTATAAGTTCTGATAGGCTCAAACAGCAATTTGGTGAGGGCCCAAAGGACCCATGGCAATTCCCAGGAAGGATACCTATGTACCACGGGTGGTTTTGTGTTGGTGGCGCCCTTGAGAAAGGAGCGTATCCTGGGATGTTGGGCTAAAGGGGTTGAATTGGCGCAAGTAAGGTGGACAGTGCCGCAACCTGCCTGCAGATAGTATTGGGTGCTAAACCCGTCGAGGCCCTCAAGCAAGTATTCCAGTATGCTCGGGACTGTCAAGTCCAAAACGTCTAGTAGCCGCCTCTCACACCAATTGCAAAAATTCCTCCATGTGGAGTCATAGATGTGATTTGTCGTCGGCCAACAGGTCTGAATCGTGGAAATCACTCTTGTAGAGTATGATTCCCTGCTCAAGATCCAGCGTTCAAGTGCCAGGCGGCTAACTGCATCCACTGGGGTTGTGGGTGTTGTAGAACTCCCTGGCTGAGAGACACACGACCCAGGGGAATCCTCCATGGGGGGGAATCTGGAGAGATTCACTAGGTCGGCAAACCACGGCCTTTGTGGCCAATACAGGGTCACGAGTATAATCTCCGCCCATTCCTGCTACGTCCTGCGGATGATCGCCGGAATCAGAGGGAGAGGGGAAAACACGTAAAGCAGTTCCCCTGACCATGGGCATCGGAGAGTGTCCACTCCCTCCGCCCCCAGAGATGGGAACTGGGAGAAGAACCTCGGGAGTTGGGAATTCGCCGAAGAAGCAAACTAGTCTACAACTGGTTGTCCAAACCTCTGCATTATCTCCGCAAAAAGATCTGGGTGCAGGCGCCATTTGGAATGGTCCACAGTCGACCTACTTAGAAAATCCGCTTGTTAGTTTGCCTCCCCCGAGATGTGTTCGGCCCTGAGGGAGGACAGGTTGGTCTGTCTAGGAACCCAATGCCTGGCCCTCGGTCATGAGGGACCTGGATTGGGTACCCCCTTGCCAGTACACGTTGGCCTTTGCCACCACGTTGTCCGTAAGGACTAGTACTTGTTGCCTCACCACCCTGTTGCGGAAGTGGCGGAGGACCAGGTGTATGGCTCTGAGCTCCAACCAATTGATATTCTATTTCAGGTGAGCTTGGGACCATTGTCCCTGAGCCAATTGAGACAGCAGGTGTGCTCCCCAGCCAATCAGACTGGTGTCTGTTGTAAACGTGAGCCGGGCTGGTTCCTTGAAATATGACCCTCTGGCTACTGCTGGTGAGGACCACCACCGGAGAGACTACAGGGTCTGAGGGGGCACCCTTACCCGTTGGTTGGAGGAGCTGGTGCCCAACCTTTGGAAAGGCAGGAGGAACCATTGGAGGTTCCTGGAATGCAGTCTGGCCCAGGGCACTATCGCGATGCACAAGACCATCTTTTCCAGGAGCTGGGAAAGTAGGACCAGTGGTACTACGTGTTCCCTGAGTACCCTGGGGACCAAAGTCCGGATGCTGTCCCGACGTTCCTGTGACAGGTATACCTGGCAGTTGAGGGTGTCTATGACGGCACCCAGGTGTAGGAGTCAGGTGGAGGGAACAGTCTGACTTTTCTGAAAGTTCCCCTAGAACCCATGCTCCTGAAGGACCCTGATCAACAACATCAGGTCTGATCGGGCGGCTTGAAGGGAGGATGACTGGATGAGCATGTCGTCCAGATAACAATGGACATGCAACGGTACTTTCGGAGGTGTGCAGCCAAGACCACCAGGACTTTGGTGAACACCCTTGGAGCTGATGAGAGGCCGAATGGAAGGGCCCTGTATTGGTAGTGATGGCCCGCGTAGCAGAACCTGAGGAACTGCCAGTGGTCGGGGGAGATGGGGATGTGGAGATATGCTTCCGTGAGATCTATGGACGTCAGGAAATCTCCGTTCCTTACGCTGCCCAAGATAGACTGAAGGGTCTGCATCTTGAATTTTCGATATGCGATATGGTAGTTCAAACATCTGAGATCTAGAATCACTCTCCATCCTCCCAAGACTTTGGGAACCATGAAGAGGATGGAGTAAAATCCCCGTCCCTGTTGACCGGCCGGCACCTATTCTATGGCCTTTATCTCCAAGAGGTGTTGGATGGCCTCTTGCATAAAACCGCTTTTGACAGGGTTCTTTGATTGGGGGCAAGAAATGAAGCGCCCTGGGGGACTGGACACAAATTCCAGGGATAGACCGTATCGAATGGTCTGAAGGACCCAGGAGTCTGTGGTGGTGGCTTCCCACTGGTGGGCAAAGAGCGCCAGCCTGCCACTTATGGGGAGAACAGCTCGAGACTCACTTGGATCTTCTATGGGGCGACCCCCGGCCTCGAAAGGGCCGCTTGCTCTAGAATTTTGTCTGGGTCTGGGGCGGGGCCAGTCCTGTCTGACAGCTGATCCTGTCTGGCCGTGAAGGGCAGGGGGGCTGAAAGAAGCCCACGCCCATTTTTGGCCGAAAAGGACTGCCTACAGGTGTACGGGTTAGCCCACCTGTCGGCCTGTCTGGTGAGGTGGGCCAACACCTTTCGCTAGTCTTTATTTTCAGTCAAACAGCTGACCACCGATAAGGGGGCATCGCTAGACGCCACATGGACTTTGGGTCAGCTTGCCAATGTCTGAGCCATAGCATTCTATGTGCTGAGACGTTGGATGCTATGGTCCTAGATGAGAACCTGGCCACATGTAGCGTGGCATCCGAAACGTACTCAGATGCTGCAACAAGCTTGCTCGGGTCTTGCTGAGTACGTATCTCCTCCGGGGAAGCCTGTCTTGTCGTTGGCAAAGCCAGAGAAGGGAGGTCCTGGCAAAGAAGGATGCACAGGTGGCGGCTCTTGCCGCCCACACTGCTGCCTGGTGAGTCCTGCAGAATGCCAATTCCTATCTCCTGTCCTCGGCCTTTAGCACCTCTAACATGTCTCCCCCGACACTGTAAATGAGTACAAGAGGGGGCTAAAGGGTTCATCCATCGTTGGCACCTCGAGATCCTGTGCCAGGTCTGGCGCTGCACTGAACAGTTTCCTGTCTGTTCCCCCCAGGGGGGGAAAGGTGCCAGGTGATGCCCATTGCTTCCGGATCGCGTTCCAAAAGAGTGCTGGGTAAGGGACGTGGTGCTGAGTCACGATGGGCTTGAAGAATACCGGGTTCGAATCTGAAGTGGGCGGTGGGTCTGGCAGCGGGATCTGATCAGAACCTATGTTGGCCGTGGAACTGGCTCTACGAAGCAGTGACAGGAAAAGGGCCAGGTTGAATAGCCATCCAAATGGGGGAGGGTCTGGGGGGTCTTCCTCCTCTCACCAAGACATGTCGGGTTGGTTGTCCTCCTGGGAGATGAGGCCCTGCTATGATAGGACCGGGGCAGAGAGGAGGAGCCCTGGTACTTGGGTATACCCGGCTGAAAGAAAGGTGGGGTTATGGAAGCCACTGATTCGGGTCTGAGCCCTTGGTGGGACCTAGCAGCAAGCGCCTTGTCAACCACCTGAGCGATTAGGGTTTGGAGATGATCCTCAGAGGGGGTGCCCTCGGGCTCAGCCCCCCCGAGCCCTGCCACCGTGGGGGCAAAGGTGGCCTCTGGGATCGAATGAGGGACCTCGGTGCCAATGAAGGTTGGTTGATAGCTTGAACTTGATCCACCCCAGAAGAAGGGAGATTCCCCTCTGGGAACCAGACCCTTTGGGTAGAAGAGGAGGGCCCCAAAGGGAGATCAAAGGGCGTGTCCTCTGTTTGCCCCACCTTTGCCCTGGCCTGCTTCTGCACTTTGGACAATTCTTTCTCCAAAGTCTGGTGCCTTCTGCTAGCCTGTTTCTATGCCAACTTGTAAGTCTTCCTTCTTGAAATGGTCTTGGCCATGGCTTTGATCCTACCTGCCGCCTCCTGTTTGGAGGATTTTTGCCTTTTGTGTCTGGTGGATGGGGAGGCGGTGTTCTTGGGTTGAGACATCGTCAAGTCCTCCATCCTGAGATGAGCTGTCTCAGGGGTGCTGAGAGGGAGCTCTGGCAGGGGAAAGCCTGTAGCTTCGGCCTTCGGGATCCCCCCCCCCAGGAGGCCTGAAAGAGTAGCAGCCGCTGATCCAACGGATGGAGAACCTAGTTGGTTCCTCAAATTAAGGAAAAGAAGTGAGGGAGGAATCTCCACCCCCTTCTCGGGAGGTTTGGATAAAGTCTGGCTGCAGCGCTGAACAGCTGAAAGGGCTTTCCCTTGGGAGGGAGCTGAAGCCTCAGCGATAGCCCCAGAGAACTGGGGGGGTAAACCACCCCCCCCTCGAGCCTCCAGCAGACTATTTCACACAGTGCTGATCCCAGCGCTGTTGAAATGGCTGTGGATGTCGAAGAAATTAGAATCCAACAATGGAATTAGCTCTATTTCCTGTCTTAGACTGGGAACCAAGCTTGTCACGTCTGTTTGGGCTATAGACCAAGTCAAGACTGGGTGTGGCCAGCCCAGGACAGGCGCGGCAAGTTTGGCTGACTTGGTCTAATGGGCAGGAAGACAAAGCTAACCCATTGGTGGATTCTCCATCTCTGATGCTGGAGAATTTATTTGCTGTCCATGTCCAATGGACTTTGGGCAGCATACAAAACTAGAAAAAACATAAAAACATCAAATAAGACAGACAGTCCAGATTCAAATAAACAAAAAACCTTAGCCAAATAATAAAATATCAATCCCAAGCCTGGGACCAAGGCATTGTTTTCAAAGCTTTCCGTAACTCTAGAAAAAGGGCAAAATCCTTATCTCTGGGGAGATGCTGTTCCAGAGAAGGGGGAACTGGAGTACACCCACTCTGCCAGAACTAAATACTGCCACTGCTTGCCTATCAAAAAACCTTATCAACCATAGATACTGTAAGATACAAAAAGACAACAAGCTTGTCAAAGAGTTTAAACCAGCGGTTCTCAACCTATGGATCGTGACCCCATTTGGGGTCGATCGACCATTTCACAGGGGTCGCCAAGCAAAACTGTCCGCCATTTTTTTCCTCTTTTCTGGCGGGTGCCTTACCTCCCTTGGGCTGGGCCAGCTGGTGGCCCAGCCAGTGGTCGGCCTGCTCTCTCTCTGCCGCTTGCCAGCTACGCCTCGGCCGGCGCAGGGGGCGGCACCACGCATGCGCGGCGCTCCCGGGCAGGGAAAGTCCTCAACTTACAACCGGTTGGGTAGTCCTTGACTTACGACCGGTTTAGTCCTCGACTTATGACCAGTTGGGGGGGGGGGTCACGGCATTAAAAAGGTTGAGAACCACTGGTTTAAACTAAACCTACCGATAGTATGGCAATGAATTCAAACAAGAAAAATTATTTTTGCATTGCTTATATTTTAAGAGCTCCAGTTACAAAGAAAAAACGTTATTTTCTTTCATGACTGTGCCAGCTCACTAACCTTCCAGTGTTTTGTCTTGTATTCATGTTCTTCTCATTATAAAAATATCATAAGGTAAAAGAAAAGAAACAAGCAGAGTAGCTCATTCAGTGCCAATACCACCCTAACTTTATACTGGATGCACATGAAGTGTACTGTATGTTCCTAGATATTGCTGTACCAAGTACTAGTTCCACCAGATGCTTTTTCTTCTCATATTAACAGGATAACGAATACCCTGAGGACATTTAGTCTATCATAAAATTGATAAACTGAGTTCCCAGGAAAAATTCACTCCCACACAATGGAAATGTTTGGTAAGGGGGAACCTTTTTCCAACAGGGATGCAGTCAAAAGAATTTACCTTGAAAGACCACATGGAGCATGGCTGGTAAGGTCAAAACAATTTACTCTTTTGTGGAGCATGAAGACTGCAAAATTCTTTTGCTGAAAGCTTATGTTTTGCAGTGGTTTAATACACTTGTTTATCCCCTTGTCTCTAAAAATGGTTTGCTCAAAATCAGCCATTTTTGCAAAGAAATCATACTTACCAATTTTATAGAAGCTATATAGCTGATTTACCTGTAAAATGTATTAGGAACACATCTTACTTCATAGTAACTTACCAAAGCTTACTCATTAAGTAAATAATTTAATTAAATAAAAGTTTACACCAAAGTAAACTGTGGAGGTTTAACAGCAACCTTTTCTTTGCAAATACAGAATCGCTACAGAAGGTACCCAACAGCATTGACAAGGCATAATGTCTAATTAAAACAAGACCATCCTTCTGAAATTCCTTTTATTTTATTAGGTTAATCTAGCATGATTGATTTCTATTCTTGGAAAATAAGGCTGTAGACTTAGTAATCTCTCAAAAGCCATTTTTGAAGATAATCTAGAACCTGTAGCAGACTCAGAAAATAGTAGTCTCCCATAGTATATAACTACGGTATTTTGTGGACTATACAGCCTGGAACGTCAGAAAGGATAATATCTTCCAGTCTTCAAGTCACTGATCTAGAACAGGGCTTTTCAACCTATTGTACCACTTTTAGGATATGGCAATATTCGAGTACCACCAGTTACCTAGCAAGGTGTCAAAAACATGACAAAACAAAAAAAAAACAAAAAAAATGATAAAGTACAAGTAGTTCTCGACTTACAACAATTTGCTTAGAGATTGTTACAACAGCACTGAAAACTTACTTATGACCATTATAGCATCTTCAGGGTCATGTGATTTACATTCAGATACTTGGCAATTGATTCATATTTATGATGGTTGCAATGTTTCAGGGTCAACCAATTTTCTAGAAACATGCACAAAACATAAAGCATGGTTTCTCAATACAGTGTTACAAAAATTATACTCAACTATATTGAATCAGTCATATGTAAGCAGAAACCAAACCCAACATGTTTTAGTCATAAACAAGTTTGGGAGCTCTTCAAGACTACCAACAAATCTCTCTTCTTCCCATAATCTATCCCTATATATGAGAAAATCCAAAGGACATTAATTTTTCAATCCTGGTGTCAGCTAGTCTGTAAAGGATTCCTAGAATTTCATAAAAACATCTTATTTTAACCTTCATCAAATAAGCCATCTTTATATTCCTTCTGTTTATCTCTGAAAACCTTAATCTTTAGTTCAAATATTGTTGTAAAATATCCCTTAAATTCTTTTTGTCCTTTGCATAGATTTCAAGCCTTTAACAAGACTCTTTTGTAAATCCAATAAAAACATTACATATTATCTTTTGATTTATCACTTGCATTTCCGCTTTAATTTTTATAACTTCAGCCAGGTTTTTTTGCATATCCAGAAAAAAGTTCCATTCAAATCATTCTCTTGGCCTGTTACTTCTATTTCTACTTTAAATACCATCTGTCTTATGATCCATATTTTAATCCAATGTTTCTAATTCCACTTTTTCTGCATCAAGCAAGTTTTGTTTCACCTCTGTCATTTCTTCATAACATCCTTTAAAACAGTGTCAATCCATAGAAGCAGATATCCATAGAAGCAGAAGACGCTGTTCTTGTAAGGGCAATTAGTCAATCCATAGAAGCAGAAGACACTGTTCTTATAAGGGCAACTAATTTCTGGCTCCATTCTTCCAAGATCTTTAGTATTTCAAATGTTGCAATGTTTTGCATATGTCATACATCCAAATTCTAATCAAAACTAAAGGCTTTTTTTTTTTTACCCTGGATTTTAGTCCCTTGTAGGGTCCTACTGAAATCACAGTCTCTAAACTGTTAGGACATACAGCAGACAAAATAATTCTGGTTCCCATGAAAAGCCATTTTATGTTTTTAGCTCCAAAATCTTATAGCAGGGGTGTCAAACTCACAACGTCATTTGATGTGTCGCAACATATCACGACTATTTTTCCATTGCCGGACATGGGATGGGCATGCTTTCGGAATGTCGCATCCGGCCCACGGGCTGGCAGTTTGACACCCACCTTACAGTAAAAGTTTCAAAATTCCAAATTTGTCTGAGCCTTCTACAACTTTCTTGGTTGAAAATTTTATTTAGCTCTTTGCCACTTTTTGAATTCTTTAAACCCCTTTAATTAATTTTAAGTCCCTGTAATTAATTGTTCCTTTATTCAGAAATGAAGATAGATTTAGCAGGTAGCTTTTCAAACTTGTCATTTCAAAAACCTCTAATAGCATTAATACATTTCCAAAAATATTAAAAGTAAGGCTAGCAAATTTAGTGTCCTTTAAAGGGCTCCACTGTTGTTTGGTTATTAATCTCATCTCCCAGCACTGAAATCCACAGGAGACCACTGTACTGCAATCTCCTCATGAAGAGCAGTCATCTGGAGCACATATTAATGATCTCCCATCCTTTTCTTGTCTCGAGAGGTTTCAAAGAAATGGTCTACTTAAGTTCTTTGGGTTTTGATATCGTTATCTTCACTTTCAGTGGATACATGTTTAGTTGCCACGCCTCTACCAGAAGTCCTGACTTTGACTTAGTGTCATGTATGAACTCAAAACATGTGCTTAGTAATATGGCTTATGCTTAGAGTGAGGTGTGAAGAAACAGACCTGAGGGTTTACAGTTAAGCATGCCATGAGTTGATATATTTGAACTCATCTTGCATATATAAAATTTTATGTAAAATCTATAAACGTTGTTTGTATTGAGCTTTCAAAGAAACATGTCTGAAACCACATGAATAGATAAAACATTATCATATAAGCAGTGACAACCAAACAGCATTCCCCCAGAGATTCGAATGACCCTAACATGCCTTGTTTCCAATGAGCCCTGAAGACCTGGTTTTCTCCAAGTCTTGGACTAGAGAGTGGAGGGTTCCTTGAGATTATTGTTTGTGCAAGATAAATGTTGTTCTTTTCTTGACTCAACTGTTTTTCAATTCTGTTTTTATTCTACTCTTAGAGTCATCCCACCTTACAAAAGTAATTCATATAAATAATGAGACCAAAGATACAGTCTGATGATCTCCTGAAGTTTTAAACTGTAACAATACTTTATCTGTGACCATGACGTGGATAAGTGGAAAAACAAAATATCTAGTCAGAATAAACTGAAATGATTTACATTTCATAAACTACGCAAAAAACAGATTCTACTCATTCATTTTGCCATATCACATATCCAATTTTTCACAGAAAGCTAAGAAAGTCAATTGCTGTTAGACACCAATCCCTTCATTTAGCATCTTCAGCCATTTCCATTCTACCAGATCAAAAGGGCGTTGTCTTACCTGAACGCCTTTTCTCAGCACGGAGACGTAGAATCAAAACAATTAGCATAATCAATTTTCAGTTTCTGCATGAAACAGAAAATGTATTGGTTTAATTCTAAACAAACCATCTTACAGTGGATTTCTGCTGAGCCATTTAATATTGGTTCCAGTGTGGGAGAAGAGGGATGCTTTAGATATTCCAGGTTTCACCAGTCTGCGTTTCTCACCAATCTTCCAAGCACCTTCTTTTCCCTTCCCTCCCTCTTTTCAACTGCCATCACCATCAATGTATTTGCCTTTCTCCTGCTCTTCTACAGACAAACACTTTTTCTCAGAACAATTGTGTTCTGGTCTGTATCTGAAACAAAACATTCATTTCACTTCTAGTTGAAACCACTCCAAACTGTTTTGTATGGGAACATTTTGTGTGTAACCTTTTAATTTATAAAATCTGCAAGTTACCACATACTATACAACAATCCAATTAGCAACCAGTTTGAGAAGACAAAATGAGTGGCATCCACAATTATGAACCTTTCAACTGCAGCTAGTCCAGTTTTATATTTAAAAAGTGGATTTCATGGTCATAGGCAATACTGAATTCTATGCAAAACAAAAAGATGTTCAAAAAAGGTTGACAAAAATCTCTCTTGCACTGAATACCTAAACCCAAGCAGTGCGCTAGTGGTGGGAATGCTTTATTTCCATCTTTAATATAAAAATGCAAGTTCTGTCCCTTCTTCTGATCTTTAGTTTAATAAAATATCCAAGTATAAACTTTCCAGGAATTTGAAAACCCAGAGGGAATGTTTAAGAGGTTTTCAGAAAAAAAAACTGAAAACTAAAATACTATACTAAACATGCTAAATATTGATTTCCCCAAAACCCTTTAGTGATCTAAACTAATTTTCTACCTCAAGAAAATGCATTATGTATGCCTGGCTTTATTTATTAACATTATAATGTTAGGCATTACTAAATAAAAAATGTCTTCTGATTTAAAGTACCTTTAAGCATATTCATTACAAATCAGCCAATAAACTGCTACAGAATAAGAAAGGTTTTTTTCCAGTGTTAACTAGCAGGGAAAAATAAAATTGAAGACAGAATAACAATCTTCTTCTTCATCATCATCATTTCAATTTTACATGGATGCTCTTTACCAAATGAGTTTGTTAAATTAGTAACACAGTTGTTAAGTGAATCTGGCTTCCCCATTGACTGCCAGAAGGTCCCAGAAGTGATCACATGACCATGAGACACTGCAACTGCCCAATATATCTCTGTTGCCAAGTTTCCAAATTTTGATTATGTGACCACAGGGATGCTACTGTGGTCATTAAGCCACATTTTTCCAGGGCTGTTTTAGCTTCAGTTACTAAAAGGAAGATTGCAGATTGAAGACTTTTATAAAAATGACAGTTTGACAGTAAGAATGAACTAATTTATCATGCTACAGTAAACTGAGTATTCCAGCGTAGCATATTCTTCTTATACCCAATTGTTTATACCTGCAACTTTACCAAATATATCTAGTTCTCTACAACTACCTATTGTTTCCTTTTAATTCTTAAAATCAGTCATCAGAACAGCTATGCAGTCTTCAAATCCTTCCTGAAAACATGGAAGGTCCTTAAAGCCTTTTCTTTTATAAGAATCACAACTTCAATATATCAGCTGCAATCACATTCTCTCCTTTTTATATGCATTTTAACTTGGCATACAAATGTTAAGGCAGTTTTACTACAAAAACAAAATAAAGAACACAACAGAAATAGAAGGGTGTATTTAAGTTAAGAAATTTTGTATAATTTGAAAAAAATACAAAAGAAACCCAAACAATATCTTATTAATGTTTTCATCCAATATTACTTTATTTTTCATGCACAAAGAAAATATCTAAAATTAATCTGAAAGTTAAGGGAAAAGTGGAAGGGAAATGACATTTGATTCTGAATTTATTTGTGTCAAATATTAAGCAATTTGATTCTTTCTGTTGATTGCATAAAAAAATCATTTCAAATAAATTAAGCTTAAATTAGAATAGTTATATAAGCATTTCATGGATTAATTAGGGAAGTATTTAAAATATGAGACTTATTATATATTATTACTCATATATTCCAGAAGACTAAATGTTACTCAATAATTTAAACACATACTTTTATATTTAATAAAACAAGAATTAAGAAAAATGTAAAACAGGTTTTATCAGTTTGTTACATACCTCAAAAGCCTTCGCACAAAAGCAACATATAAAAAAACTCTATGTGAATCACTCCAGATATTATCTCCCTTAAGTCAAAAACTGTTTGCTTGGACAACGATGAATTAAAAAGACAATAATATAAAACTCTTTTTTTGGAAGCATCATCCTTTTTGTACTAAAAGTAAATGAAACTGCAGTTAACAAGTATGAAGAGGGGGAAATGATTATAGTTTTAAACTTGGAACAAAACCCTCAATCAGAACATTCCAAAAGGGTTCTCTTCCAGCAAAACATAATTCAAAATATTTTCAGTGTTCCATCATCAAAACAATGGGAATTTGAAACAACCTCATTCCCCCACTTTCTGTTCTAAGTAGCTGTAGTAGTACATGCTAAATTATATTTATCACCTAGCTTGCAGAAAAACTAGCCTAAATATGATTCCTTAAAAGGAATTAAATGTAATAAACATCCTTACTGCACAAACAGCAGTGAATAAAACTAACCCCAGCAACAACAGATACAAATAGCTCATAAACAGCAACCTAACAGTGAAAAGATATGTTTTCTCCTTCTTGGTTGTTTTCTTGCAGACATTTCATTACCCAAACTAGGTAACATTATCAGTGCAAGGCTAACCAAGCTCAGAGAGCAATAAGGACTATCAACTATTCTTCAATTCTCATTTTTCTGTTGCATAATCATAGCAAACAGACTCAGGCAAATTGAAACACTGTGCACATCTTATGAAAGAGAACTTTATCCTATAAAACTACTGAGGGGGGGAAAGGTATTCAGCTCCTGGAGCTTTATAAGTATTAAAAAGCCTAGCTTCTTTTCAGCGATAATTGTACCATAATATTCTTCATGATGAAAAACAATATTAGAACAATGAGATCTTAAAATTAATATCTAACTGATTAAGCAAGTATTACAGACTCATACATCCAGTGCCACATATTACCAGGTGAACTAATGATTCCTTTCAAGAACAGTATCCCAAATATTGCACATAATCTTTTGTAGAATTAAATTACACAAAAAGTTATTTTGCAGAACAGCAATGTTTAAGATTTAACTTGACAAGATATGGCCTAACTTCCCAAAATCTTGTCAATGTTGTACAGGTAGTTCTTGATTTATAACAATTTGGACCAGAACTTCTGTTGCTAAGTGATGCAGCCATTAAGTTGCATGCAATTTCACAATCTTTTTTGCCATTGTCATTAAGCAAATCTGGCTTCTCATTGACTTTGCTTGTGGGAAGATCTCTAGGAAGGTCATAAATGGCAATAATAGAACCTTGGGAATCTGTAGTCATCATAAAGATATGCCTATTGCCATGTGCCCAAAAATTGATCATGTGACCACAGAGATACTGCAACAGTCATCAATGCAAGAACATCCTAAGTCACTTTTTTCAGCATTATTGTAACATCAAACATCATTGAATGAACCATCGTAAGTTGAGGACTACTTTTAAAACAGCGCATGAAGGATATTTTAACAATTGGCACAATTAACCTGTATTGAAGAAATCTATTTTTTTCATATTTTATGGGGGCCCTAATCTAACATTTCCCTTAAAGGTAACACAAAGCAAAGGATATTCTAGTGCAGGCCTGTCAGAGATACCCACCTCTCTTTCAGTATTTGCACTATAAATTATGCACCCTAATCTTACTTATTCAGACAATGGAATTGATTGCCAAATATCTGTTAATGTAACTTTGGTCAGGTGTAACTGTATTGTGATACTGCAAAGGTATTGGAGATTGTGCTGTGGTACCAGAAAAAAAAAAAATCAAGCTTCAGAAGTAAAAAAACAAACAACCCAAAAAACAAAACAGATGTCCATTATATTCATATCCAACCTTTCTCCGATTACAACAGATATCCTACAAAATTTCCCTTCCCACCCTCCAGCTCCAATCCAGGTCCTCAACTTAACAACCATATATTTAGTGACTATTCAAAGTTACAACTGCACTGAAAAAAGTGTCCCGTGACCTATTTTCACACTTACGGCCCTTGCCAAACTTCAGGCACTTGGCAACTCGTGTGTATTCATGACAGTTGCAGTGTCCCGGAGTCATGTGATCACCACTTTTAACCTTCCCAGCTGGCTTCCGACAAACCAAGTCAATGGGGGAAGCCAGTCAATGAAAAACTACATGATTCACCTAACAACTGCAGTGATTCGCTTAACAACTATGGCAAAAAATATTGTAAAATGGGGAACAATTAGCTTAACAAATGTCTCGTTTAGCAATGAAAATTTTGGGGTCAATTGTGGTCATAAGTCAAGGACTATCTGTATTATTTTCACAACAGCTATGCAACCTATTTTAGGTCAAGGTAGAGAGGAACTTAATATCTGTCAGTGAACAATTAACTGAATGGGACCTGAATCTGGCTTCTAATCCACTTCTAAGTTAAATACTTTGACTACTATATCATACTGGCTTTTAGGAAACTCATTCTTTCCTAGTATTCATTAATTTCTAAATTTATTTTAGTTTTGTATTAACAGGCGACATTAAATTTAAGAAGAGCTATACTGAATAAAGCACCAGGGGGGAAATATTAAAAAAAACATGCATCAAACCTTGATTTGGTTTTATTTTACTAGGAGATAGGCTGAGTACATGCATTATATTTAGTCAGTTTCTTTAATTGGCTGAATCCATACAATATTGACACCCCTTGTCAAAGAATCATAAGCTTAGTATATGACACTTAAACCAAGGCATAGCTTGAGAATGAAGCAACAATGTTGTTGAAATTAAGCAGGGCCTTGATGAAAGACTGCTGTAACATATAGTGAAAAATTAAGTTGTTTTTATATACACTGGTATAAATGCAGTTAGTGAAGGCATTAGGAGTAGATTATCAAATAAATCTCAAGATAATTTTCCCCCTTAGGTGACTTCAGATCTTCTGAAAGACACTGAATAAACATCTACTGTATCATATTTTAATTTCTTAATTTCAACAGAAAACAAACTGCCTCAGGAGGTAACTTCACAGCAGGTATTTAAATAAAAGCTTGATGGCCATCTGTCAGATGCTGCAGTAACAGAATCCTGCCTGGACAGAGGAATGGACCTAGGAGATCTCTATCATCACTTCCAATACTTTCAGTCCAGTATTCTATTAGAACATTGTACCTCAACAATAGATATCTGATTTAGCTCTGATATCAGATTGGCTCTGACTGGATGCCCCCTTTTATCAACAATCCACTTTGGTAAACATTTATCATATAAAGTAAAACTTCAGTATTATATGCTTTCTTGTAACACACACATTTGTAGTTTAAGAATAAACTCGTAAACAGTAAAGCACTTTTGGTTTTCAATGCTGTAGAGACAGATGTTGAGTATCACACAAATATAAATGTTCCTATCACATTTGCCCATGTACATCTTTGGCTAATAAATAGCATAACGCAGCAAGCTTTAAAAAAGAAAAAATGTTCTGGTTAACTATATCAATTCAATCCATTTAATCCATGCTGGTAATCTCCAATTGCTTAATCCAATCCGGGAATGTATGAGCACACCCATGTTTCTTTTCTCTCTATTGTTAAATTAGTTGTATTGGGAGTACTCTGTATGAGACAAAGAAGGAACGGAATAAGGAAAGTGTGTTGCCGTAACTATCCATGGGTACATGAACTGGCAACAGCAGTGATGATAGAACAGGTTTCCATTATGAATCACCCTTCACGAGTTTAAAAGTTTGAACCTAATCAAATCTAAAAAATATCTTGAAACAAAATTTCTTCTGATATTGCTTCTAGAATCCCAAAGAACCTAGCATAGAAAAAAGAGGAAAAGTGTTTATCAATAAATAGTACTGCACTTTGGTTTAAATATGCGCTCTCATAATCAGCAACATGTACATTTCAACAAAAATGCCCACAAAGAACTTAAATATTTGTTGTAGGAACTAAGATGCTGAGTTAAAAATCAGAAGACTATGAATTCTAGTCCTTTCTTAGGAGCGAAAACCAACTGAATGACTTTGGGCCATTACTCTCTTTAGGCCAACTCACCTTACATGGTTGTTGTGGGGAAAACAGACAGGAACATTTAGGCTGACTTAAGAAAAAAAATAAAGGAGAGATAAAAGTAAAACAAATAATTCCCAATTAAAGCCAAGATTTACATGAGTTGCTCAACATGCCTGTCTGCCTACCTACCTATCTGTGTTCGTGTAAACAGGTTACAGAGCAGTCTTTGTTTGCTTGATATTCTGCCTTTCCTCCAAAAGCTACAAAAACTTATTGTGGAGATTATTTCCATTTTATTCCCCCAAAGAGCAACCCTATGAGGTAAGTGGAACTGAGGGTGAATTATCTAATTTCTATGGCTTAAAGTCGACCTGAACCTGGGTCTCTCTATTGAACAGATTAAACTCCCTCAGCACTAATACATGTCTTCCAGTTTTACTGTATCAGATAAAACACTTAAGTACACTGATTCCTGTAATTTTAAAGCCACTTTAACACTATGCTGTTATGTTATAAAATGTAAATGTATTTTCCCCAATTTGAGGGAGAAAGAAAGCACTTTTCCAACCAGATGGTACGCAATCTATATATTAATGAAACTGAATAATTCATGTTAGACTACATATGCATACATTCATCAATAAACAATAGTCAATATTCAAAAGCTATTTTAACAACCATGAGGGCTTGACATTTACTCCAAATTATTTGTCTGCTAGTCTTTTACTCTCTACTCAAAAAGCTGAAAAGATCAGATTTCAAATTCGTAAGTACCAACCTATAGTTACATTAAATCTTTTATCTCACTCAAAACCATATGTTTGCAAAGAAAATGTACCACATAGCTTTCCATAGCTTTTGTCCAACTATGCAGTACTGTTTTTAATTTTGTTAATGCTATATATTTACATCACACCAGGGAGACAAAGTTGTCATCCCCAAAGTCAATTTAGTTAAGGAAATGAACGATTTTCCTTTTTTCAGTCTCCTCCCAGGATAAATGTTAGATCACATTTCAGCTATTAAACTGAAGGCCCAAATGCCTACCACTACAACAGAAAAGCCCATCTGCACTCAATATAACTACAGTAGAAAGGAATAAGCACACGTGGACATTTGAAAGACCTTTGCCCCACATACTTTAGGGACCTTCTTGCACCATCAGCGTGCACCAAGTTAGGCGTGAGGGGAAGTGCCCTTTTCGCAAATAAATGACAATACATTACAGTAATCATACAGGTGCAGAGAGGCCTATTTTTCTGCCTTCCGTCCTAGGCGTAGGCTTCACTGTCGCGACTACTACGCGAAGGGGCCTTATAAGAATCTCTCCCCAGAGCCCAAGCTAAAAACAGACGTGCTACGACACGGCCGGAAAGGGAGTCCAAAAGCAAGGCTTCGGAGCGAGTTCGGGAAAATCACATGCTCGCACCCAAAGAAAACCACGTTGCCTTTACTGCAGTGGAATGCTGGGAAAGGGAGGAAACGCCGAATGGGCGACACACACACACGCCTAGCCATTGGGCGGCGAGGCGTTGGGCGACGGAACGCTCAAACCGTCGCCAGGGGCACGTTTTGCGCTGGGGCCTACAACGCCGCAACAACGCCATGGAACCTTCGAAATGCAGCACTTTTCCCAGTGCCCCGCCCTGGTTGAGCCGCATGACCCGCCGCCGCCGCTGCCGCCTTGGCCTCGCTTAAGTCAGCACTCGGGTCTGCCCTCCTCCACTACACGCGCTTTGGATGCCCTCCTCCGTTTCAAAGGAGGCTCAGCTGTCGGTAGCTCGTCGCTTCTTCCCACCCCATTCCCAATTCAAGGATTTTTTACACACACACACACCAGCACGCGTTTAAAGTCCTCGGTGCCCAGGATAAAGGATGGCTCCAGTTACCACCCCTTAGTTTTTTCCCTTTTCCCCCTCCCTTCTCCATTCACGCTGAGACCAAAGACTTCGGGCATGTCTACTTTAGACGGCGTTACATTCATCGCCAGATATTCTTAGACTTCACCCAGCACCGCGCTATTCTGCTAGGCCTATTTAGGAAAGGAAGCGGCGTGGGGTCTCCCGCTCAAGCTCATTAAACATTTACAATCCGACATATCGCAATACCGAGAGTTCGCCTGTGAACTGGAAGGAAGTGAATATATAGACGAATCCAATACACCCCCGGCCGTAACTTTACAAGGGAAAAGCAAATTCCTATCAAGCGTGCGGTCAGGGAGAAGGGTTTGCTGGGGGCGGGGAACAGTTCACCGGGCGCGTTTTGCAGCGATCAAGGTCTAAAGATATCTCATGCTTGGTTTTGAATGCCCCGTAGCACGCTCTCATCGACCTCCATTAGCCCTCCCCCCCCCGAAATCAGTTTTTGCCAAGAGGCTCACCGAGTGCCGGGTGAAGTAGCACCGGGTGGGCGTACATGGACAAAGACAGGGTGGAGTTCTATTAAGGGGGGGAGAGCATGTCACCATATTGCAGAGGGAGGACTCCCCACCTCGAATGACTGGCTCCCGGTTGCCGTATCAGAATAAGCCGATCACCCCACAACCCACCCCCGCCCCGCCAACCTCAGCCGCCAAAGGACTCATCCTACCTACCCACCTGGAGGGGACTGTCCGTTGAGAGTGACTAACGCCACCGGGGCGTTCTTAGTCCAAGGGTTCACCTTGGGTGGAGGGGCCTCGATGAATTCCTTGCGGCCAACTCCTCCCTGCTCGCCGCCCTCCTCGCCGCCACTACTGCTGCTGCTGGCTTCTCCGGGCAGCCGGTTTGACTCTATGCAGCCGCTCCTTTGGTGCAGCAGGTTCTCCTTTTCCTGATGGTTGCTGTCCTCCTTCTGTTGTTTGATGCTGGGGGGCTTCAGCAGGGCCCCGTTTCGGCGCAGATGGTCTCCCACGTTGCCGCCGCCGCCGCCTTCTTCCTTGCTGCAGCTGTCGGGGCCGCCCCCCTTGTCCTCATCGGCGTTGGCCTTCTCTCCTTGGTGCATGAGGTGCTCGCCCTTCTCTTGAGGCTTCTTGATAACCAGCCCGTGTTCCTCGGCAGGCAGGAGCGGGTTGGCGGGCAGTAGAGCTTCCACCTGGGTAGCCATCTGCACCCCCGCAGAGCCGCCTCGTTCGCCCGCCTCCAGGCTCTCCCGGACAACACGCGCCCGCCCCAAACTTTGCCGACTCCCTTTCCCGAACCCAGTCCTATCCCTCCTTTTTCCTCCGCTATTCTGTGCTCAGGTAAGTCTGCACCCAAAGCGAGGGGGGGGTCGAGCCACCGGCTTCCTCCCCCCACCCTGGAAACCCAACCCCGACGTCCCCCCTCCCCCGTCTCCTCTGATGCCGCCGCAGCAATATGGAGAAGGAGACCACGCGACTGGCCAGCGAGAGCGCGCGCCCCTCAGCCCAGCTCCGCCTTAGAAAAGCTGAGAGCGTGCACGCTCGTCTCGGCAGCGAGCGCGCCTCGAAGGAGGAGGGAGAAAGGCCGTGGGCCCGGGCTCGGAGGCCGCGCGCGTGCCTGATGCAATTTAGCGAGAAGAGACGCTTCTTAAAGGGGCAGAGCTTGGGAGAGCGCCTAGCCTCACGCCGAAGGGCCTGGGTGAAGCGCGATTTTCTCGTGGAGGCACCCCGCGTTCCTGTTTAACTGCTCGGAAGATTGTGGGCCTGTTGTCCCCAGAAGAACTAATTTTCCTTCTGTTCTGAACTGTAATCAATGATATTTTTTCCCCAATAACCAAGATCAGGATAAATTCGCGACTGAATAAACCTGTTAACTTGAAAGTAAGTTCCACTGAATGTGTTATTGTTAAAGGTAACTTCGCTCTTCCCGGAAGTTTCATGTAAGGCTCTTAATGGACAGACATCGTGTTGTAAGGGTGAGATACCTCCATTTTCTTTAATTAATTTAATCTGTTTGAATCGGGTTGTTTGTCTGCTTGAATAAGCATCAAGTAGGTGCCGATTCTTCATTAGTAAAGTAACTTAAACAGATGTTGTGATTGACACAAACGTGGTAACATTCACAGTTCATTGTTGGAAGCTGGCTTTTCCAGTTTGTAATCCAACATTTTAGCTCCTGTGGTGCATTGCCTTTATATAAAGCCTTGTCTCACTCCTTTGCCAACATGGAGCCAGTCTGTTTCACCATCTTCTGTCCCTACTATGGCTTCCTGATTTGTATATAAGATTCTCAGGAGGACAATGAGATGTTCTTGGATTTCCATTTTTCTGAGCACTTTCCATAGCTTGACATCCTACTACAGGACTCTAATCCTGGTAGGAATGACTGTTGTGTTTGTGACTGGATATCCATAGTATTAGAGCACCAGCCTTTGATGAGGGAAACTAAAGCGGGGACAGTGAGTTAATTGATACGGAACAACCCTGTACCCGACAATCTAAAAATTATAGGGCTATCAGTGCATGTAGCATAGATGTGTGTGTGGACAAGAATACCAACCTTGCTATCAAGCAAAATGAAGCCTCTAATAGCAAGTGCCACATAAAGTGCACTAACCAAATAGGTGGTAAGACAATAGGGGAACTCAGGCACCACACAGGTTATGTAGAAAGTAAACACAGGGCCACTCACAAAGGACTCAAATGTTTATACACCAGTGCACAGAGTATGAACAGCAAACAGGGTGAACTAGAAATTCAGGTTAATGAGAGCAGATATGATATTGTTGCCATTACGGAAACATAGTGGGATGAAACCCACACATGGAACACACAGCTAGAGGGATTTAAATTATTTAAAAGAAACAGTCCAAATAAAAGAGGAGGTAGAGTTGCTCTCTATATAAGAAATAACTACATCTCTACAGAAATAGAGCACAATGATAAAAACTGTCTTGAATGCATTTGGGTCAATATAAAAGGGGGGGAAATGACATTGCCATAGGTGTATACTACAGACCACTCAACCAAACAGAGGAAATAGATGAACTTTTTGCTAGTCAGCTAACTAAGGTATGTAGGAAGCACATCACAATAGTAATGGGGGACTTTAACTACCCTGACATCAACTGGGAGACAAACTCCGCACCAAGTGGAAGATCAAACAGGTTCCTGGCAAACCTAGCAGACAACTTTGTCTCCCAAAAAGTAGAGAAGGGAACTCGGGGATTAGCCATTTTGGATCTAATTCTCACTAACAGAGATGAAATGATAGACGGTGTTGAAGCCATAGGAACCCTGGGAGGAAGTGATCATGCAATATTAGAATTCAACATTATAGAAGCACAACCAATAGAACACAGTCAAACTGAGTCTTGGACTTCAAGAGAGCTAATTTCAATAAACTTAGAGAGGGCTTGGGAAGGATTCCATGGATGAGAATCCTCAAGGGGAAAACAACTCAAGAAGCTTGGGAAATTTTGAAAAATGAGATAATAAAAGCACAGTCTAGCACAATACCAACAAAGAGAAAAACAACAGCTCTCAAAAGAAACCAGCATGGCTGCATAAAGAACTCTCTGACAAATTGAAAGATAAAAAGGACAAGTATAGAAAGTGGAAAGAGGGACACATAACTAAGTCAGAATATCAGCAAATAGCCTGAGCCTGCAAAGATGAAGTGAGGAAAGCCAAGACTCACAATGAACTAAGGCTTGCGACCAAAGTCAAAAATAACAAAAAAAGCTTCTTTCAACATGTAAAAAACAAGAAAAAAGTGAAGGAAATGATTGGTCCATTAGTGGGTGAAAGTGGCAAGAAGGTGACAAGCAACAGGGAGAAAACAGAACTATTTAACTCGTTTTTTGCATCTGTCTTTACACAAAGGGAAAAAGCAGACCAACCTATCAAAATTAGTGCCATAAAAAACCGAATAGAAACACAAGATAGGCAAGAAAATGGTAAGTGAGCACCTGTCCAGCCTAGGTGAGTTCAAATCGCCAGGACCAGATGGATTACACCCCAAGGTTCTCAAGGAACTGGCAGATGTGATCTCAGAACCACTGAACTATATTTTTCAAAGATCCTGGAGCACAGGAACTACCAGAGGACTGGAAAAGAGCTGATGTAGTTCCCATCCTCAAAAAAGGAAAAAAATGGATCCAGGAAATTACAGACCTATCAGCCTGACCTCAATACCTGGGAAGACCCTGGAAAAGATAATCAAACAATGAATCAACGAAAAACCTAGAGGCAAACAAAGTCATTACTAAAAGCCAACATGGGTTTGTCAAAAATAGATCATGCCAGACAAATCTTATTGTATTCTTTGACCAAGTGACAAAATTAGTGGATCAGAGGAATGCTGTGGACATAATTTACTTGGACTTCAGTAAGGCATTTGATAAAGTAGATTACAACCTACTACTTGATAAGATGGAAAAATGTGGGGTAGACAGAATCACCACCAGATGGATCCGTAGCTGGCTGACCAGCCGTACGCCAGCGAGTGGTCCTCAATGGAGCCGCATCTACATGGAGGGAAGTGTGTAGTGGAGTGTCCCAAGGCTCTGTTCTGGGCCCAGAGAGCACCATCTTCATCAACAATTTGGACGCAACATTTTCATCAACAATTTGGACGAAGGGATAGATGGGGAACTCGTCAAATTTGCAGATGACACCAAGCTGGCAGGAATAGCCAACACTCCAGAAGACAGGCTTAAGATACAGAAGGATCTGGACAGACTTGAACACTGGACACTATCTAACAAAATGAAATTCAATGGTGAAAAAAGCAAGGTTCTACATTTAGGCAAGAAAAATCAAATGCACAAGTACAGCATAGGTGGCACCTTGCTCAATAGTAGTAACTGTGAGAGGGACCTCGGAGTCCTAGTAGACTAAATATGAGCCAGCAGTGTGCTGCAGCTGTCAAAAAGGCCAACACAGTGTTAGGCTGCATTAACAGAGGGATAGAATCAAGATCACGTGAAGTATTAATACGACTTTACAATGCCTTGGTAATGCCACACTTGGAATACTGCATCCAGTTTTGGTCACCACGATGTAAAAAATATGTTGAGACTCTAGAAAGAGTGCAGAGAAGAGCAACAAAGATGATTAGGGGACTGGAGGCTAAAACATATAAGGAACGGTTGCTGGAATTGGGTATGTCTAGTTTAATGAAGAGAAGGACAAGGGGGGACATGGTAGCAGTCTTCCAATATCTCAGGGGCGCCACAAAGAAGAGGGAATCAAGCTATATTCCAAAGTGCCTGAAGGCAGGACAAGAAGCAACTGGTGGAAACTAATCAAGGAGAGAAGCAACCTAGAACTAAGGGGAAACTTCCTGGCAGTGAGAACAATTAATCAGTGGAACAACCTGCCTCCAGAAGCGGTAAATGCTCCAACACTGGAAGTTTTTAAGAAGAGACTGGCCAGCCATTTGTCCGAAATGGTATAGGGTTTCCTGCCTGAGTAGGGGGTTGGACTAGATGACCTCCAATGTCCCTTCCAACTTTACTATTATTATTTTTATTATTATTATTATTATTATTATTATTATTATTATTATTATTATTATTATTATTATTATTATTAAATCCTGACTGGTACCTTTCTTACCAGTAATGATCCTTGGACAAAGATCCCCTAAAGCTTCAAGTGTCTACTTCAGATACAAGACTCACATAAACTAGAAGTCATGCCACTTGTACATCACCCAGATTAACAAGCACTGCATCGAATGACGGAGAACTAGGACAATCTAATGATAACCATGCTACTGGAACAAATCAACATGCTTACAACAAATGAAGTAGAATTGATAGAATGCTACTACTGTACAGTTGACCTAATGAGAAGAGATATATGAAATATATGAGGGAACTATGGATGGACACGAGACCTACATCCACACTCACTGAGAAATAGCTAGTTGCCCAATATCTCAACATAGTGAAGAAGCAGCTATGCTCACAGTTTTAAGTAGACCAACTACACATTACATTCTGGACTCAAAAAGACCTAGAACAGGGGTGTCAAACTCATTAAGGGCTGCATCAGCATCCTGGTTGCCATTGGGGGGGTTGGGTGGGTGTGGCTGGCATGGGTGTGGCCTACTGGGTGGGCGTAGCCAGCTCCATGTCACTCACATCAGGGGCACCTATGTGGGCCTGGGCAGGAATGGGGTGCATCCGAGGGTGGGGAAGGATGGATGGGATGGGGCGAGCACCAGGGCATGGTCCACTGGAGGAGCCTCACTGAGCCTCAGGCTGTGCACGGGGGCCCTGAACAGTGGCATGGACTGCCCAGAGCCCTGGGCAGCGGAGGTCAAGCGCCCAGCCCAGCCCTTGAGCTCCCACGGCATCAGGACCCCACAGCCTTGCCTAGCCTAGCCTAGCCTAGCCGCATGTCCCCAAGGGGGCGCCCAGTTGCACTTAACTCCTCCTCAATGCTGCTGCTGCTGTGCTCACTCTCCTTGGCCTGGTTGCTCATGGTGGGTGCAGGAGGACAATGCATGGGTCAGAGGGAGGCCCACTCCCTCTCCATGCAAGGAAACCCGGCTTTGTAACCAAAGCATCCTCAGCAATAGGATGGTAGACCACCAGGGGAAGGCAAAAGGGCAATAGGGCTGCTGGTGGCCAAGTGCTAAAGCAGGACTTCCCTCAGACCCTCCCTCCCTCCCTCTTATTCCATTCTCCCTCCCTCCTTCCTTCCTTCCTCCCTCCCTCCCTCCCTCCCTCCCTTCTCTCCTTACTTTCCTCTTCCTTTTGTTCCTTCCTTCCTTCTCTTTCTTTCCTTCTTTCCTTCCTTCCTCCCTCTCTCCCCTTCTTCCCTGCCTCCCTCCTTTTCATTCCCATCTCCTTCCTTCCTTCCCTTACTTTCTTCCTGTTTCCCTCCCCTCCTTCCTTCCCTCCTTCTCTCTTTGCCCAGGAAGGGATGAGGAGAGGGGGAGAGGTTGGCAGCACTTCTCTCAAAGAATAAGAGTTGGAAGAGACCTTTGAGGTCTTTAGTCCAAGCTCCTGCTCAAGCAGGGGACCTATACCATTCCAGACAATGGAATATCCAATCTCTACTAAAAGCCTCCAGTGATGGAGCATCCACAACTTCTGAAGGCATGCCTTTTCACTGGTTAGTTGTTTTCACAAGTCCTTAGTTCTAGGTTGGTTTTCTTCTTGATTAGTTTCCATCTATTATTTGCCTTCTGATGCTTTGGAGAATAGGTTGACCCCTTCTTCTCTGCGGCAGCCCATCAAATATGGAACACTGCTATCATGCCACGACCCCTAGTCCTTTTCACTAAGCTAGACATATCCAATTCCCACAAACATTTGTCATATGTTTTAGCCTCCAGCCCCCTAATCATCTATGTTTACCCTCCATTTAGACCAGATGGTCCCCCTGGTTTGGTTTATAGAACACTGGCCACAAGCAGAGCCTTCTCAGAGACAGCACCCCCATTATACAACTTTCTCCCAAGGAAAATATGAACAGTGCAACCCTCACTCGTTTAGAGGCAACTCCAAACACACTGTTCAGCCAGGCATATGTAAAACAACAACACATTTTATGGTCAAACAGCACTAAGTAAATTACTACTACTATTTTTCTTTCTTAAAATACACACTTTTAATATTGTTTTAAGCACTGCTAGTGATGCTTTACAATAGCTGTCTTTGAGAGTTTTCTTGTAAACCACCCTGGATTTCTCAGAAACTTTTAATTTCAAATTAGATATTGATTTAATAAATTAGGCAGAAGAAACAAATGTTTAAATGCATCTAAATCCCACAGACCTACTGCCTCCTAGGCACATACTGCAGAGAAAATAAGGCATTGCGTTTCTAGCCACCATAGCCACAGGATGATGGGAACTGTGGTTCATGACACCCAAAATATATTAGTTTGGGTAAGGCTACATTAAATTATAAAAGTTGACTCGGCCTTTTAATTTCAACTCACACCAATTCCTAACTTCCCATTCAATCCAAAGAGTTTTATTATTGCCTGGATTTTAGGGAGGAGAGGAGGCAAGAATAGAGCACAAAGCTAATCTGCAAATTTGCTCTCTCACCTGATTGCACACCACCTTCCCGTGCATGTGTGTATGTGTATGAGAGACAGAGAGATCCCCTTTTTGTACACACACACACACACACACACACACACATCCTTCCTATTTTCTCCTCCTTGCTCTTTTCCTCAGCTGCACCTGAATGGAGTGGGAGGAAGTTTAAAAAAAAAAGAGAAGGGGTGGAAGAATGGAGGAAGCTCTCCTTTTTTGTAACACCTCGGCTTCCTCCGCCTCCTACTCTTCCACTCCTGGCTCTCTCTCTCTATCTCTCTGTCTCTCTTCCTCACATACACACACACATACACAGTAACCCTTCCTGCTTTCTTTTCCTTCTCACCCTTTCTGGCCTGGCAAAGCAGAGCCGCACGAGAAGCCCAGCAAAGTGGGGCATGGCCGGGCATGATGGGGTTAAGCTGGGAGGAGAGGGGCGGGCTAAGACAAATGAACTACTGCTGCACACCACCAGCCCCTGAGCGCTTGCTGTTTCCTGCGCGTGCTCCAAGGTGCCCAGCTGGGTTGCGGTGGGCCAGGGCTGGGGTAGCGGGGGCTGGTCCCTTGCCATTTCTGGGACAGCCCCAGGGGGCCAAATCTGGGCCCTTTCCAGGCCGCATCCAGCCCGCGGGCCTTGTGTTTGACATGTCTGATCTAGAAGAACAACCAGATTTGCAGCCAACACTTGAATTGTGTGGGATAGACCTATCAAATCCAGAAGGAAAATTCCACAGGAAGTCATGGAGAATAATGGGGCTAAAGTCCTCTAAGACTTCAAGATCCATATAAACAGGTAAGTACTGGCCAATAAACCAGGTAATGTGGTAATAGCCAAGCACCAGAAGATAGCAGTGGTGATAGATATAGCAGTGCCAAGTAATAGCAACATCCGGAAGCAAGAGTATAAGAAACTGGAGAAGTGGAGAAGGAGGAACTACCGTGTTTCCCTGAAAGTAAGGCCCGGTCTTACTTTCTTTTGGGCTCTGAAATAAGCACTAGGGCTTACTTTCGGGGTAGGGCTTATTTTCATACACAAGAGGTGGAGAAGGCGGGGGCTGACGGCAGTGGGAATGCTGCTACTGCCGGCCCCACCCTCTCCGTCCCACTGTCTACTTGCCTGCAGCCACAACAAAGCAAGCCCTCAGTGAGCCCCGGCCTCTCCTGCCCTGCCTGCTGGCCCTACTGTTGCTGGGATATTTCTCAGCCATGTCGGGTGCCATGTGGCTGCCGAATGGCTACCCTTGCTGCTTCTGGTCTCACGGGGGCTTTTTGCCCTCCTGACCTCACTGCTCTGGGCTGTCCTGCTGGGCTGCTCATGCCTGGCACGGGGCAAGTCAGCTCAGATTTTCCAGTCAACCTCCAGAACGCCCTCCCCTTGCTGTTCTGCCAGAGTTCCTTTGCCAGCAGCCGCTGTGGAACCATGCCACCCACCCTCTGCTTTTGGGCTGCTGAGCGCCAACCTGCATGCCTATTTGGTGCTGCAGGCGCTGGGCTATGGGCTGAACCTGGCACTCTTCGGGCCCTGGTGGGCACTGCAGCTCTTATGCGAGCTGTGCGCTTTTGGCTTCTACCGGCTGCTGCTGCTAGCTCGCCTTCTGCCCAGCTAGCTGCTGCCACCGCCATGAAGTAAGGCAAAGCAGATGGCAGTGGGGTGGAACTGCTTCCCTCCATCTGCCAGACAGCTGCTGAAGCCACGTAGGGTAATATTGCCGCACACACACCCTGCCCAGATGCCCTTGCCTTCCCCAAGTGTTTTTTCATAACCTGCCTTTCAGCTTCATTGCCTATCTCCATTTCTCAGCCTTCGCCGCATGTTTATGGAACTAAAAAAAAAAAAAGTTCAATCAGACCTTCCAACTTCTGACAAGATCTTGTGAAGTTGGAAGGTCTGATTGAACTTTTTTAGTCCCACAAACACACGGCGAGGAAAGCAGTTCTACTCCCTGCCACCTCAGAGTGGCAGCAGCAGCCGACCAGGTGGAAGGTGAGTCGGCAGCAGCAGCCACTAGAGGCCAAAATCACATAGCCAGCATGAGAGCTGCAATGCTCACCGGGATCCGAAGAGCGCCAGGTTCAGCTCATAGCCCAGTGCCTGCAGCAATGAATAGATGTGCAGGCTGGCACTCAGCAGCCCAAAGGCGGAGGCACGGGTCCCACAGATGGTCACGGGTGAAAGGGCCCTGGCAGGGCAGCGGAGGTTGACCGGAAAATCTAGGCCAACTCACCCTGCACCAGGCAGGAGCAGCCCAGCAGGGCAGCCCAGAGCAGCACGGCCAGGAGGGCAAAGAACCCCCATGAGGCCAGAAGCAGCACAGGCAGCCGCTTGGCACCTGCCGCAGCTGATAAGTATCCTAGGAGCAGAAGGGCCAGCAGCAAGGTGGGTGGAGACCGGGGTGCACCAAGTGTTTGGCCTGTGGGTGCCACTAGAATAGTAGCAGAGCTGCGACCAGAGCTGAGGTCAGGTACGGCAGTGGCAAGTCGTACAGCAGCTACATGGCCTGCACAGGGAGCTACTCCTGCAACAGGCCATCGGCCTGGCTGAAGAGCAGCCCGGCCTGGGCACCACCAGCCTCCAGCACCAGCAGGTGCAGCAGGACCAGCAACCCAGCCTTGGTGCTAGTGAGGCGGCGGCAGCAGCAGCTTCTGAAATCAATCCAGGGAAGAATGGACTTACTTTCTTCCCTTTTAGCCCTTCTACGGTCCCTTAACAGCCAAGCGGAATTGTTTTGGGAAAAGGTAAGGGGTGTGTGTGAAGAAATCTTCCTCCCCCCCATAAGTGCTCCCAACATCAGCTGGCCATGCCCCCCATCTGGCTGACGATCCTACTGCAGCTAGGGCTTACTTTCGGGGAGGGCTTACTTTAGGAGAAATAGGGTAGAGAGGATATGGAAAGTAAAGATCAAAGTGGTTGCAATGGTGGTAGGAGCACATGGAGCTGTGACTCCTAAACTGAGAGAGTGACTCCAACAGATTTCAGGAACATCAGATCTCTTTGTTTAGAAGGATGCAGTGCTAGGAACAGCTAAGATAGATGGAGAACCCTCAAAGTCCCAGGCCTCTGGTAGAGGACTCAGGATTGAGGAAGACACATACCACACACAGGGGCGAGAAGGGAATTTTTTTAACAGCAACATTGGCTTCATACAATTTTGAAGTTTTATTTGCGAGAGCAGTCAGTCATATCACATTTTCATTTGTTTATTTTTAAATTAAATTAAGGGTTTTATTCTCCAAGTTTTGAAGACTGTCTATATTCTAGCAGAGGTGTCATATTTTCTTCATTGAGTTCCTAAGAATTCAGGAAAAGCACATATGGAAGAAAATTAAACTACTGTTGAATTTATGTTAGTTGCATTGCTGTCAAAGAATGGGATAAACAGGATAAATGTGGCAACCTAAGCACTATGTTTGGAGGGGATGCTAATGTAAGTGTGCATAACCTTTCTATGAGAAAACACAATATTAGTAGCAAACATATCCATAGATATTAGTAATCTGAAAAAGCAAGGAAGTAAGCTTCGCTTTTAGACGTTCTGGAACTGGATGTTCCATCAATGTAAACACACTTCATTCAAAAAAACCTAAAGGAAACACGATAATAAACAATGGCACAATACACAGTAGTCAACTTTTATAATGTGTAATAAGGCTCTCTTTATAAATTAAGAATTTGTAACAACTTTGCCTCAGTAAATGTGTATTTTGAGGGGTTTGGGGCACTGTGTTCTTTTTTTTAATAAACTTCACAGAAGTTTTTTCTTTATCAAATATTTATTTATTTCAAATTATATATATGATAAACAGGAAGTATGTTCTATTCCAAGATGCTGAGAAATTAAAAAGAATCTAGAATATAGCATAGTGCACAGCAAGTACCTTTGTGTAAATGCTTAGCAGTATTTACTACAGGATAGCTACAGCCACTGCTATCATTTGCTTTTGTAATCAACATAACGTGTCATATGAGCTCAAGAGATGTGGGACAGGTTTGATTTTTCCATATCCACAACGAGAATAGATTAGAAACAATATTTTTTTTTAAAAAAAATCCAGCAATACTTAAACTCTACATTGATTAAAAAGTTATCCCCAATTAATCTGCTTTTTAAAAAAAAAAACATGAAGAATGTATAAAAATTGCACATAGAAAACATCATCTTAAAAGAAAAATTCCTAAACAGGAAGAAATGCTTTTTTTAGATGCATTCTAAGATAATGCATGTATTATCTAGGCCCAAAGAAATATGACTTTTTCCTTCAAAGCATTTTCATCATATACAGTTCTACATGCGTAATCAGTGGTGTTTTAATCATTTTGCTGACCAGTTAAAAAAAAATTCAGCTAAAATATCTTCTCCAGTACTGAATTCAAATGCTACCCGCTTATTAATGGCCATTTTCTTGCTAGTGATTTATAGTGTCTTGCATCATTTAGCCATCACCTGAAGCAATATTAAGCCTGACCTTGTTGCAATTATTTTGGCAGAACAATAGGTACCAGCTATCTTGTAGATTTTGGACACACCTTTCTGTGGACATTGCTGGTTTTGAAGCTACACTATCAGTGGAGAGTATTGCAATAAAGTGGAAAATACTACTTTAGCACAGTACAACTAGCAACAATTTAAGACTGTTTTATAGATGGCTTGAGATGGGATGAGATGAAGGCAATATCATGAAGGCAAGGGGGAAAGGAATGATTGTGCTACAATTAGGTGCAAGTGGAGACATGGCCTCAGACAGAAAAGGAAGAATGATGTTAACTATCCTTTTTTAAACATAAGATAACCTTTATTGTCATTTTTTTACTGTGGGCACAACAGCACACATTAGTACCTCTTGGGTTCTTAATAGGAACAAAGAATTAAGTCCCAGTAGTTTCAAGAAATCTAAACCTACATAGTTACAACCCATGTTGCAAATGAGATAGGAAAACTCTCCTCTCAATTATAGCCTTTTCCTGCTACGGAGTGTAAGTGCTACCCCCCTATCGTGAATCATATACCAGCATAACTTTTGCTCTTCTCATTACCCATCCTTCTCTTGATACTTCGACTCCCTTTCATCACAGTTGCTTGACTTCTCTCTAAACAATGGATGATAAGTTTCATAGATCATGAGGATATCCTTGAAGAGTACACAGATAATGGAGAAAATCCTTTTAAAACACTTTTTAAAATCTGTTAAACATGAGTTAAATCTGCCTGATATGAAGGTACCAGTGTGGTTGGAAAAAAATACATTGTCAGAGCTCGTTATTGCGATTGTTAGATACTAGTACAGAACAGTACATAGTACAATATGTAACACTGTATGCCATGCTATTTTGTGAATACATGGCTGGCTGAATGTACTCATCAGGACAAAAATACGTTTTATGTAAATCAGGTTTTCCCAACCTCCCTCTCCCTGCATATATATATATATATATATATATATATATATATATATATATATATATATATATATATATATATGTCTTTGGTTGTTCGGGTTTTCTCCCGCGTAAAATTGGAAGTGTCTTGGCGACGTTTCGACGAAGTCCCATTCGTCATCTTCAGGCTGGTGTTTTCAGCTTCGTGCTTCTAGGAGCAATGTGTGATCGTAGCTGTTTCTTCCTTTTAACTGCCAGTGGGGGTATGAACTGATTGGGTGGGAGCTTGGCTGTGTTCTGATTGGGTGGAGGTGTGTTCTGATTGGTTAGGGGCTTGGCTGTGCTCTGATTGGATGGATTGGATGGGGGGTTGGCTGTGCTCTGATTGGATGGGGGAGTGTTCTGTTTGGGTGGGGGCTTTGTTGTGCTCAGGTTAGTCTGAGTTGCAGGGAGATTTGAGATGGTGAGCTGCACCTGCAACTCAGACTAACCTGAGCACAACAAAGCCCCCACCTAAACAAAACACTCCCCCATCCAATCAGAGCACAGCCAACTCCCCATCCAATCAGAGCACAGCCAAGCTCCCACCCAATCAGTTCATACTTATATAGTTTATATTTTATTTATATATTAATAAAAGTTACATCAACATACTATTTTAACATTTAATATATCATAAAACATACTACATTACTTAAATCTCATTATCTTTCTTGTTATAAAGCCCCTTTATGTTCAAAATTCTCTGTTCTTTTAGCCATATTCAAACAAATGTTTATTCATGTAAATATTATTCTCCTCCCCCTTTTAATTATTTTGTTATGCATCTTAAAAATCTTATATTATAACTTTCTGTGAGTGTTCAGTGGCATTTATTCTTGCAGTAAGCATAAATTTCATTAAATTGTGATGTTTCTTGTTGATTTTTTCTGATGTCATACCTAGTAAGAAAATGTGTGGTTTCATTTCCAATTAAAAAAAATTAAATTAGAAATTTTAGAGCATTGTCTTCCTTCCTTCCTTCCTTCCTTCCTTCCTTCCTTCCTTCCTTCCTTCCTTCCTTCCTTCCTTCCTTCCTTCCTTCCTCTTTTGTTTTTTCTTAATCACAGGTGATAAAACTTTTTTTCTGTTTCATGGCATTTCCAACATTTATTACTACCGGTATATGATTTATCTTTCAGATATTATTGATAGAGTTGTATACCATCTGTGAAACATTTTGTACCAATTTTCCTTTAAGTTATAACTTTGTACAAATTTTATAGAGTTAGTCTGAATTTTTATGACTGATCTCTATCTCTTCCTCTCTCTCCCTTAAAGCTTAAGAGAAAAATGAATGTAAAGAATAATAGAAAATATAAACATAATCTTTGCGCAGAGAGTAATTTTATACATCTTTCCAATGCAGCTCATTCTGTACTAGAACTGAATATACTTATTAATTATATTGATTTATTTTATAAAAATAAGAGAGGGTCCAAAAGAAATAGGTGGCAAAAAAAGAATAAAAATTATCCAGGGACATTTTAAAGGCAAATTCAACAGGACAGAATGACCCTTTAGACATTTAGGTATATTTAACAAAAGATGATAAAGGTCTGTAAAAGAACAACTTGCACACTGCATGTGAAATGATCCAAGCATCATGTTTATGTGATGAACCTTAAATGTAACTGTTTAAAAAATGAGTTAACATAACAAAATTATTTATCGGATTTAGCCTCAAAAATACGTTATCTCACTACTTTTATTCAAATTGAGGTTCAAAAAAATTTATTTTACCCAAACCAACAATAACCCAGCACCACCAGAAAGCCCTTTTAGAAATTCTACAGACAAATAGAAATAAGTTTAAGCATTATAATAATGCAAGATGGTAGGAACAAATGATGAACAAAATTATTTGATTTTACTATCACGCAGTCATGGTGGGTTGGTTAACAAAGTAAGAGAAAGATCATTTCCTACTGTAAAGTTTCCATAAAATCTCATTATTTTTTTATTATTGTACAAAAACAATAACTAGTCAAGCATACTGTGAAAGAAATTGTATTACTATTATCCTTTTATGTTCCATTTCAAACTTCACAGGAAGAAAGTTCCTTATTACGTTGCTACTGTGCACAAGAGAGAGGTATTAATAGAATGGAGCTTGGCAGAACTATACAAAAACTTCCCTTCAAACTTTTTAAAGAATTCATCTTCATGAAATACTGAAAAGCAGTAGAAAGATTAATGTAGCAATACATATAGTGGTACAAGAGACTAACTGGTTACAGTTAGTCCTCTTCTTATGACCATAATTGACCCCGAAATGTCGGTGTTGAGCTAAGGATGATGTCACTGAGTGTTTTGCTCAATAACCGCAATACCTGCTCTTCCAGTTGCAGTTGTTAACTGATCATGTGAGTCATTAAACGGAGCACTGGGAAGATGGGCTGGGCCCTCTATTCACCCCACCACACCCGGGTCCACTTTTGCATTGTTCTGCAGTTGCTGACTACCAAGGCCCCCTGTTCCATCCTCCAAGTGGGCCCCATTCTCACTATGGTTTGGAAAGTTCCTTCGGGCAATTTGGAAAAGGGGCCTCCCAAACAATAGTAAGAACAATGGCGTTTGCTAGTTTTTCTTTTTTTTTTTTTTTTTTTTTTCTTTTTGTCAGATATGAGGTCTTCACCTGCTGGAGGAATGGAAATAAAATCTGGCAAAAATACAGTAAATGCCAGTGCTCTGGATGGCTTACTTTCCTCCCCCCTCCCCCCCCCAGACATTAGCAAAACCCAACTTTCTGGGCCTTTCAAAAAGCTGCCCTTCACTAGTATTTGGGGAGAAGAAAACAGTAGCAAATGCCAGCTTTCTGAAAGCCTCTGGAGGCTTGTTATTATTTTCCCCAGATTTAAAGTTTGTTTCTCTAGTGCAGGCATGTCAAACTGCCGGCCCACGGGCCGGATGTGTCACAAGGAAACCACACCTACCCCATTGCTGGCAATGGGGGAAAAGTAGCGATACGTCCCATGACATCACGATGATCCTTTGGTGCATTGGGGGAATGAACCACAAATACTCTGGGCTCTCTGCCTGCAACCTTCCCTGCTAGCTTTCCCATTGACTTTCTCAGAAAGCCAGCAGAGAAGACTGGTGATCACATGGCTGCAGGACACTTGGTTGTAAAATTGAACAGGTCACCAAATGCCCTAAATGTGGTCATATGACCACAAGGAGCAGCAGTGCAACCATTTACAACAGCCAAGAGTGCTTTACGGGCCATAAAGCACCCCTTCCAAGGCCATTGCAAATGCAAATGGTAGTAAAACAAACTATCATAAGTTAATACTACCTGTACCTATTTCCTTCTGAGTGCAATTAAATTAAAGATTGACATATTTAAAGGTTTACATGTCTTAGTACTTGGATATTTATGGGATATACTTTTTCTAGTTGCTTCTGTGTACCCAATAAGTTTGGGAAGGGTGGGTTTGAGTCCCTTACCTAAGGAATGTCTCCTTCAGGGACATCTTACTCAGTGTCCCCTTCTTTGGAACAGGATTCTTCCTAAGATTTGATTAGCTCCCACCCTACTTTTTTTTTTTTTTTGAGGAGGAAAGCCATTAAAGCCTGGCTTTTCCATAGGGCAGGGGTGTCAAACTGCCAGACTATGGGCCGGATGCATCATAGCGAAACCACGCCCACCCCATTACCGGCAATGGCAAAAAAGTCACGATACGTCGTGACACATCACATGACGTTGCGAGTTTGACACCCCTGCCATAGAGCCTTGGAGAAAAACTGGAGTCTAGGACAACTCTCCGTGGCCAACTCACTGCGGCCAGCTCTCCACAGGACAACTCTCCATGTGACAATTCAGCTTTGTATTAGTTGTTTCATTCAGTTACTTTTGTTATTGGTGATCATGTTTTTGTCAAAATTATTGTAACTCTTGTACTTCAAGACTGATATTCTTTATTATTACTGGTACAGTTCCGTCAAAATTAATTTAACTTTTGTATTTGTTGCATTGTCCTGCGTCAAGTTGGCTATTCTAGAATTGTCCCATTCTAGATGATTAGAGGGACCCACCTACTATAGGCCTGGATGGGGTAGCTGTTTTTTGAGCCATAGGAAGAATTGCCATGACATTATTTTGGTTTTCTTATGCTTTGTGATGGTTTTTATTAATGTTTTGGGTTTTATTTCTTTGTAACTCACATTGGAGAGCCAGTCTGTTGTAGTGTTTAAGGTAGTGTAGTGTTCTACTCTTGACTTAACTCACAAAGCCAGCTGGGTAACTTTGGGCCAGTCACTCTTCCTTGGTCCTAAGAAGGAGGCAGTAGCAAACCACTTCTGAAAACCCTTGCCAAGAAAATGCAGGTCCTAGTTTGGGCAGCCACTAGTAGTTAACTGGTTCAAAGACACACATACACACACACACACACACACACACAGATCACATTGAGCCTTATTGGTTTGAGAGGCATATAAACCAGTATTTCCCACCCTTGGCAACTTTAAGATATGTGGAATTTAGTTGAGAAACATTTATATAAATTCTATTAATTTAATGCAGTAATAAAATCAAAGTTCCTATTTAAATAATGATTAAGTGTCGTGTCCCAAACCCAAACAGTTTTCCCTGAATAGAGAGCTCTCCCTTCACATTTGCTATTGCTGTATACAGTACTTAATAAATCAGAATTCTTTTGGTGCTTTAACAAGGATCCTTTCAGGAAGGTTCTGCCTTCTATAAAGATGCTTGTTTTGAGAAATGAGTTGATACCCTCTTGCCATCCTGCACCCAGTGCAGTTTTTTGAAGGTAATCTAGAACTGCATAACAGCTATAATGCTCTGTGCCTAGTCTTCCTCTATTTGGTGTGCCAGAAGTTATAAATGTAAGTGTTATAGTGTACTCCATGGACAGAGAACTTTTACAGCTTTTTTTTTCTCCCTTCAAGTACAAGGTCTGCTTTTGGGGGAGGGGGATCAACCAAGTGTTGATCCATTGGTTGTGACCATTGATATCATGGGTTGAGAGAGAGTGATTGGCCCAAAGTCGCCCAGCTGGTTTTCATCCCTAAGGCGGAACTAGAACTCATAGTCTCCCAGTTTTTAGCTTGGTGTCTTAACTACTAAAACCAGACTGGCTCTTCTGATAGCCCATATACCAGGGCTATTTATTCAGAGAGAATTCTTGTCCCATGGACAGAACTCTTCATGCATATCCACACATTCACTAACAGACTTCATATATGAGCCAATGCAAAGATGGGTTGGTTGGGTTTTTTTTTTTTTGGCATACTAGTTTCTTCTGGGGTGGTGGCAGAGGGTGGAGGTTATCTTACATCCCACATTCAGACAAGGTTCATTGTGTATTTGCTTTAGCGGGAATGTTACTCTTATATATCCTTTTTGATATCTCTCAGTAGCTGTGTAAAAGAACTGATTGCATGTTTGCACAATAGTTACTTTTTTCTGCATAACAATTTGGCAATACAATGAATCAAACACATAGGCCAATGATGACGAACCTTTTAGAGACCGAGTGCCCAAACTGCAACCCAAAACCTACTTATGCATCGTCGGGTGCCGGGTGGGTGTGGCCCATTGGCTAGGTGTCGCCAATTGGGTGGATGTGGCCCATTGGGTGGACATGGCTGCGGTGGTAACAGCAGACTGGGTGAGACTAAAAAGTTCAATCAATCAATTCCAACTTTGCAAGATCTTTTTTTTCCCGCGAGAAGTTGAAATTGACTGGTTGATTGAACCTCTTTTTTTTGCACACAGCAGCAGAGGCCTAAAGCGAAAAGGTTTTATAAAACCGAGATGAAGGCCCAGGACTGGGGCAATGGCGCGCATGCCCACAGAGAGGGCTCTGAGTGCCACCTCTGGCACCCATGCCATAGGTTCGCCACCACTGACATAGGCTGTTCCTCTGTACTTGTTTGATAGGTTAATCAGGTGTCTCTTGGAAACGTCCATTTACTCTTTACAACTTAAACCACTTCCTTCCATGTTCTGATGCAATTATCACTGACTTTACCTTTTCACAAACATTTTGAAATGTAGGCAAATTTATGGAGCTGATTTTATGTTGCTGGCTGTTAATGCAGAAACAGTTCCTAGTTGGTGTCATGGTTGTGGTGGTTTTGCACGTTTCAATCTTTCTTTTTATTGATATTTTAAACTATTTATATCACATGCATACACCACTTGGGGTTCACTTAGGCAAAAAAATTAATAACTAACAATAGCATAAGATGAGGCTTATGCAATTTATTATTAGAAGGACAATGACTGCAATTGGGACCAGCAAATTTGATAGATAGATAGATAGATAGATAGATAGATAGATAGATAGATAGATAGATAGATAGATAGATAGGTAGGTAGGTAGGTAGGTAGGTAGGTAGGTAGGTAGGTAGGTAGGTAGGTAGATGAGTGAATGAATGAATGAATGAATGAATGAATGAATGAATGAATGAATGAATGAATGAATAATTTGCTGATGAAAACCTAAGAGTAACTAGATCTGGGGTCCCCAGTCCTGGCAACTTTAAGACTTTAAGACTTGTGGACTTCAATTCCCAGAATTCCTCAACCAACTTTGGCTGGCTGAGAAATTCTGGGAGTTGAAGTCCATAAATCTTTTTTTATAAAGTTTTATTGAGTTTTATAAAGTTAGGGAAGGGGTGGGATCAGTATGGGAATTGGAGTTTGGGATAGGAATCAGGGTTGGGGTTGGTACAAGTGGGAAGAACAATGGGGTTACCCCCATTAACATTTTCAAGCTTTAGCAAACAGACTATTGTCCAGGTACATATATTCAATAACAGTAATTAATATAATAGTGAATAGCTATAGTAAATATGAGAAACAATAATCATAAACAATATCAGTTAATCAATAGATATCCTTCATCTTATTAAAGTACTGGTATATTTGCCATTAAATATCAATCATTTCTCACTAGCTCGTTTTACTAACCATTGGTAAAAGTTATCCCATGTTTTAAAGTAAACAGAGTCTTCTTTCTCTTTAATCTCTAAGATTAATCTGTCCATTTCCACACATTGTAAAATTTTCTTGATTATGATCTCTTCTGATGGTAGATTTTCATTCTTCCAATATTGGGCAAATGCTATTCTCGCTGCTGTCAATATATGCAATATTAAATACTAATTTTCCTTCTCATACTTGGCTCCTAGTATTCCTAACAAAAACAGTTCTGGTTTAAATTCTATCTGTATTTTAGTCATCTTTTCCAACCATATATGAATCTTAAGCCAAAATTTTTTCACACTAGGGCATACCCACCAGATATGGTAATAGGTACCTGGTTTTTGTTTGCATTTCCAACAGTTATTCGAAACATTTTAAAACATTTTCGCTAATCTTACTGGTGTCATATGCCATCTATAAAACATTTTATACAAATTTTCTTTATATGAAGCTGCTTTAGTCAGTTTAATGTTTCTATCCCAGAAGTTTTCCCAATCTTCTAAGTCTATAGAATATTCAGAGTTTTTTGCCCATATTATCGTCTTTTTTATTTCTTCTTCTTCCATCTTCACATTTAAAAGAAATCTATAAAGTTTCTTAATCAAGTTTTCATCTGTTTTTAAAAGTATTTGATCAAATTCTATTTGTTCTTTATAAAATCCCATTGTCTTTACATCTTTTTCATATCTTGTTTGAATTTGCAAATAAGGCCACCATGCTAAGTCAATGCCTTGTTGTAAGTCTTGTCTATCTTTCAGTTTTCCGTCCTTATCCCAAATATCTTTATAGGTAACGATTTTATCATAGTTAATTAAATTTGGGTAAGCAAAAGCTTCCATTGTTGAAAGCCACTCAGGTAGTTTAATATAAATTTTTTGTTTTATTCTTTCCTATTCTAAAAACAGTACCTTCCTTATAGCATGCTTTTGGAAATATCTGTGTGTTTTATTTTTCTCGTACCATAGGAAGGCATGCCAACTCATTTGTAGGTTATGCCCCTCTAGGTACAGCAACCTTTTATTTCTCAGCGTTATTCATTCTTTAAGCCATAGTAAAATAGCTGCTTGGTAATATAGTTTCCAGTCTGGGAGTCCAAATCCTCCACTGTCTTTAGCTTCTTGTAACATTTTCATTTTAATTCGTGCTTTCTTCCCTTGCCAAATAAATTTCAGTATTGTTGCATTTAAGTCATAAAAAAAAAACCTTTCCCAGTTTTATAGGAATCGTTCGCAATAAAAAGAGTAATTTTGCAGGACACTCATTTTCACTGTGGCTATTCTTCCTAGCAATAACAATTGGAGATTTTTCCACTTTTCCAAGTTTAGTTTTATTTGTTTCAACTTGCTGATGAAAACCTAAGAGTAACTAGATCAGGGGTCCCCAACCCTGGCAACTTTAAGACTTGTGGACTTCAATTCCCAGAATTCCTCAGCTGGCTGAGGAATTCTGGGAATTGAAGTTCACAAGTCTTAAAGTTGCCAAGGTTGGAGACCTCTGAACCAGATGGATGGAGAGTGCAAGTTAATTCAATTGGCAACACCTTGCAAATTTTTGCATAGTTTTGGTGGTTTTTTTAAAAAGTTTCTTTGAGTAAAATAAGCATTTGATATTCTACTCCATTGGTTAAGATATGCTTGAGAGAACAAGGTTTAATAAATGACTATGATAAATTGCCCATTAATGTCCAAAGAGCCCTCTAAACCAAAGTTGTATGTGCTTTTTTTGAAAGCAAGATCCAGTGGGAAGGAGGTCTTCCCTGTGAAAATAGTAAACTCTATTACAGGTAATCTTTGACATATGACTACAATTGAGCCCAAAATTTCCATTGCTAGGCAAAGACAGTTGAGTGAGCTTTGCTTCATTTTACAACCTTTCTGGCCAAAGTTCTTAAGTGAATCAATGCAGTTATTAAGTTAGTAACACAATTGCTAAGTGAATCTGGCTTCCCCACTGACTTTGCTTGTCAGAAAATTGCAAAAGGTGATCACATGATCCCAGGGCTCTGCAACCGTCATAAATACGAGTCAGTTGCCCAGTGTCTGAATTTTGATCATGTGACCGCAAGGATGCTGCGATGACCAGAAGCATGAAAAGCAGTCATAAATAACTCCTTTCAGTGCCATTGTAACTTCAAACAGTCCCTAAACAAATGGTTGTAAGTTGAGAACTACCTGCATTTCTTTTTATTTAACATGTGAAAGATTGTGAGGAAGGCCCACAAAAAGCACTCTGAAGAATGAATCAGCTCTTAAGATCTGCTTTGGTCTAGTGGCACCATCACGAAGGCATCACCACAAAGTCAGGAGGCCATGAGTTCTACTCCTGCCTTAGACATCAAAGCCAACTGGGTGACTTTGGACCAGTCACTCTCTGTCTCAGCCCAACTTTCCTCACAGCATTGTTGTTGTGGGAAAAATAGGAGGAAGAAAGAATACTGTATAGGTTCATCACTTTGAGTTATTTATAAAAATAATAAAGGTGGGATATAAAATAAATAATTTTTGATAATTTCTTTATGCACAGGAGTCTAGAATCAGCACAAAGAGGGAGTTCCTATAGTTTATATAAGACCTAGGCCAGGGGTAGGCAACCTTGGCTCTTTTATGACTTGTGCACTTCAATTCCCAGAATTCCTGAGCCAGCCATGTCCACAAGTCATAAAAGAGCCAAGGTAGCCTACCCCTGACCTAGGCCTTGCTTGTTGGTTCAAATCAAATCATGGCTAAAATACACTGTTTTAATATAGAGATGGTATTCATACCTAGTATGCTAAACCATAGTATGTATTTCTGATTTAGGATATTATATGGACTCTAACTCTTTGTGTCATTAATTCCATAAGCCATGATTTAAAAAAAACCTCTGGCACATAGATGCTGCATGAACTCAACATTGAAATAATTGGACCACAGGCTTTGGTAGCTTGTATCCATTGATAACGTGATTTAGAGGTTGAGTGGCATATGAGACAGCAATAGCTTGTTCCTCTTGCTGGTTTTGGCATTTACTAGGTGAGGGTGAAGGGGTCCCCAAACTCTTCAAGAATGTTAATTGGCTAAAGCTGTAGTCAATGCAAAGCAGTTTGGAACAGGGCAACCAATTGTATCTACTTGTAGCTGAGGTTTGTTTTCAATTTGTTGTTGTTTTTCCAGGAGCTGCCTGTTGGGATGATTTTGGTACCTTTTTGTGCAAGGAAGGAGACTAAGGATCACAACAGAGTAATATTTATGTGATCCTTTTGTTGGAAATTGCTATATGGCTCATCTTTTCTGATAATGGAGCCTGGCTAATGACTAGAGCTTCTCTCTATCAGTTCTTCAGTCTGCAGAAAATTATACTTGCATAAGCATTGTTGTCACAATGGTAATTCCTACCTTCCACAGGCACCATGCCAGAAAATGCTGTTGCCTTCATTTATTGGGTACAGGTCACTTTAAGGAAAAGGATTAATGGGTTCCTCTAGATTTGTTTTCCTGTCCTCCCCTCAAACATTACTAGCTGGTAGGAAAACATCCCTGAACCACTCTCCTTAATATGGGATGGCAATAGGAAAAAATAGAATTTTTGACACATGGCAGGTTTGGTCTGGTTTCCTGCAAATATCTTGCATGGGGTGTGTTCAAAGGATCCAGCAGCACCTGGCTTTAGTCCTACTTCAGAACAGTGCTATTTTATAATAGTGGGGTTTTTAGGATGGTACTAAACCTTGATGTTATCCCCTGTATCTGCTATATCTCCAAGATGATCTTTGGCTCAACTCAGTTCAGTCTGAAGTAGGTCACCGATACATGGTGGTGGTAGAGCACAACGAAACAGGGAAGAGATGCTGCTGCATTTTCCCCATCTCTTGTTGACTAATAGTCTGACTCTTTTTGGAGATGGGTTTAATGCTATTCTAGAAGTCAACTGAGCTTTTTTTTTAAGCCCAAACAACAGCTGAGTGGCATGAGAACAGTGTACCATGAAGTATCAAAACAGACCTGCTTCACCATGCACCCTAGTCACCACCACCACCATCATTTATCAATTTCTGTTCAGGTTGAACAAGTTCTCCAAGCTGAGGATTGACTTCCAGATTTTGTAGGCACAGGAGGAGAGTTAAGTTTCAAAGAATCAAGCTGCCCCACTACCCAAAGCAGAATAGCCCCAGAAGGCAATGTTCAGAGACTGGAGAAGGGGAGGCATGCCATAACAGCCTAACATAATCATTTGGCCCTGGCTTGATAATATCTCTACTATTAACAAAAGAACATCAATAGCAATAGTGTTGAGGTTTATATACTGCTTTACAGCCCTCTCTGGGTGGTTTACAATGTAAGCATTATTTGCATATTGTCCCCAGCAATCTGATTCTCATTTTACTGACCTCAGAAGGATGGAAGGCTGAGTCAACCTTGAGCTCCAGCAGGATCAAGCTCCAGGCTGTGGGCAAAGTATGCCTGCAATATCATAATTTAACCACTGCACCACCAGGGCTCAACATCAGACTGCATGTACAGCAAAACTGACATTGGAGAAAACACTATCTTAACTCTAGAATGGCACAGAGCCATAAAATAAGCTTTATTAGCAGCAAGCTTTAATGATCTAACTAGGGGGGGGTCAAAATGCCGGCCTGCTGGCCAGTTGTATCATACAGAGGCCACACCCACCGCAGCTCCGGCAATGCAAAAAAAGTCATGATATGTTGCGACACATCACATGACATGGCGAGTTTGACACCCGAGATCTAAACATTTTGCAAAGTTTCACTTCTATTCCCCTGAGATTATAGGAAATGACAGAACAAGTGACATCTGTAGCATAATATGCTCATGTGCAGGATTAACACAAACTACCTAATTCCTCTTCCACTATATTTATTTATGAGACTTATATACCGCTTTAAGTTCAAGTATATATATCTTTACATTGCCCCCAACAATCTGGGTCCTCACTTTACCTACCCCGGAAGGATGGAAGGCTGATTCAATTCCATTTCATTTCCCCAGTCTCACAATAGCTGGCATTCAATGCTCACTGATCATGCTCGGTCTTCACTAAGCTAGGGTGACCTTGCTTTTTGCATGATCTTTTATACTAAAGTTTTCTTTTTTCAGAACTGCCAGATCTAGGCTGCAAAACCCCAAACTATCACTAGATAGCAGCAAACATATCCAGAAAAACTTACATTCATTCCTGCCACCTAGTGGTCATCCAGATCTCTACAGCTCATTTAAAATAGCTCTATTCTTTTTATTCTTTCTAACCCATTGAAATTAAAATAGAGGAGGAAGATGTATCAGGAAATTCTAAGAAAAAGATTGCATTTAAAAAAAATGGGTAGACCTAGTCAGGGAATTTTGAGGACAAAAAAACCCCAAAACCCAATGCATCCCTATGCGAGAGTCAGGTGGGCAGCACCCCATACTGTTTTTTTCTTAAGCTCACTCCTTCTAGGTCATGTGACCTAGAGATCAACTGATGCTATTAAAGAATTCTGAAAGACGTTCTTTGCATGATGTCTGTACCTTGTTTAAGTTCTTTAAAGCTACTTCCTGATAATTTATAGTACGGTACTATTTTATTAGATATAAGGTGCTTATAGAAAGAGTTAACAGACATGTTGTTAGTCTTGGTGGTTTGTAGTGATATAAGTTTGACATTAAATTTTTAAAAAATGTTAAATAGATGTTAATGGATCCGGTTCCTCAATTGGAAAATAACTTTTTATTGATAATGTATGGAAATTATTGTATTAACATGTATTTTCAGAAAATATCTAATCTACAGGATCCTTATATAGCAACTAGAAGAGACTACATTTACTAAAGTGGAAATAATAATTTTAAAATGAAGATTCCATGTGGCTTACTTCCAGATTAATAAGTAAAATTTTCAGCTCATTTGGACAAATTAGAGATTGTGTTCAGATACAACTAAGCCATAATAAGGTTGTTTAAATTTATCTCTGCCTGTTAAATGAACCTAGTCCTTATGGTATGTAAACTATGAGCTATGAGCTATGGCTTAATAGGATGTATGAATCTGATTTATTCAACAAACGATGTTCAGCAAAATCATGACTTAGAGTGTGGTGGTCTCCCATGGAGAATGAGACACGCAGACAGGTATCTCGGGATGAGAGCCCAGAGCTGACTCCAGCACCCTCTTTTATTGTTACTAAGGTTTTTACATCACACAGCATAATCAAAAGACGTATATAGGGGTGGTTACAATGTATCAAATAACAGACACTCTCCAGATACAAGGCTACTGCAGGTGTTCTTATCAGAGTCTGTCCAAAAGGCTGATGAATGTATCCTGTGTCTGAAACAGTTATCTCAGGCCCTTGTGGGAGATGCCCATGGATAGATGCCCATGGACATTTGTGCAATTAGTCCCACATCTCCTGCTTTTCTGTTTTTTCAATGTTACTCACTTCCAGTTCCAGAAGGGATCTTGATTCACTGATTAAGGCGTCCTTCCTAGTGGAGGGCGTAACATTTTTGCACATTTGCAGGAGGGAGGGAATACATTGAATGCAACAACATAGCAATACAAATAATATCAAAATGGTTACTATAATAGAAATCAAAGATTGTAGCCAGGATCCATCCGGTAGCCAGGACCAAAGGGCACCCCAAATATCCACGGTGCCTGATCCATCGCTGCGTAAGGGATTATTTTGGAGCAAAGATTCCATTTTTCTAGCTGTAGCAGAAATATTAGGTTGAAAATCATGTATATACATACAACAATGAAAATGAATTAAGGCACATACACCGCCTTTTGCTGCTAAAATAATATCTAAAGCATACCGATTTTGCAAAACTACTTCCCTTATTTCCCCCATTTCTTGATTAATCATTTTAATGCTGTTAATTGTTTCATTAAACATATGAACAGTCCAATTGTTAAGCAAATGAAGGTCTCTATAGTTCATGGCAACTCCTAGATTGGGTAGAATCCCTCTGCTGATTTGAGTCTCTAAACTACCACCCAATGTTAGGGGTGGATCCGAGGAACCAGTATCACGTTTGTTCCGCAGGCGTCCATCAGGGAGATGAGGCAAAGCATATACAGCAGGAGTCAAAAGGCCCAGTGTACAGGTGCCTTTCCAATCCTTAGGCACCTGGCGATAGGCTCTACGGCCACATAGTAGCCACATATCGGGTAACTCATAATAACCCTGGTGAGACTCATTAGCAAATGTTATTATGGATTCCATGTCAAGGCAAGCCATGTAGGTACTGATGTTTGTCCATTGATTGCTTTGATAAGTGTCATTTACCTTAGTAAGGTTGCTTTTGATGGATTTACATTTCTTTGCTGAATTCCATATAATAACTTGTTGACAATTACTATAAGTTCCCAAATAAATGGCAGTACGGAATAGTCCTGTGCTATAAAAACAAAATCTGGCAGGTTCCATTATACGAGCGCCCACAGCATATGTCATATTCAATGTCTCTGTAGTTATGCTCCACAGCTGCTTCCATCCTGTTTCATTGAATGGAATGGCATGGAAAATAAGGCCACCACGACTGTCACCAGGAATTTGCATGCAGATCCAACAGTTCGTGACGTTAAGTGTAAGAGCAGTGCGCCTGGCATCCCGTACAAAAGCATTAAAAGCCCACAGTCCCTGATCCTCATATGCCTGGCTGAGGTGGTGTACGTTGAGCCATATAAGGACGAACACAACGAGCTGGAGTCCAAATGATCTCGCCATGGTCGTCTATTGCAGCATAGCCTCGACCCCAAGTAATGAGGGAGGCAGGCCCTTTCCAGGTGGGATCAGGCAAACGTCGATAGTATACCTGGGGGCGTGAAGAATCTGTGGGAGAAGCAGAAAAATGCCTGCTTGCGGCAGTTGAGCCAGGGGTGCCAGAAACATTCAAAAAGTTTAAGGTAAAAAGTACAAGATTAAGAGTGTTTTGTATCCCAGGCAAGCCGGGGGTATTTTCCCCTTTCTTTTTTGCATGCATGTCTTCTTTTGGATTGCCCAGGATAGAAAAGATACGAATACAATGATTAATAACATGTTTAGCAGACTCACCCCTTTGAGGGGTGGCCATAATAAAACCTGAATACGTGTCAATGGAAACATGCAAATATTTCCAAGGGGCAAATGGTAAATATTGCGTAACATCCATTTGCCAAAGTTGACAGCTCTGCGTCCCTCTTGGGTTGACCCCTTGAGGAACAGAGTGTGCTTGGAGGCTGCAGGTGGGACATTGTTGTATGATAGCCGCAGCCTCTGTAGCTGTTAAAGAAAATTGTTTCATTAAAGCCTTCTTATTTTGATGAAAATATGAATGGCTGTCCCATGGGGTTATGGGAGATAAAACAAGGACAGAAACATCCTGGTGAGTGGAGGCAGCCGAAGCGGCAGCATCCGCCTTGGCATTGCCTTCGGAGATAATACCAGGGAAAGGTTGGTGACTTCTAATATGAGCAGGAAAAAAACAAGTAGAGCGGGAATGAAGAAGGGATTGGAGTGTGAGAAGTAGACTGAAGAGAGAGTCATCCAGTGAGGGTGACACATATGAATCAGATAAAGAGGTGAGAACTTTATATACATAAAGACTATCTAAAATAAGATTAAAAGGTTCAGAAGAAAAAGTTTGTAAGGCCAATATTGTAGCAGCAAGTTCAGCACGCTGAGCAGAAGTTTGAGGAGGAGTAATTTTTGTGTGCCATTGTTCACCCTCCTTCCATACACATGAACCATAAGTCTTGCTGCCATCAACATACAGGGTGACAGCGTTAGGAATGGGAGAGGAGGAAATGGGAGAATGCAGAGAAATTGAAACATTATTAAGGAGTTGGAAGCAAGGGTCAGAGGGAATATGACAGGAAACAGATCCTGCCCAGTCAGCAAAAGAAAGTTGCCATACATCTGAAGAGTGTAATTGAAGCAAGTGCCTTGGGGTTGATTCCCCTTTTGGATTGCAGCTGCAAGAGTGTCCATTTGAAAAGCATTGGTTCCCACAATGCGACAGGCTTTAAGAAAGTCTGCCAGAGTGGCCGTGGGACTGGAAACAATTGGTTTAAGAATGGACTGGCAGTCTGCATTTGCATATTCATAAGCCAATTTTATGAGGATTTCATTTGCTGCATCTCTGTTTGAAATTTGACGCTCAATGGCAACTTGCAAGCGATTCACAAAGTCTGCATAGGATTCAGTTGCAGTTTGGCGAATGGCAGAAAAAGATTGAATCGGGGTGCCAGATTCATCAACACGACCCACGGCAGAAAGAACACAAGCATTAATGATAGGAAATGCAAAGGGAGTAAAAGTTAGAGCTTGAGCATTGAGGGTACTAAAATTGCCTTCTCCAAAGAGTTGTTCTGCTGTGTATTGTGAACCTGGGTGATTAGCTCTCTTTTGTGCCTCTCTTTTATATTCAGATTCAAAGACTACGTATTGTGTTCCGTTAAGAAGCATGCGGAACAGATCTTTCCAATCTTGAGGCAACATTCTATATGCACTAGCAATTGAATGTATTAGTCCTCTAGTATAGGGACTGGTTATGCCATAATCTTTTGTAGCCTTTTTCAATTCTCTGATCATAGCCAGGGGAAGTGCCTCCCAACCCACTATTAACCCTTTAGCAGTCTGTTGGTAATTAACAGGGAACAACTCTGTCTCGGATAGTTCAGAAACGCTTAAATCACCATTATTTAAAGCCTTTTGAAAAGCACCACGCATGATTCCAGGAGAGAGAGAGAGAGAGGAGAGAGGAGGCAACGTGGCAGGAACAGGAGAGGTTGTTTGCTGTTTATCAGAATCCATAAAATTTGCAGGGACAGAAGGGTTAAAACCAGCTCCAGGGGGTAAGGGAGTGGCCAACATAACAGACGGATTTTTATACGGTGGAGGATCTAATAAAGGCTGATGAGGCAATTCAGCATAGGTTTGAATCAAAGTATAGGCAATTTTCCAAAGGCATAAAATCTCTGGGGGGGTTCTCGGAGACTGGTGGAGAATAGTACCAATTTTCCTCCATGTATCTATTTTTAAAGATCCAGACTCCGGATAGGATGAGCAGTTAGCCCAAACGTAAGCAAGCAATTTGACAGCCTCAGATTTAGAAAGGTGACGGGTTAATTTCTGTTCCTGATCAGTAAGATATTTTTTCCTGCCAAGTAGCCTCAGCTCTTCCACATGCTGCTTTTGAGCGTGAGACATTCCACCCCCCATACTTACGAAGAGGAGTCAGTTGCCAGCAACTTCGTCGGGTGCACCAAGCCTATTCCAGGCGATAAGTAAAGGGTCGGCAGGGACGTATCCTTCAGTGGATCACGTCGGGGTCACCAGATGTGGTGGTCTCCCATGGAGAATGAGACACGCAGACAGGTATCTCGGGATGAGAGCCCAGAGCTGACTCCAGCACCCTCTTTTATTGTTACTAAGGTTTTTACATCACACAGCATAATCAAAAGACGTATATAGGGGTGGTTACAATGTATCAAATAACAGACACTCTCCAGATACAAGGCTACTGCAGGTGTTCTTATCAGAGTCTGTCCAAAAGGCTGATGAATGTATCCTGTGTCTGAAACAGTTATCTCAGGCCTTTGTGGGAGATGCCCATGGATAGATGCCCATGGACATTTGTGCAATTAGTCCCACATTAGAGTAAAATATAAATCCAGCCAGAGAATTAGCCAATTGAATCCAGAGGAAAATTGTTGAATGATATGACCAGGTTCACATATTATACTAAGCCATAGTTTAATGGTTTAATGGTTGACTGGTTGATGGACAACCTTTTGTCTGGTATGGTATAAGGACTCCTGCTTTGGGCAAAGGGGTGGACTAGAAGATCTCCAATGTTCCTTCCAGCCCTATGATGCTATGATTTTGTTGTTGTTGTTAGTTGTGAAGTCATGTCCGACCCATCGCGACCCCATGGACAACATTCCTCTAGGCCTTCCTGTCCTCTACCATCTTCTGAAGTCCATTTAAGCTCATGCCTACTGCTTCAGTGACTCCATCCAGCCACCTCATTCTCCGTCGTCCCCTTCTTCTATTGCCCTCCATCTTTCCCAGCATTAGGCTCTTCTCCAGTGAGTCCTTCTTTCTCATTAGGTGGCCAAAGTACTTGAGTTTCAGCTTCAGGATCTGGCCTTCTAAAGAGCAGTCAGGGTTGATTTCCTCTAGGACTGACCGGTTTGATCGCTTTGCAGTCCAGTGGACTTGTAGGAGTCTTCTCCAGCACCATAATTCAAAGGCCTCAATTCTTTGTTGCTCAGCCTTTCTTATGGTCCAACTTTCACAGCCATACATTGCAACTGGGAAAACCATGGCCTTGACTATACGCACTTTTGGTGGTAGGTGATGTCTCTGCTTTTTAGTATGCTGTCTAAATTTGCCATACCTTTCCTATCCAGGAGCAACCGTTTTTTAATTTCTTGGCTGCAGCCTCCATCTGTGGTGATCTTGGAGCCCAGAAAGATAAAATCTGTCACTACCAACCAAAACAGAATTACACTATAATTTAGCATGAAGTATGAATGTTGTCTATAAATGAACTAAAAAGATTTCATTTCCTGTTTAGCACTCTTAATTGCATTAAGTAGAGCCTCAATCTCTGGTCATATCATTGGACGAGGTATATAACTTTCAGGCTGGTTTTCTTAAAGGTATATAACAAGGTATATAAACACGCCTACCCTTTTTCTTAAAGAAAAAGTTTAGACCTAATAGATATAAATATAACTGGATAGCAGTTGAATTCTTCGGAGCACGTGTAAAGACTATTGATCATTTTTTTATCTCAAGTTATCTGAGCAAAATACAGTTACAGTATACAACACTAGAATCAGAATATTAAAAATAAAGGCATTATATGATGGATCTTTTTCTTTACATGTCATTTCAACACAAGGCATAAAATTGGTCTTGCATTAAGAGAATGATCCAATAAAAATGTAAAGCATTGATTCTTGATGCATTATTGCTATAAACTTTAATAGAGTTATCTAGTATCCTGATTTTGATCTTCTTTTTTAAAAACAATGATGCTCCTAGACATCTGATCTAATTGTTTTGATAAATCAGCTCTCTCTTACTGCAAAGGTTGTCTTTTGTTTCAGAACTTTTGATCTGCCTGATAATTAAACCATACAACCTGGCACAGACCATCTTCTTTGTACACTATATTGTTCTGATTATTTTGTCTTATAGGAAAGTGTGTGAAATTGGCAAGCTTACTTTGCCTCCACCAATAGTTTGGTCTAATCAAAGAGACCATCTTAATGTAATTATATTGGGTGTAGGACATATAGCTCATCTACCCCATGAATCTGAACCACATTGTTCCAACCTCAGATAGCTAACAAAACATGTGAATGGTTGATGTACATAGCATCCTCCCTTCTATTATATTTTATGCAAGAGTGTTCTTGAGTGTTATTCAAATAATGCAGCTAAGTTTGGAATGTCTTAACCTACATCTAATTGGGGACGGGTCAAGGAAATGTTGCATGATTGTGTAATCACCATTTAACATACCGTAGTCCAAGAGAAAATAAACATTCCTGGAATATAAAGTCCTTAAGTATTTATAAAATAAGAACAGGTAGTCTTCATCTTATGATCACAATTGAGATCAGAATTTGTGACAGCATTCCTTACTGACCACAATTCCAGCAAACCCTGTTGCTGTTGTTAAGTGAATTTTATCCGCCATTAGCTGAGGACTCACCCATAATGATGCAAGTGATAAAACAATTAAATAATTAAAATTAAAATTATTTGGTAATCTATAATTTGTATTAGATTTTCTGAAATGGACAAAATAACTGTTTAAAATTAGGAGTAATGTTTCTTTTTTGTAGTTAAGTATATTACATTTAATAAATTGGCATAAGAAAAGTAAAAGAATATCAAATTGAATAAAAGCATTAGAAAAGGATGAATTGAAGATTATTTTAATTTGGGAATACTGTTGTCAGCATGTTAAGCAGTTTCAGGATTTCTCCCATCTTGACAGTTTTGACTGTTCTCAAACTGTCAGGGCCTTCAAACAGAATTAGAAATTAAAGCAAATATTGTATATTTGAGGATTCATTATTATTGTTGTTTCTGTTGCTCTGCCATCTTGCTCATGGCAAGCTTTTCACCTTTGAATATGTACAATAACAGTAACATGGTTAACTTATTAAATGAGCACAATTTTTTATACTGTCCTTTTCTTTGCCAAAAGAGTAATTTCAGTTATAGCTCTTGGCTTGATTAGCTTCATGAGGCACATAATTCCAGCTGTTCACTGTTTTGCACAGCTGGAGAAAGTGGCTGATATGCCTTATGGAAGCATGTTTCAATCCACCATGGAATAACAGAATAACAGAGTTGGAAGGGACCTTGGAGGTTTTCTAGTCCAACCTCCTGCTCAAGCATGAAATCCTTGGAGAAACAGTCCTATTTCCATTGCTCCAACTCCTCTGACTTCAGCTGGCATTTTTCTGGCCATGCTGTCCTCTCCTTCAGCTCTGTCTTGTTTTTCAAACTCAGCCCTTCTCCTGTTTTTGGTAACTGGCACACAGCACCTTTATGCAACATGCCCTCGCTAATAGTGATATTTCATGCTGGAATTCAGGGGAAAGGGCAGCAGATCCCAGTTGTACAAGAACAAGTGGCTTTAGCTTTAATTTCTCATAGAGAACGAGAACAGACTGGGAACTTAGTAGATTTCAGACTCATCTGGAAATACAAGAATAAGCAGCCTCCCTAAAATCTTTAGTGTATCGCTTTTTTTTAAATTCTTGTTACTGTTGTGTAAACCAGAATTATAATTTTATTTACATAATTCCTAGTGGTATTGTGGAGGCCATAGAATTTCAAGGTCTATCCCCTTTCTGGAACAAATGCACAATATTCTTACTCCATATGTAGGGAAAATATCATTGAAAAGTTAGAACGAAAAAGGTTCTTGAGAATTTTTCAGTTAAGGGTTACTTGATTGTGATTCGGTATCTGTTTTTCAAGACTAGTTATATGAAGAAAGTTTATAATTGGTCCTGTTTGTTCATAAAAATGTCTTTCTGGGCAAAAATATTGAATATATTAATGTTTGTATATCTAAGGAAATTGTACATGCAGATCCAGGCAGAAGAAGAACATCATGGCTTCAAAATCTAAAGGCCTGGTTTGGATAAAACTCTGCAGCACTTTTTCATGCAGCTGCTGATAAAAACAGAATTGCCAACATGATCGCCAATGTCCGATAACAGATATGGCACAAGAAGAAAAAGAAAATGTATATATGCTCACTACTTTTCAATGCTCGCATTTGTAGGTTTTAAAATATTTTTATCATCTGGATCTCTTTTAAGAGATGTATTAGACCAGACCCCCCAACCCCTGGTCCGTCGATCAGTACCGGGCCTCAGCATACCAGCAACCGGTCCGCACAAACAAGCAAAGCCTCATCCACAGGATGCAGGCAGCATACAAAACCGCACACCTCCGGTCTGCGGAAAAACCTCTCTCCACGGAACCGGTCCCTGGTGCCCAAAAGATTGGGGACCTTTGTGTTAGACCAATTTCCATAATTTATTTTAATCCCGCCTTTTGTACTGGAACTCAAAATAGCAGACACACCAGTCCTTCTTTCTATTTTTTCCCCACAGCTTGGCCCTATGAGATTGGATATTTTTCAGGGGTCTAGATTTCACAAAGATCTTTGAAATATGTCATTAAAATATGAAAATATGTTGGGAAAAATAAGCTGGATGGAAATAATGTAGTGTGAGAAAGTAGACTGAAACTCCCTTCCTCCCTCCCTCCCTTCCTTCCTTCCTTCCTTCCTTCCTTCCTTCCTTCCTTCCTTCCTTCCTTCCTTCCTTCCTTCCTTCCTATCCACCCTGCACTGTGGGAAAAACAAAGGGAAAAGATTCCAAAATTCCCTTCCATCCACCATGGTGTCTAGGTAGCTCACACAAAACTGAATTGAATCTCCAGCAAGATTTGTGAGAAATTTTGCTACAATTTGGGGCATGCTACCCCTAATATAACTAAATTTGCATGTTTTCAGGTTCCCCCAACACCAAAGATTGCAACTTGGGACAGACATGGCTTAAGCAGTACCACATTCTTCTTGGTTCTCCTCCTGTCTTTCCTCCTTAAATTTCAACTGCTTTACCAAAAGAATTATTGGAAAACATGACATCTTGAAGTTACTTTGGAAACATTCTCTGACCTAATAAAGATGTTGCTCCAATGTAGCATTAAACTTTCCCCCTCTCATAGTTAAGCCAACTGATGCATTCAGTTATGTGTAACAGGTAGTGAGCCGTGACAATGCAAAAGGTGCAGAGGTTTCCTCAATGCCAAACTCAAATTATTGTAGTTGTGTTGCTCTGTCGGTTTCTGAGAGGCCAAGCACAATTGCTGAAGCCCTGTTTGTTGTCCTCATAAAAGTTCAGAGTAGAAGCCACTATTTCTTTCCTCTACACATACACATACACTGCCAAGCTTCCTGTTTGTTTGCTTTTGCCAGCTGTCATTGGTCTTTGGCCACATTCAGCTGTGAATAAGCACTACTTGCATAGAATTGACTGGATGTTCTTTAAGGTCATCGTTTGTAACTCCCCCATTTCATAGAAAAGTTTTTCCCAACTTCATGTTTTACAGGTGTGACAGACTACCATCCCCATCATCCACTAGCTGTAGATAGACTCTTTAACCTCTATTTGTTACACATATAAATTATTTCTCCGTGTTTTCTCATTGAAACAAAAAGCAATCAGGAGAGCCTGCAGCCTTAACTGAGGACACCCACTGGTGTTGTTTAACCACTTCTGTACCCGATATGTTCATTTTTCCTTCTCCTGGCTGATTCCATGCCACCAATCCACATAAGAAAAACAATATTCTTATTCTATCTTTCAGTGAGGGAGATGGGCAGTTCCTAAGTTCGATAAATAAAAATAAAATGAATAGAAAACGGTGGGAGGCGGTTATATACTACATGCAGTTTTTTTCTACCATGTTGGTCCTTGATGACTGCTTTTGATTTATGAGTAATTGATGATGAAAACTTATTTGTAAACGTTGATAGACATAAACTGGATAAATAAACTGGATGAATCTGGAAAGAGGGAAATTCATGGGGATTTATCAATAATTGCTTGTCTTTAAGTCTTTACATATCACTTCTGTTAGTGTTACTCTAACATCAGATGCTGAAAAAAAAATAGTGCTAATTTGCTATTGTGTATAAGTCAGGCTCTGAGAGTTCTTGCAGAGATCTGGCTAGCCATGTGAAAAATGGGATTCTGAATGAGACAGGCCTTTGGTATGATCAAGCAGGATTTTTTGCAGGTTCATAAAATTCTGTACGTCACGTGACAATCTTTGAACCAAACTTTTCCTAAATGATTTGCCAGGAAAAAGGGGAATATTTGGATAAGTGACGCACTGAAATTTGCAACTGTCCATATCATAGATCTAGTCTGACTCTTCCAGATAGGTACTCCAGATGTTTTGTTCTGAGTCCTTTCTGTCATATTCACAAGGTTTGATGCAACTGGGGAACTTTTAGACAATAGAGGAAGTGGTGACATTGCATGGCTTGTGTTGTCCAAGATAATCTTGGCAGCTTAGTGATACCTGGCTTGACTACAAACTCACACACACAAAGTCACACACACATACACTGAGAAGGAATTTGTGCTTTCTCGTGAAAATTAGAGGACAATTGAAGCATTCCATTCTGCTGACTGCCCACAAAGGGCAAGGTCTGATTGGTTCTCAGTTTTTTATTAGCAATGTAGACTTGTAAAAAAAAAAATTAGGATTCCCGTTCTGGTGACTATGAATCAACTGAACAGTCCATTCAGGGCTTGCTTTGTTTTCAGTCTGAAATCAGATGACTTCAGTGACTGGAAGTTTGATTGTCTGGAAGTACCTCCCCTAACTCTGGTCCGCTATAAAAGTAGTATTTTTTTTACTAAAGCTAATATTATGTCCTCTCCTCCTCCTCCTCCTTCTCCCTCCCTCCCATGGTTTGTGGAGCTTATATTAACCTATTCAACTCAACCAGCACCCACTATTTTTATGCATCTCAGGTTCTACTTCAAGTCATAAATTACTCCACATCAAGTCTCCTCAATAAAGCATTTAGGTTACTGTCAACAAAAAAACAGATTAGACAGAAAATTTGATATACCTCCCCAAAAACAGATTTTTAGTTAATGCAATATAATCCTTCCATTTTAAATGTAACTCTTTGGGGAGAAATAGTCCTCTTTGTGAGCAATCTGAAGCTGTCCCTCATCACATTTAATATTGTTCCAGAGAAGAGCAGTAAAGAAGCATTGTATTAGGTATGTCCTCTATCCAAAGTGTACCTTTGCATCATAGATACATTATAAGATTAAATATGAATGTTAAATTCAAAATGTAGAAGAGTTTTCTTTTAGGATTTTCATTTGAGTAAGTTTGTAAATTATACTGAACTTTGACTCTCAAAAGGATCAGAGCACCCATCACTAGTCTTAGTATCAAATTTGGGATATATCAAGCCCATCGTAGGATAGCAGAGATTTGATGGAAGTCTTGTTTTTGCTGCCAACCAAAAACGAGCAGGGAGATCATCAATTTATTTAGCTTCTGCCAGATCACAATCTGTTGCTACTTGATGCAGTTGATGACAAATTGTCTAAGCTTATCAAACTATATCACTATTGAAGAAATCAAGATAGTCTTCCTACTGCTAAAAATATTACATGTCAGTGTATAACAATATCTATCTGTAATATAATTCCAGTATAAATATTAGCATGTCAGTATCACCACTCTTTTAAATCTCAATAAGTTGTATATGACTTGATTTTTGGTAATTAAATGAGAAGTTCCATACTTTCCACTGCTTTTTTCTGCTTTTATTTATTTATTAATCCTTTTTCATAGATAATAGAAAAAGAAAAAGCAAGCAAAAGGAGAAAAACAAAAAATAAAACAAAATATCTAAAATAATATTAATAATAAATAAAGTGAACAAAGAATTACTGAAATCAGTTAGGATTCGATACATTGTTGATGAGAAATTAACCACAAAAAACAGAGTACATTAAATTGCTTAAACAGCGTGAATAAGGATTTAAATTTCTGAGTCATATTCTCCAATATTTATTTAACAATATAAAAACTACTGAAAATGCTATAGATAAGTATTAGTTTTTGACTTTCCTTTTGTTGTATGCTAACATACAGTATTTATAATATAAATTTGTGTGTGTTTTGATTCAGTTCTTTAGTCAGTTCTTTTTCCTATTAAAAATTGTACTGTAAATATTTATATTTGCTTTCCTGTGAAATAGAAGCCGTTCTTGCTTAAATATGGTTAGTCTTCTGTTGTTTATATAGGCAATCCCTGGTTAAGAATGTTCCAAAGTCTGTAACTCAAATTTGTATGTAAATCAGAATTCGTATTTACAAACTTTGTATGTAAGTCTGATTCATACATACTGCCTATTGCTAAAAATGAGAGATATCAGACAGCTGAAGCCATGCCATGTTTTTATGAACTACTGGAAACAGACTGTTTATTAAAACCACAACCGCTTCAGCAGTTCATGAAAACATCATGTGACTTTGTCGGTTCATCGGTTCAAGGAAAGAGAATGCTGTCTGCCATTTTCAGTAATAGACCATTTGTAATATGAATTGCCTGTAAATTGGATATTCTTAACCCATGGACTGCCTGTATATGCTGTTATTCACCATTAGTGCATATTGTCCAAGTTTAAGTATCTTCAGTATCTTCAATAACATATGTCTTTTCCAATGCTCTAGTTTCTCTTCAGATCATTTAAAACAGTGGTTCTCAACCTGTGGGTCGGGACCCCATTTGGAGTCAAACAACCATTTCACGGGGGTCGCCAAACAATGCAGTCCGCCTTTTTTCCCCCTTTTCCTTAGCTGTGCTACTCCCTCTTATTCTATTGGCTTTTGAAAGCCAATAGAATAGACTCTCTTGAATAGAGTCTAATTCTATTGGCTTTCAAAAGCCAATAGGAATTGTCCTGGCTGTCTCTGCCCTGCTGAGCCCGTTAAAAGTCCCATTCTGCAAACGGTGCTGCACCAATTGAGTAGTCCTCGACTTACGACCGGTTGGGAGTCACGGCATTAAAAAGGTTGAGAACCACTGATTTAAAACATCTGTCTTTTTATAACTTCCCAGTCTAGCTCAGTCTTAGAATTCCCTGGTGATCCCTAATACAGACAGACAGAAACTTTATTTCAATCATTGAGCAAGAGAAGTACATTCAATAAAATGAACAACACAAAACTATCTCCTAACAAGTAGTATTGGCAACCATTTACCGGCAAAGCTTACACCATAATGTAACAAAATTTTACTACTTTTAGAGAAATAAATTTAACTTGATGGTTTAATAGATAGTGCAAATAAAAAATAAAATAAAATAAAAAAATTCTGTCTATTTGATCCCTAGTATATCAGAACCATTCTTCCAAAGCCTTTTCGGAATCAGCCAGGGTCATATTGAAGAGAAAAAAACCCCTCTTTTGCAGTACAGTACTCAACATGCAGCTACAAGTAAAGACACTTTATTTTTTCATGGGAAAGAAAAACATTATTCTCTTTCTTACATAGAGATGATTGAAAAAAGTACAGATGGCTATGAAGCTCCACCACTTTTCTTTATTGACTTTGGCTCTCCTGCTGTGAACATCCCTATTCTTACTTAAACACTTTAGAGTCCAAAGGTTATTTATGTATATATCTTGGATTGACAGATATTTTTCATGACTGCCATCATTGCTATCCTTACTTCTGTATATAAATTGCATTTGGGGAATAATGACAGTTTGTATAAGAAAAATATTAAACTGTATTTCACTTCAGTAAGCAGTGGTGAGGCGCTTCATAAACCTGACTGGTACATCCTCTGGAAGAAAGCTAGCCATTTATAATTTGCAGTTAGCCATTTATAATTTGCAATAGAATAATTGCAATAATTAGAACCTTGGTGACTTTAAGATGTCGCGGCTTCAACTCCCAGAATTCCCAATCACTGAAGTTAAGAAACACTGCCATAGAAGGAACATCTGGGGCCTATGCAGGCTTATTAGGAATGGATAAGGAATAGAGGGGAGAATGAAAACACAGATAATGTTCTGCACATAGTTTCTCCTCTTCCTGTATACAGAGACACCATGCATTTGGTCAGCTTACTGCCAACTCAGTAAAAACAGCCAAGTCAAAGGTTGAAGTCCAATCTGTTGATAGAAATACAATTACAACAATATCTCTTTTAATTATTTATCCACACACCACAGAAGCACTAAGCACGTATTCATCTATACATCAATATAGATGTAACAATTCCATGCTGCATAGAGATGAAGGCCATCCATACAATAAAGATGCAGCCGTTAGTCATTGAGAAAGCCTTTTTTTGGGGAAATACTTTTCTGGCAGGGTGGATAACCTATTTACCGTGATCTGCTTGCGGCTCTTTTGGCATCATAGAAAACATTCTGTCAACTTTTGATTGTAAATCAAGAAATAAGGTGAGATTAGGCATTATTTTTAAAAGTTTCTTTCTTACACACACACAAACACATAAGTTCATGTAACCACTCCTGGATATCCAATCGGTTTCACTTCAATTATTTTACCATGGAACATTCTATCTCTTCTGATTCTACATCTCACCCTGCAAGGAGGTTGCCCTGATTAGAAAAACTGTGTACAATCATACCTGCAAGGATTACAGTACTGAGTTAATTAGATAAACTACTTTGACATCTTACAAGGACTGTGAAATTCTGACAGTTGTTAATGCATCTTCATGTTTGTCAAATGGAAAAGTAATGCTCATCTATCCCACGTTTCAGTGCTAAAAGTAAGAAGGTTATATTTTCATGGTATAGTCAGGCTGCATTCACACATCCTGCTCAGTTATAAACCATGGTTTATGCAGCTAAATGGCTATCTTCTCACAACAGGCTAAACCAAGAACAATAATCCACATTGCAAATTAATGTAATGTGTGACTCCCAATTCCCAGAATAGGGCCTGCATGTATCAAATGGGCAACATCATTTGCAACTTTCCCACTTCTTTTGACATTTTCATTAAGGATAAAAGCAGAAGAACTACAAGTGCCTTTTGATTACTAGCCTTAGGAGCAATTATATAGTAGAATTAGGGACTTGGCAGGGACCATGAGAAAAATTTCATCCTAACATCTGCAACATGTAGGAATCCAGTTAAACTATCCTTGAGAGATGCTGTCCGGAAACGGAGAACCCACAGCTTCCATGGGTTGACTACACCATTGCTGTACAAGATCATTAGGTTTTAATTTTTTTTTTTTAAGAAAAACCTGCTTATCTGGATGTTGCCCACCACAGAGGATGTGTTCTAGTATTTTTGTTTCTTTCTTAGCTTTATTTTAATTACCCAGATGAGCAGGGATTTATATATTCAGATAAGCAGGGATTGATACCAGGCAAACAAGCAGAAAACTGTACCCTAATCAAGGAACTACTAAGGAGAAAACCACATCCCCACCAAACTTGGAAGGGAAGGCTACTGTATATAAACAGCGAGCAAATCTATCTATCTATCTATCTATCTATCTATCTATCTATCTATCTATCTATCATTTATCTACCTCCCTACCTCCCTACCTCCCTACCTACCTATCTCCTACCTTTATTATTTTTGCAAACAACTCAAGGTGATCATATACAACACAACTTCCTCCTCCTATTTTCCCCACAACAAGAACCCTGTGAGGTGGGTTGGGCTGAAGAGAGAGAGAGTCACTGGCCCAAGGTCACCAGCTGGCTTTGATGGTTAAGGTGGGACATAGTCTTCCCACACTCACTCTCACTAATGATGTTACCTCCTGCAGTTGGAAATAAAATTTCTGCAAACAAATAACCAGCTCAGAGAGCACCACATTCAACTCTGAGCCACACACTGTATATTCTCTTCTATTAAACAAAATTAAACTGCCATAATTTATTTTGGGTCTATCTGGAAATACTACTGAGTTTTGGTTTTAGGTGTTGAGATTAATCCAATCAGATATCAACTTCTATAAAATTATACAGAAATCTGAATATTGTTCTTTGTGCGGGCATTGATGCAATATTTGCAATATATAAAGCGAGAGACTGTGAGTCATGAAAGCTAAATGGGTGACTTTGGGCCAGTCATTCTCTTTCAGCTCAACCTACCTCACAGGATTGCTGTTGTGGGGAAAATAGGAGGTATGTTGAATATGTTCACTGTCTTGATTTATTTGCAAAAATAATAAAGGCAGGATATAAACAAACATTGGTCCGAAGCATGAGAACTATACAAATTCTTCTCTCTTACACACTTCAGATCAAAGGCGACTGAGCTCAATAGGAAACTAAACATGCCGAGTTCTTCAGGACTGAAATTAATGGGATATATTTACAGATAATATCACAATAAGACTGTTTTCTAATAGTCTCTTTTGTCCAATTCAAAGCACCTCTAATATTGATAGCTATAATATGGTTGTCACTCAAAGCCTCAAAGGCATCTGGAAATGTAATAAACTTAATATCCTAACACTGCAATTTAAATATGTGTGTTCAGTAAAAAGCTCCCGTGAGTTCAGTTCAATTCATTTACTGTCATTAAATAATGACAAATAAGATATCCAAACCAGAAAACAATTCCTCCTACAAATGAAATTTGCTTAAATGTTTCATGAGGACCTTATCTAACACAAATAATTCATACCTATGGAAGAACTGCAGATGCTGGCTAACGTTGACCAGTTTGCAAAATAAATACAGTTCCTCTTCATTCTGCATGCCTATGAATGAGAGAAAACAATTCTACTTAAAGTAATGGTATAGCAACCACCATAGATGTAACATCTGACAAACTAAGAGCAGTACACATTTTGCTTTCTAAATTATCTTTTATTCTAAGAAGCACCCAAAGCAGAATTTTTCATTATTTTCTTAGAATGTTTTGGCATTTGAGAACTTTGCTCTTTCTGTTATATACTAACCCTTGTATGTTATTATTTTTTTAAAAAAATAAGAAAAATAGAAGTGTCACACACATCTGCTTTGCAGTCGTTTACATAGAATGCAAATAATATTAACTTACATTACTGATTGATGTGAGACCAGAGCACCTGACCAAACAAGCTTTTGTATAACATTTTTTTTCCATTTAGGTCAATCCTTTTGATTTATCCCTGTAAAACAAGTTGGTTGTCCTTAAAGCAGGTGTAAACAAACTGTTGACATAGGCCTGAAATGATGTTGTGATGGCTGGAACCCTATAACTCCTGTAGACAGACATATGGACAGACAAATAGAAAGAAAAACATATGTTGTATATGTTGAAGTCAGATCTTTATGACTATATCTACATCTATGTAGTTTTGTCCAAATTGTTACCACTCTTTCCAACTGTAAAATAGTTCTTGATCTTTCACTGCAACAGATCCAAAGATGTTTCTTGGCTAATTCTTCTGAGTTAACTATTTATTGTAAAACACAACAGCAGATTAGAGCCTGAAATTTCAGCCATTCGTCTTAGTAGAAACAACGGTAACTGCAGCAATCTGATTTATCATTTTTCACAGTCTGGCTTATACAGACTTGCACTTGAATACACAGTTCGGAAACACAACCAGACAGGGTTGCCTGATCCAAGAAGAATAAAAGGCCACAATTAAAATTGCAGGTTTTTGGATAAAACAGACAATCTGTGCATCCCTATCCTATCTCACGACTGGACAATCTTTGATCTTCACTTGTGTCCATGTCCTCTTACAATGTTCATTGTGGTTTAGATCATTTTAATTAAATGTAAATAAATGCATAATAATATTTATATCACAAATGAAAATGTCAGCTTCCGTACATTTTTTTTATTTATAAGACTCTACACATATATTCTAAACATTTTCTAGAAAAGTAATTAGTGAGATGTGGGTGGCTGTAGCCTGGGGATTTGTTTGGAAATGAGTCCATCTATCTATTTTAAAAAAAAAAATGTAAACTGGAGAAAACATCCTGAAATCCTAGGGAGTTGGTCCCATCCAATGAAGCACCTATTTCTGAATGTGGAAGCTTCTCTAAGGCACCTGTTATGTGACGAAAGCCCATAGATCAGGGGTCTTCAAACTTGGCCCTTTTATGACTTGTGGATTTTAACTCCCAGAATTCTGTGAGTTGAAGTCCACAAGTCATAAAAGGGCCAGGTTTGAAGACCCCTGCCATAGATGCTTCTATCTTCATTGCCTACAGCTAGGTTTGCCATCTTCAGATGCTTCTTTATCTTATATGATCTTCTGGTCACCATCAGTTTCAAAATTGGATTGCAAATCTTTGCAATAATCCACAGTACCCTTACATATATTTTTACCTTTAGATATTGCAGCTATTTTCCTTACCTGAACTGGGATTTTGTTGCTTATTTGCCCATTTCCCTTTACTTATCAGTTTCAATCACTTCTCTCTCCTACCATCATGAAGTTGGAGACCTGGTTACCAAGCAGCTAGTTGGTTTCAATGTATTCATGCTACTGAACTTGGTTAGCTGCACAGTTATGTCAGAGCTATTTCCTTCCTCTCTCAAGCTATTTCTAGTCTGGATTCTTCCCATGTGTCTCTTCTTTTCACATTAATTTGGAAGACATCCATAAATGGTATGGGATGACAAACTAGTCTGGAAAAACCCCAGAATTCTAAAATCACCTGTCCCCATTCCTTCTTTAATATCCTGTTGAGTAAATGTTTTTTTCTGAATGGTGGTTTACTTTGGGTTAGGACAGGGTGATATTGCAAAAAAATCTAAGAACATCAATTACTTTTCCTGTAATAATTGGCACCCTCACAGATCAAGATAACATTATTACCTAGTGACTTGAAACAAAGATGTAATAGAATCAAAATACGGATTGGCAATGCGGACAGCCAACGTTATGATGGCAATATTTTGTGCCGATTCAAGAATGTATGCGTAGTACTTTAAGGCAGTGGTGGGGAAAGGACCTGTAAAGGGTGAAACTGGCAAAATCATTGTATAAACATTAAGCAAATGTCAAGGCTGGGAGAAATAGCCCAAAGTCCAGTCTTAAAAAAAAACTGTGGTTAGCATGTACTTGATTTCTATGTGCTGCAGCAAGGAGATATTCTACATAAGGATGACTTTTTATTTTCTGCAACAAAGCATCTTATCTGGTTACACTGGGAGCTCCTGCTGTTAGCTAGTTTCTGAATGAGCAGCTGAGTTTCTGGAGGGAGAGAGATTTATTGCAGTGCCTGTGTGAAGGCTAACAGGCCCTCAGAGCAATGACAGAGCAATAGCCAAAGTCAGGTTAAAACAATGCTATATCCCTGCTGGAACAGAGCTGTATTTTTATTGGAGACGATTTTATCAGTGATCATCACTATGTGAACCTGCTGCCTTTCCCCATGTACTGTTTATATATGCAAGTGCACAATGGATCCAGACCGCTTAATCCTTTTTCCGGGTCCCATGAATTGTGCTCAAACAAAAGCTGCCCTTTGTCTATTGCTGGCCTTACAGTTTACTTCGCCACTGAAACCCTTTTATATCAGATCTGCTAAGTTTGCTGACAGGGTGTTATTGATAGGGGAAGTCAGTTGCTTTTGTTGAGCATGGGAACTATGCAAAATTAATTAAGGCCAGCCCCTTGTCTAGATCTGTTGGATATCAATACTTAAGAGACCAGTGATGTAGTGGTTACATGCCAGACCAGGTGTGGGAAGACCTTGATTCTAGTCCATCCTTAGTCAAGGAAGCTGACTGGGTAACTTTGGATCAATTATTTTGTTTTAACTTGGCCTTTATCAATCTTTTGAGATTTTAGGTTGTTCAGCCTGCCCTGTGGGTACTCAAGATGGTTACTCTTCTGATTATTTTTCTCTAGAAACAGCTATCCTGCCTTGAAATACTTCTCTAACCCAAGCTTCCTTTTTCCTTTTCCTTTACAAATATTGGGTTTAATTCCAGTTTAGAGGAAACAATTAGCTATTCTTTCTCACAATTAGCCTCTCTATTTCTTGCAGCTGCCAGCAGGTAAAGTTCAAACCCACAAAGACCTTCATAACTCAAAAACCAGATTCCACTTTCCAAGGTGCATTAAGAATGCTCAGTCTTTACAGTGACATGGTGCTATTTTTGCCTTAAGAAAACTAAGGCAATCTATATATAAGGAGAAAGAGACGAGTGTGGCAAGCATGTTATTCTAGATTGCTCATATCACATCCTGCTGAACTGGTATGGTTAACCACTATGATCATCAATGCCAAATCCCTGCTGTTTTCCACTGCCTCATCTTTAGCAAAGGAACTGCAACGTTTAGTATAATTTCTTGACTTTAGATGACGGTACTTCCACACTGTTATCTATTCTACTCTCATGTCTGTCAAATGCAATTCAAAAATGTACAGCAACTGTCTTAAATTTGCTGGCCCAAAAACACTGAGAACAAGGACAAATATCACCACACTGCTTCAATATGCCATGGCAACAACCATAACAATTCTCATATCTTCTCCAAAGAACCACTACAACAACAACAACCAAAACCCCAAGCAGCTGAACATATTTCACTACTCTTCTCTCAGGACTTATTACAAATTTATCCTCATTGATTAATTTGGTCTACAGGGATTAAGGGAGATGCAAAGCTACCAAGCCAACATTCCATTTAAAGGATCTATCAGGTTAATTGCAGCTCAGGAGCCAGAAGAAGAGCTCCCTTCCAATGCAGGACTAGCACATCCCCAAAGTTTTCAAAACTTCAGCATTTCTAGTTGAAAACCAATCTCAAAGCACATTCGTTTTTACTGCAGTTAACCCTGAAGAAAATTGGCTCTGATGCTGCAAACAGATGGCAGCATGGAATAATGAAAGGAGAGAGTCAATTCAGGATTGGTGTGAACATTTAGTGTGGAAGAGATCTCTTCTAAATTGCATGGAATATAATCCCTTTAAATGAGGATTAGATTTGTGCAAACTGCCCTGAGGTTTTCCTTCAGTTTTACAATGACATCACAGCACACCATTTCACTGAGGTAATACCAACTTAAAATTGGATTCATCTTCAACCTGTAGTCATCTTGTCCCTCTCCAACTATGTTTCGAATATAATTCTTAACATTCCCAGTTGGCTATGCTAGGGAAACAAAAGAAAGGTTGCCATAGTTTGGGGAAAGCAAATCAACAGAGGAAGAAAAAAAAAAAAAACCCTACTGCCAGTCTCCAAGACAGGCTTCTTGGAGATAAAGACCACCTTGTACACTTTGAATATTGTTGTTTAAAAGGACATGGTCCATGATAAAGAACCAGCTTCACAAAAGTCCATACTTCAGCTTATAATCAGTAAGAGACAGACATCGTTAACTTCATCTCAGCCTGATCAGGCTGGGTTGGGTTACGGAAAGTGAACATCCAATAACTGTGAGATAGCTCAGGACAGGGCAGAGCTGGGAGGAGAGCAATGACAGTGCATACAGCTGGAAGAATGTCACACTGCATGTCCCCCCTTCAGCAGGAAAACCCCAAAGACCTATTCATGAGCAAACTGCAAGAGTGGCAGTCAACTGCGTATTTATGCTTTTTTTCCAAAGGGTTCAACCATCATCAGTAATATGACAAAAGCATTCCAGACCTATACATGAAGAAAAAGGGGGTCTGAAGTAAAAAAAAAAAAAAAAAAGTTAGCAATTCTTCCTTTACTGTGCTCCAAGTATTGAGGAACACATAACAGATATTTTTCAACTCAGTGTTCTGTTGATAAGTTGGTCTTCACCATCTATAGCCATGAAGGCCTAGAATGCTTCAAACAGTAGTCCAGCTCATAGGGTGTGCATTAGGCTGGAAAAATCTAAAGGAAGACAAGCTATGACTTTGCCAACAGCCAGATGTGGCAGGCAGTTTTCAAAAGTTCAGAAAAGGGGAGGTCTGAAAAAAAAACCTTAATAAACACCTTTGGAATTGTCTAATTGTTTCCATTCCCAGGAACCTCAGAGAATAAGAACTTTGGGATCATGGAGCAGGAAGTTCAGAATCTGGACAGGATGTTGGGGAAATGCTGCACAGACCAATTAACTTCAGTGTTTTGCATACTTGCATTTTATTTTCATAATTTGAAAGTAACTTGTTTCTTCTTACCAGAAATTTTTACAGAAAAAGGTTATACAAGAATCTCACACCAGATTTATGTGGTTGTTCAAAATGACTTGGTTTTCATTCTCATTTACCCTTATGCAATTAATCCTTTCTCTCTCATATGTGTAATTTTATTATGCACATTTGAGTAAATATATATGGAAATACACACATACACACTCCTGAGAAGATTAGTCTCCTGGGACTGGGCATTGCTCAGCATATGCTGTTACCAACCAGAATTAGCAGCTATTTATTAACAGAACACTATCTTTTGTTTAGTCTGTTTTTCTCCAGAACATAATTATATAACTTCAGTGAAACTTTTTGTGAGAGCTGAGCATTCTTTGCTTCCCAGTATTGTGGAGATAGTCCATAATATGATATCAAAGAAGACTTAGCCCAGAGGGTGTACTTAAGAATGATTGCTAAGGAGGGCTTCCTTCTTTTGATCCATAACTGCACATCCAACATCTTTTGTGCTGTTATCTGCAATGGGTATAAGCCTCCAATACCCCCCAAAAAATCAAATATTCCTCACAGGTATATTTTGGTACATTCATGGCATCTTCTAAATTGGTCTTCCAATTTGTGAACCAGTATTCATTACTGTATTCAATTTGATCTAGAATAGTCACAGTATTACAAGAGAAATAAAATAGCTAAAGTACTGAGAAAGCATATCCAATAGGGCTGAAGATGGGTCCTAGGTGGTCTGATAAAAAATGGACTGCATTTAAGGCAGCAGCCCCCAACCTTTTGGGCACCAGGGACCAGTTATGTGGAGAAGTTTTTCCACAGACCAGAAGGGGCGTGGTTTCATGTGCTGCCTGCATCCCATGGATGGCGCTTTGCTTGTTTGAACGGCCTGGTTTCTGGCATGATGCGGCCTGGAGCCGATCCAAGGAGTGGGGGTTGGGGACTCCTGATTTAAGGAGTTATCAAATTCCTGCCATAATATACAGAGAGAGCCATTTTAATCTAGATAACTGGAGAGCTGAAGGGTACTGCTTTATGGCCTCATCCATCATCAGTTTTTCAGGAAAACATCATGACAGGAGAGAGGCTGTTTCATATCTACTAAGTTGCAGAAAGAGAGTGCTTTATCCCAGTTGGAATGCTCAGCTATCCACAGTTACTCTGCAGCTGAAGGCATATTCAGAATTCATCCATCTAGACCAGGCGTCCCCAACCCTCGGTCCGTGAACCAGTACTTGGCCGCAACATGCCAGCAACCGGGTCACGCAAACAAGCAAAGCCCCATCCGCAGGATGCAGGCAGCACATAAAACCACGCTCCCTCCTGTCCATAGAAAAATCTCTCGTCACCGGTCCCTGATGCCCAAAAGGTTGGGGAACTCTGATCCAGACTCACTAATTTAAGTTGGTTGTTACTGGTCACTAAAAAGAGGGGGTCAACCTATTCTCCAAAGCACCTGAGAGAAAGACAAAAAGGAACAGATGGGAGCATAAGATAGAGCCAACCTAGAATTAAAGAGAAATTTCTGGTCAATGAGAAGAATCAATCAGCGGATCAAATTGCCTCCAGAAGTTGTGAGTGCTCTATCACTGGAGTATTTTTTTAAAAGAAGTGTTTGGATAGTCATTTGTCTGGAATGATATACGAACTTCTGCCATGGGCAGGAGGTTGGACTAAAAGCCCTCCAAAGTCCCTTCCAACTCTGTTAACTTCGACTTGCTTTTTCAGACTGATAACAATTTGCCAAGGGTCTCATGTAGGCTCTTTTTTAATCAGAGAACTCGGAGATTGAAATTGGCAACTCAGTTACCATCACTCCATTGAGGTCTGCCAGAGAATGCTGAAGGGACTTGTTGGTTTGAATAAGGAAGAGGGTAAAGCTCTTTGCTGTTCCCATAATGACAGCCTTCCACCAGAAAATGTCCAATTGTACTGTGTGATCAATACTGAGCATGAAAAGAACATCTGAATGGATTCAGCATGGTTTAAAAAAGAATTCTGCAGGCTGTTGTGCTTTGCATAGATCAAACTGCAATTCCCATATTTTTATACATCATGAGCCTAGTAGTTATGGGAAATGGGTCTTGCCATCCAAAAAGACTTTACACATCTGGATGATTTATCATTGCTTTGCCCAAAATTTCAAAAATCACATGGTAGCCAAGGGTAAGTAGATATATTGTAAACAGACAAATGAAGATTGACTTTGCTGCCACTTGATGGCTATAGTAGAATACAGCAAGCAATAAGGGCAGGTCCAAGCAATCACAGTAAAGAGCAGTCTGCGAGCCCTTGAGTAATCAGAAGGATACGGCATGCCAGCATAAAAATAGTTGCCTCATCCCTGAGTCCTATTCTGCCTCAATAAGAAAGCGGGCAAGTGGGACTTGTGTTACAGGTTTAATGTGCAATAAATTATGGAAAGTGAAATCCACTGAGTTTGTTCCGTCTTTCACCAATCATTATCTTTAAGAGGTGGAGGACAGGACTGGGCAAGTATAAGCGGGTATTTTGAAATAATGCATGTTCAAAAAATAATTGAGCTGGCAGATGGCAAGCCTGGAGGAGTGATATGGGATGAAGCAGGAGGAAGCTCTTCTGCCTGGAGGTCAGTCTCTGCACTTCTGACCTGGCAGTTGGGCTACCAGGTATAGGTAAGGGATGAAATGAGAGGAAGTGATAAGTAACAAACAAGTTCCATCTCTATCTACTTCTACATGAAAATGGCAACAAAGGGCTGTGGTTACCAGAAAAGGCACCATGACATAGGAGCAGACAAAATTGAGCCACTGCACAAAAGTAACACAAACAGGAAAAGTATAGATGTGTTTTATTTAACTGTGGTCACGTGAATATCTTTGTCAGCAGTGGAAAACCATTAATATATTCACAAGTGATAATGGGCAGAAGCCAATTCTTTCTCAGTTTAAATAGGACTTTGGTACAGCATAGGGCTAGAAGCGAGATGAAGGCAATGTCCTGGAGCACGTTCATGGTGGGGTGAGAACAGCATGAGGATAAGTCCCAAATATTTGCCAAGATAATATGAAGGTTAAATAGAAAGAGAATGCAAGAGAAGCAGATGGAAGTAGATTTTTGTGCACATTAGAAATCCAAAAGTCTGCTTAAAATTTCAGAGAGAATCTTACAAAAAGGGCAAGAAACTGTCAGTAAATTCCCTACAAAGTAAGAAAAGACCTGGAAATCAATTATTTTATTTTACAAAAATTCCAAAAAGAGGGGTAGTTTCATCCTTACCACCAAAACTGTATCATGTTGTTTGCCATGGATAAGAAAGTGGATAAAATGGTTCAAATAGTAGAATTGCAATTTTGGAAGAGACTGCTTTAGCTAATGGACATCATTGATACCACACAGAAATACAGGGGAGGATGAAAATCTTAAAAGGGCATGTCATCAGACAGTTTGATAAAATATGGAATGCCATAAAAGAAATAATAAACTCAACAATTTCATCCCTAACTTCTCCCTTATGTGCTTTTCATGTTGGGATAATTACAACATGAAAAATATAATATTTATGAAGATATAGTTGATTCAGATTCCACAAATATATTAAAAACACAGCAAGAATTAGTCAGTGAAGGCTGGAACACATCATAGCTGATGTAGTTACAAATAGTGGGAAGGATAAAATCAAATCTCAAAAAGGAAGGAAGGATATTAAGAACCCCCCCCCCCCCAAATTTGAAATTCTCATACAAAATCAGCAGCGCCTATTAGGTCTTATTATATAAACTCTTATTTAGATATGATACACAGATAGAACAAACTAACTGCATAATAAATTAGATGGAAAATTTCAAAGAAATAGTTAGAATACAACAATGGGAAGAATTATGGACCAAGTCAATGAAATTCACAAATTATAATTTAAAGGAAAATAAGTACAAAATATTTACAGATGGTATTTTACAACTACATCATTAATATTCAGTATGGACAAATCATATAGTAATAATAAATGTTGGAATGTCATGAAACAGAAGGAAGATTTAATCATATGTAGTGGACTTTAAAGAACTTAGAATTACTTGGAAGATGTACATAAAGTGATGCAGATAATCTTGGAATTTAAATCTGAAATGAAATTGCAATGGTTTTTATTAGGGATAATCTCAGAAAAAAATTAAGAAGAAATATAATTTAATCAAATATAATTTAATCAAATACTGCTTACAGCAGTAAGAATACATTTTTCCCAATATTGGAAGAAAGATACGATTCCGACAATATCTGATTGAGAATTTAAACTTGGAGAATAAGCAGCAAAGGGAAAATTAATAGTATACTACTTACACAATAGAAATTTAACTAAATTTAAACAAAAATGGTTCCCATGCATACATCGCACAGCATGATAAATATAACCACTTGCAGAATAGTTTTTAAGGGGCCCAATGTTCACAAATATCATAAATTAGCAAATGTAGAAAAAGGGAGAGTCAAAAATCAGTAGTTTGGCTTATTATTGTTATGTCTTTTATTTATTTTTCAGATATTTTAATTTTTGTTAAATTTGCTTTAGTTCTTATAGTATTTTCTTTGTCAACATCTCTTCATATATATATATATATATATATATATATATATATATATATATATATGCAACATACATACAAACATATATACTAAGTAATAAAATGGTGATCTTAATATTATACTTTTAGACTGAAACTATTGTCTCATAACTATTACCTTGATATGAAATACAACGGCTTAAATGTTATACCCTATTTTGGATGAAAAGTCATATAATGTTATGTTTTCAACATTGACCATATGTTATTAATATTGATAGAATGTTTACCTTTTTCTTCCTATTTTCAATACTTTAAGCTTTATATATAATAGAATGTTCATTAATTTGTAATCATATTACACAAATATTGCATTTAAAAATATAAATCTAGATGTCTGCTCATGACTGTATCTCTCAAAATTATACTTTGTCATCCAGCACTTGGAATTCTATATAAAGATAATACAAACATTTTCATTTCGTGTATCACAAATTAGATTGTCAAATGCAAAAAAAGAAAAAACAAACACAGCTTAGCCATTCATCCAGAAACAAGAATAAGAGATTATACAAGGAATCTCTTCAGGTTCTTTGTAACTTGCCTTCTTAGTGTACTCTACTCACAAGCATGTAGTACAGGCTGAAATGCCCTAATTTTGTCCAGTTCTGCTGATCCTGAATACAAAGCACATCTGAATTTGCAATTATAGCAGAACAAAAGCAATGCAAATTATACGGTGAACTGTTTCCACTGAATTCATTAACTCTGAAATATTAGACTGACAACAAGGCTGCTGTTCTGAAATGTTGGAGTTTTGGGTCTGCAAAACATCCAACAGCAATATTTTCCCCCAGAAAAAAATACTCTCTATGTTCTAGCTCAAAATACACATGTAATTTAACATACTGTTTACCAAATGGGATATATACACATATGCACACATCACACACACATACACCACTTTGAATTGAGCCAAATGTCTGCATTAAGATGTTGTAAATCTGGATAGACAATTCTAGGCCCAATACATTTCAAAACTATGTAGTGCTCCATGCATGCAGAGGACAACATTAATAAAATCCATAAATCCATTAATCCCACCAAATGTTGGCTAGATCCTACCTCTATTATTTTGTCAAACGAGTATTGAAGCCACAAAACAGCTCCAAAATCCAGGGAAGACTTCCTGTGTCTCCCTGTCCATTGCATTCCGAATGTGAAATCCAAGTTTTCTGCATTTCTTTACTACTAGCATGACTTCATTGTATTCAGGAACTCATATCCTTGAAAAACATGAAATTTTCATTCAGCTTCCACGCTGAGATCCTACATTCTGTTAAGTATCCCTTCCATTCCATTTCTGTCTTGGGGGGAGGGGGGAATAAATAGACCTAAATCATAATACTTGCACAGCCACACTTTTAGGTGTGTCCCAGATCATTTGCTGATCTGGATGGTTTTTCACCTAATCCTACTCATACACATGCAAACACACAGAGTCACACATTCATGTATGCATGTATACTCATCACACATTCATGTATACATGTATACTCATCAACTAAATGACAGTCTCACTGAAGCCCAACCCATCTCTCTCTCTCTCTCTCTCTCCCTTCCTCCCTCTCCCCTCTTCCTCTCTCTCTCTCTCTCCCTCCCCCTCCTTCTCTCTCTCTTTCCTTCCCCCCTCTCTCCCCCTCCCCCTCCCCCTCTCCCTGCTCCCCCCCTCTCTCGTTGCCCATCTCCAAACACAAACAAAACAACCTATGGGAACAAACTCCAGAAAAGGTGTGGTTTTATACCTACATGAGATTAGGTGTTCAAGAACTCCAAAAGGAAGAAAGAAAATTTTTCAAATGCTGTTTCAACAGCTTTCATTTATGTAACCTAGGTTTATATAGCTTCCAAACATTCAGCGGTTTTATCCCCTACTTTGAAATTCCCCAAATCATTACGATAAAAGAACAAAGAGGGAAGGAGATGGGGGGGGGGGCAGATTTATAGAAAGCAGAACCAGGGAAAAGATTAGATGCAGAGCCCTTGTGACAGCCCCTCCCCCATGAGTTGTAAATGTCTCCCACTAACAGTGGCAATGACCAAGAGAAGGTTGATGCCAGAGAGAGAGAGAGAGAGAGAGAGAGAGAGAGAGAGGAGAGAGAGAGAGAGAGAGAGAGAACAGAAGGAGGAGAGAACAGGCTCAGTCTGCATTTCCATTTCCCAAAAAAATGTAAAGGAAAAAAAAATTAAGGTGATTAGAAAGATTTTCATTCTCTGAAGAACCATTTAGACAAATTGGCTGAGTTCACACATTATGCTCAACTAAATATGGTTTATGCCTGAGAGGTAAATAAGACTATTGGGGCTTATTTGTCAAACCATGGTTAAGACAATCTTGAGGGAACAGGTAATTGTTTAACTTGCTCTACAACAGTGCTTTTAAAACTTTTTTTCTCAGACCCCTTCCCACTTTAAAAAATTATGGAGGTTGCTTGTATGGGTTACAGTTATTGATATTAACTATATTAAAAATGATACATTTGCTGCCCTTTCTCAAAATTGTGATGAGATTTAAATATTGTATTTTGCAACATAGGCTGGCAAATAATTTTGACCTGTGGACCCTTGAGAGTCTTGGTGGGGACCCCCAAAAGTCCTAGGACCACACTTTGAGGACACAGAGCAGCTATGAAGTTACCTTTCTCCTAAGGTGGCTTGCATCAGTTATTAAGGGCCAGCTGGGAGCAAAGCAATTCAGCATCACCGACAAAAACATTAAGCACACTCCTTCGCACGAAGTCCTTCTTGGTTTGTTCCCTACCTCTTTTTCAGTGATCTTTACAGGAAAATCGGAGGTTACCAAACTTCTGGCCCCAGCTTAATTTCATAGAAGACGGATGGAGACAGGAGAAAAAGAGGCGGAGCCAAATAAATACAGCATTGGGGCGGGGGAGGGGGGAAGGATTTTGCACATTTATCAGTTCAAGTAGGATGGTGGAAGAAAGAAAAAGGAGGCGTTCCCCAATTTAGTTCAATGCCTCTGCCTTTTCTCTGAAGAAATATGCTAACAGAAGAACTGATCTTTCACTTTCATGTGTACCTAAACTATGGTACTGTATGATTCCTCTTCCCCTGAATTAAACTATGCCAGAATATATATTTTTACTGCCCACTAGGTGGCAGATCAGGACTTCTGACCAGCTATAGTACTGTAATTCTGCAAAGCGTAAACCTACCAAAAACATAACTGAAAAAGACAGACTAAAAATAAAAGTTAAAATAAACAAAAAAATGGTAAGAGAACACCTGTCCAATCTTGATGAACATAAATCACCAGGACCTGATGGACTACACCCCAGAGTCCTGAAGGAGCTGGCAGATGTGATTTCAGAACCACTGTACCATATCTTTCAAAAATCCTAGAGCACTGGGGAACTACCAGAGGATTGGAAAAGAGCTGATGTAGTTTCCATCTTCAAAAAAGAAAAAAACAGATCCAGGAAACTATAGACCAATCAGCCTAACATCAATACCTGGGAAGATACTGGAAAAGATAACAACAACAACAACAACAAAAACCAGATCTGCAAACATCTAGAAACAAACGAAGTTATAAGCCAACACAGGTTTATTAAAAACAGATCATGCCAAACCAATCTTATTTCATTCTTTGATCAGGTGACTAAGTTGGTGAACCAGCAGAATGCTGTGGAAGTAGTATACTTGGACTTCAGCAAGTCATTCAACAAAGTAGACCACAACCTGTTTCTTGGAAAGCTTAAAAAAAGTGGGATAGACAGCATCACCATCAGATGGATTTTTAACTGGCTGATAAACCGCACTCTATGAGTAGTCCTTAATGGTACTATGTCTACATGGAGGGGAGTAAGCAGTGGGGTACCACAAGGTTCTGTCCTAGGCCCAGTACTCTTCATTATCTTCATAAATGACCTAGATGAGGGAATACAAGGGGAACTTATCAAATTTGCAGATGAAACTAAGCTGGCAGGAATAGCCAACACCCTAGATGATAGGCTCAAGATCCAGAGGGATCTTGACAGACTTGAACACTGGACCCTATCTAACAAAATGAAATTCACTGTAGAGAAAAGTAAAGTCTTACACTTAGGCAAGAAAAGTCAAAAGTACACATATAGATTGGGTGAAACCAGGCTTAATAGCAGCAACTGTGAAAGGGATCTTGGAATCTTATTAAACAATCAATTAAATGTGAGCCAACAGTGTGTGTTGGCAGCCAAAACAGCCAATGCAATCCTAAGTTGCATTAATAGAGGGATTCAATCAAAATCACGTGGAGTACTAATACCACTCTATAAAGCCCTAGTAAGACCACATCTAGAATACTGCAACCAATTTTGGCTTCCACACTATAAAAAAGATGTTGAGATTCTAGAAAAAATGCAAAGAGCAACAAAGATGATTAGGGAACTAGAGGCTAAAACATATGAAGAATGGTTACAGGAACTGGGCATGGCTAGTCTAGTGAAGAGAAGGACCAAGGGAGACATGATAGCAGTGCTCTAATATTTGAGGGGCTGCCACAGAGAAGAGGAGGTCAGCCTATTTTCCAAAGCACCTGAAGGCCAGACAAGGAATAATGGATGGAAACCGATCAAGGAGAGATTCAACCTGGAAATAAGGAGAAATTTCCTGACAGTGAGAACAAGCAACCAATGGAACAGATTGTCCTCAGAAGTTGCTGGTGCTTCAGTAGGGACTCCTGCTTGGGCAGGGGGTTGGACTAGATGACCTACAAGGTCCCTTCCAACTCTGTTATTCTATTCTATTCTATTCTATTCTATTCTATTCTATTCTATTCTATTCTATTCTATTCTATTCTCAAAGTGATTAATTATGTGAGTACTGTATGCTCAGAGACACATTGTTCAGAAACCTAACTCATGCTTTCAAATATGCTGAGGTTCTCTGTATTTAAGCCATGCATTCTCCTGACCCCCATTTAGGTTGATCTTTTGAAATCCAGAAGGGCAAAGAACTGTCGTTCTCCTTGATGCTGGAGTTTCCCACAAGAACTTCTGCCATTAGATTAAAAAAGAGCAAGTTCCATGCTGTTTAATCAGCAGTATTCTTCTGTTACAGAGATCAGTCAATTCACCAGAACTGATTGCATGCACAGACCAAAAGGGTTGGCTGCTTAGATCATCAGTGGAAAAATAAAAACAAAATTCAAATATCTTCCCATAGTAATCCTGGAAGATTAACATTTCTTATATATGCACTTCTGTCATATTTCACAATGTGAAGAGTCAGAATTACTCCAGGCTGATTAAAATCCATCCCTGCACTGTCTCTAAAGTACTGTTGCATAGTGAAAATGCTTTATTATAAATAACATAGAATGCCTGGTGTTTGGGCCACTTGACTCTTAAAGCAGTGAGAATGACTCAACAGAAAAACAGAGCGTAATTTTAATTGGCCTGAAAGCTATCTAATGTTTTTCACTCAAAAAATGACATATTTGGGGGGCAGGGGCATTTGTTTTGGCCATTGCTAAATTGCACTACTAAGAATAGGACTATTGAATTTGGGTTAAAAATTGGTCATCCAAGTATAGGGTTGCCAGAGATTTTTGCAGTCCAGGTATGATAACTCTCAGAATCCCTTTTGAGGCCTAAATCAATGGACCTTCCTTCCTCCTCTGCTGCTGACTCTTTCTGGTAGGTGAACATATGCACAGTTAGGCCAAACTAGAAGAATTAAAATGCATTTCAATCAGATGAGACAGATACTATTTGCAGAACTTCAAGGAAAGAGGAAAAACTAAAGATTATTCTCTAAAGCAGTGTTTCTCAACCTGGGCAACTTTAAGATGGATGGACTTCAGCTCCCAGAATTCTTAAGCTGGCTGTGGAATTCTGGGAGTTGGTCCACATGCCTTAAAATTGTCAAAGTTGAGAAACACTGCTCTAAAGCAAAGTGAAGGGAGTGCCATAATGCCTTCAATCTCCACTTTGAGTGCGCTCACCACCTATCATTAGAGCCAAAACCTGGGTAGCTGCCCACCATCCATTTCCATCTAGCTATCATCCTTCTTTATCCATGGGGAGCCCAGCCCCCCAGGCTAAAAGAGAGAAAGAATAAATGAGATTGTAGCATTGGTGAGTCAAATAACTTTGGAGAGCAAATTCAGCTTTGTGGGGATGCAATGGGACAGGATACATGATAAGGGAGTCAGAAAAAAAGGGAAGGGTGATAATACAGTATAGATAGCAAGAATATCTATTTATGAGTTATAAATGAAGGGCACATTTATATACAGGAATTGTGGGTCACCTTGAGATAAACAAAAGTCAAGAAATATATTCCTGGGGAGAAGAGATACTTGTGTTACATGTTATTTTGGATGGATGGACAGACAGGCGGCAATCATGCAACAATGGAGTTACTAAAAGTAAATACCCACAATTAGAGTTTTGGTATAAACTTTCATAGGGTTGATTGAAAAGGTTCTTTTTTTTACTCAGTGTAATTGAAATGTTTATTTAAAACAATCGCATTTAATTAGCTAAAGCAGCAAAGGTTGTATTATACTTAAACAACCCCTAAAAGAAATACAGTCAGTAATATTTTAAAAGCTTATTTAAAGTAGGACTTTGTTGCTATGCAGAAGCCATGCAACAGCTGCCTGATAGCACATGAGAATATTTAGACATTCAACTATTATCTATTCTGCTTGACATCCTTTCTCAAGTAGTACTGGTAATTCTTTCATTACCTCTAAAAGATTTTTTAATGTGTGGTGGTATTGGCTGAGCACAAAACTTGCACACAAAGCAGATTCTCTGCAAGGGAGCTATGATCTTTCCTTCAATCCATCAGATCAGAAATACTGTCTGCTCATCAGGTTGAGGACAGCTCAAGTTTCTTCACTGAATATACTAAGATGTATCAGAAATTGCTTTTGCATCCATATTTCATTTGTAAGGAAGGGAGGGAGGAAGGAAGGATATTCACATTTTGCACCTTCTTGTGGGTAGTTCTTTAAATAAAATTCCAAGCCTTTGGGGTTTAAAATCATCATGGCACTAGCCAGGAAGTTCTACTATAATGAGATTCAGTGAGGCTTAATAAATAAAGCAGGTAAAGGATAATAATCTTTGACATCTCTATTACTATCAGTCTTGACACAAATTCATTCTCTTTATGTGCCTGATCCTCAGCAACTAAAAAGGCTGAAATGCATTTCTTTGTAGCCCCGAGAGGGACAAGAAGCAGCCTTGAGGTTCTCAGGGGCCCTGCTAGCAGGTAATTGAATACTATAACTTGGATACTGTCTACTCTGCTGCTACAGAGATTCTTAAAGCATAAATGTGAAGAAACAGTGCTTGGACTGAAGGACTGCATAGAAAGCAAGACCATCAAAAACACTACCTCCACTACCTTGATCAAGGGAAATCCTTCTACATTTGCATGCTAATGTCAGACTCCTACAGGTGGTGCCTAGTCTTTCTATTTTGTATTTGGCACACTGGGAAAATCTGAATGAGAAACTGGTATAAATATGCTTCCACAACAACAACAATAAAACGGTGAAAGAAAAGCTATAGTTATCAATTTATTATGTAGGTCCATTATTTTTGCATCTGCCTTATGTCCGGAGCAAAGGTACATCATTCTGGGTTAATTAAAGCACCAGTTTCACACACACACACACACACACACACACACACACACACACACACACAAGCCCCTTCTGTCTCTCATTGTTCCTGAATTTCATCCCCTTGGAGGAAGATAACTTTTATCTTCAGAAGGCTCTTGTATATTTTCTACATTATTCAGGATTTTTCCCATGGGGGGGGGATCACTTTTCCTCCTCAAATCTTTATAAACACATTCTTGATTGATTGGAATCCTAGGCTCATTTCCATGGATGTATATCTTATTGAGCTTCAGCTGGCTTCACATATTGTGTGAACTCACGACTGAACATACCATAGTGGCCTGTTTTATATATTAAGTTGGAAATTATGGCTGGGTTCATGCATTATTCTAATTCAAAGTCAAATCATACAGTGGTTGGGGGGATGCATCAGGCAGCTAGCGGACTTGCTATGAATGCAAGAAACTCAAACTCTTTCCATGTATTCAATTTTGCAAGAACGATAAAGAAAAAAATATGTGTGCTGTTTCCTGATAGCTCACTGAAGATAACTCATTGAAAATCAGCTATTTGCCTGATTTGATGCAATCTCTCTCTCTCCTCTTGTTGCTGCTAAAATAATCCACAATAGGAAGTAAACTAACCTGAAGAATTTATGGGAAATCTTCTGAGCGTAGGTTGTAGTTCTAAGAAGCCAACCGCTTTAAGTTTCAGGCCAGAGGGAGTACATTTCCTTCCCACGCATTTGACAGTGATCAGCTCAAGTAATCTGCAGGTTCAACATGTGAGTTTTCCTTGATATCTGTGTGGCACTCTCCTCCTCCCCACCTCCTCCTTTCCTGGGCCCTGGTTTGATCACTAGCCTTTGGGCAGGTGGGGGGACAGTGTGTGCCTCAGGCAAGGAGCAACTGGCTTCAGAAGGGATTGCCCCACAGCAATAGCTTGTTCCTCTTGCTGGTTTTGACATTTACTAGGTGAGAGTGAAGGGTCCCCAAACTCTTGAGGAATGTTAATTGGCTAAAGCTGTAGTCAATGCAAAGCAGTTTGGAACAGGGCAACCAATTGTATCTACTTGTAGCTGAGGTTTGTTTTCAATTTGTTGTTGTTTTTCCAGGAGCTGCCTGTTGGGATGATTTTGGTACCTTTTTGTGCAAGGAAGGAGACTAAGGATCACAACAGAGTAATATTTATGTGATCCTTTTGTTGGAAATTGCTATATGGCTCATCTTTTCTGATAATGGAGCCTGGCTAATGACTAGAGCTTCTCTCTATCAGTTCTTCAGTCTGCAGAAAATTATACTTGCATAAGCATTGTTGTCACAATGGTAATTCCTACCTTCCACAGGCACCATGCCAGAAAATGCTGTTGCCTTCATTTATTGGGTACAGGTCACTTTAAGGAAAAGGATTAATGGGTTCCTCTAGATTTGTTTTCCTGTCCTCCCCTCAAACATTACTAGCTGGTAGGAAAACATCCCTGAACCACTCTCCTTAATATGGGATGGCAATAGGAAAAAATAGAATTTTTGACACATGGCAGGTTTGGTCTGGTTTCCTGCAAATATCTTGCATGGGGTGTGTTCAAAGGATCCAGCAGCACCTGGCTTTAGTCCTACTTCAGAACAGTGCTATTTTATAATAGTGGGGTTTTTAGGATGGTACTAAACCTTGATGTTATCCCCTGTATCTGCTATATCTCCAAGATGATCTTTGGCTCAACTCAGATCAGTCTGAAGTAGGTCACTGATACATGGTGGTGGTAGAGGCACAAGGAAACAGGGAAGAGATGCTGCTGCATTTTTTCCCATCTCTTGTTGACTAATAGTCTGACTCTTTTTGGAGATGGGTTTAATGCTATTCTAGAAGTCAACTGAGCTTTTTTTTTAAGCCCAAACAACAGCTGAGTGGCATGAGAACAGTGTACCATGAAGTATCAAAACAGACCTGCTTTACCATGCACCCTAGCCACCACCACCACCATCATTTATCAATTTCTGTTCAGGTTGAACAAGTTCTCCAAGCTGAGGATTGACTTCCAGATTTTGTAGGCACAGGAGGAGAGTTAAGTTTCAAAGAATCAAACTGCCCCACTACCCAAAGCAGAATAGCCCCAGAAGGCAATGTTCAGAGACTGGAGAAGGGGAGGCATGCCATAACAGCCTAACACAATCATTTGGCCCTGGCTTGATAATATCTCTACTATTAACAAAAGAACATCAATAGCAATAGTGTTGAGGTTTATATACTGCTTTACAGCCCTCTCTGGGTGGTTTACAATGTAAGCATTATTTGCATATTGTCCCCAGCAATCTGATTCTCATTTTACTGACCTCAGAAGGATGGAAGGCTGAGTCAACCTCGAGCTCCATCAGGATCAAGCTCCAGGCTGTGGGCAAAGTATGCCTGCAATATCATAATTTAACCACTGCACCACCAGGGCTCAACATCAGACTGCATGTACAGCAAAACTGACATTGGAGAAAACACTATCTTAACTCTAGAATGGCTAAGAACAGCTGATTAAGGTAAGGGCTGGAGGTAAGACAACATAATAAAGAAGAGAACAGTGAGATACCAGAGCATATTTGTGCAATGGTGTTGCAATTGGGGGGGGGGAACAAATTGTCCTTAGTTGTGCTTCTGTGGGCTTTTCCTCACTTGAACCTAACCAAGGGACCAACATGGTGTGACAACCGGTTTTCTGACTCCTCAGTCTGCAAGCAAGACAAGCTTAAATTGTTCTTAATTGTGCCAGTGTTAAGGCAGTATTTTCTTTTTATCTGAACACCATGTTGTATATAGTATATTTATGTATACTATATATGTATGTGTTGCGTATGTGTACACTTTGAGAGCAAGCAACTAAATTTCATTTTTAATGTGTGCCATTGTGCCCGCAGTAAAAAATGACAAAAAAGGTTATCTATCTATTTGTATAAACTCTATTAAGCTTTCTCATTTGTTGCTTTGAATGTTCAAACAAATATTGTAACTGGGAACAAAGGTAATAGAGCCAGTTTAGGGATCAGTGATATATATAGCAAATTCAAGATGGTGTATTTTAGGCCAATGTAAGGATAGCACTATAACTTGGTAATCTCATCTCATCTTAGAGAGTTCAGCTGATGCAGAATTATGTTCATGGGTCCTTAAAGGGGCAAGGTAGCATGATGGTTTCACAAGTCCTCATGCACAGGAATCACTGAATTTTGTTAGGTGTTTTGTTTTTCTCATGCAGCCAGACCAATGCACACCCCCTGCTGGTTCCATTTTAAATGCCTATATGATTGATGTTGTAATGGTCACTGCTGGGCCTATAAGGTGAAAGGTAAGGAATGTCTCCTTAAACCATTTCCTAGGGAAAAGGCACCCCTTCCTTTGGGAGTCAAAACAATGTAATAAGCTGTAGCTGTAAATTACATTTTATTTTAAATAAAATAAATAATAAAACTTTCCCTTTCACTTTAAATGCCCTCTTATGAGGCAAATATATACATATACTCCTATAACACTGCTAATATCACAAGCAGTGTATTAGAAGTAATTGCCTGTTGAAAGGTACAAAGGACAAGATTGTGGAGGAGCCCATGGGATGCATTGCTGGCTTGTTATAATTTGGAAGCACTCAGAGTTTCTAAAAGGCATAAAGAGAACTATGCTAATCAGTGTATGATGGACAGCAGAGTATATGAAACTACAGTCAATAAGCACAAAAGGTAGGGTCTCAGACATGGTAAAACATGTTTTCCCCTTTCTCTCTTCAAACTTTTGGTTTTAACACTGCATCCTTTTTTTCCTGGGAATGGGAGGTGCTGGAGGGCTTTTCCTTTCAACTTCCATTGCACATGTGCTTAGATGAAGTAGCGTCTATGACTAGGAATCAGCTGTCTTGAGATGACTGCAGTGTGCAAAGAGTGAAAGTCAAGATGGAATACTTACCCATTCACCACAAACCTGTGCTGTTCTGAATTACAGATCTGTGTAACTCAAGTGTTTTCCAACTTAGGAACTTTAAGCTGTGTGGACTTCGACTCTCAGAATTCTACAGTTAGCCTGTTAGTGAAATTCTACAGCTACAGCCCATGAAAGCTTCTGACCTACAATAAACGGTAGGTTAATCTTCAAAGTAATATCAGAGTCTTCTGATTTTTATATTGGGGTTAGGAGCTACTAATGTCTTTTTTACCCTGGTATGAAGGAAACTCTGAAGAGATTTATATGACTGCAAAACCTCCCTCCACTCCTAGCCACCTCAGGATCCTGCTACTATATAATTGTATACAACTATGGTTACAGCTTTTGAAGAAGATGCCTACCTGCAAAATTGCTAGCATGATTTCCTTGATTAAAGCCAGCAAATAGGCTCTTAGATACAATAGATAAATGATGGCCTAGCTTTTATCTGCCTTATAGCAAATGCTGTTTCTTCCTCCACTGCCACCACCTTGGAAAAGCCTATGGAGATTCTCAGTCATCCAGGTCATGGTTGTCCCAAAGGTGCTTTTTTCAAGGAGGCAACTGGACTTTCTTGTGTTTCTTTTGAAGACATTTCACTTCTCATCCAAGAAGCTTCTTCAGCTCTGACTAGATGGTGACAGTGAAGAGACACAAGCCAGAAAACATCCTGCAGCCAAAAAGGCTCAATACACATTTGCACTACTCAGGTGACCCTGAGGACACAGGTAAACCTCCAAATGGCTTCAAAGACTCTCTAAAAGAATGCAAATAACCAGCTATCTGCAAGCAATATAAATCCTTCCAGTCCCCACTATTTAGTCAGAGCTGAAGAAGCTTCTTGGATGAGAAGTGAAACGTCTTCAAAAGAAACACAAGAAAGTCCTGGAAAAAAAAGCACCTTTGAGGCACCTTGGGAAAGGACACATGTACATACTATGACCTAGAAACATGAATGGGAATGTACTAACAATTTATGTCATTTCTTTGTTGTGTTGAATAGAGGTGAAATATTTTGACACTCCAGGTCCTGTAGTAGTTTGGGTGGGACACTTGTTAAAAGTGTTTCTTTCATTTGCTCCTTTGGAGGAAGAGCACTGATTCCTGCATGCTATTCTTGGTCCATATTCTTTAATCCAAGTTGGAATGAACTATGACAGCTTCAAAACAGATTGGCGTACGGGCTGTATGGAAGTGCTCTTAGAAAGGGAGCAGTTTCAAAGTGATATGTGATACAGGTAGACCTCGACTTACAACAATTCATTTAGTGACCGTTTGAAGTTACAACGGCACTGAACAAAGTGAGTTATGACCATTTTTCACACTTACGACCGTAACAGCATTCCCTTGGTCACGTGATCAAAATTCAGACATTTGGCAACTGACTCATATTTATGACTGCTGCAGTGTTATGGGGTCATGGGATCCCCTTTTGTGACCTTCTGACAAACAAAGGCAATGGGGAAGCCAGATTCACTTAACAACTGTATTCCTAATTTAATAACTGTAGTGATTCACTTAACAACTGTGACCAGAAAAGTGAAATGGGGCAAAATTCAATTAGCAACAGAAATGTTGGGGCTCAATTGTAGTCGTAAATTGAGGACTACCTGTGTCTTCTGTCACTCTGAAGAACTGAGAGCAGGAACAGAAACCTATGATCCTCGTGCCACACAAAAGAGAAAGAAAGAATGAAAAGAAAACAGGAGTGAACAAAACGGGGAACCTGTCAAAATATTTATCTGTTTCCTTTCTCCTCTCTAGGCTGCTCAAGGGGAGATGCAAAGCTGCCATGTTGGCATTTCTTTGACAGCATTCGAAATGCTGGAGCCAATAGGAGAGTTTGCTCCAATGGGGAAACAGCTATAAGACCAAACATTGAAAAAAAAGCCTCTTCCAAGAACTCCTAGCTTTGCAGCATTTCAACTACACCAGTGAAGGGGGTGAAGGAAATGGAGATGTGGAAGTGCCACAGATATAAAATTACAGAAGGCAGGGGAAAATAAAATGCAAAGAGTCTTCTCTCCCTAGTGCAGGGGTAGGCAATCTCGGATCTTTTATGACTCATGGACTTCAACTCCCAGAATTCCTGAGTCAGCTATGCTGACTCAGGAATTCTGGGAGTTGAAGTCCATGAGTCATAAAAGAGCCGAGGTTGCCTAGTGATTCTTATATGTCCTGGCCCTTGCTTTGCTGATAAAAGAGCTGCCCTCGTAACTGTATGTTGTCCTGATTCTCTTCACTCTCCTCTGTATTTTGCAGCTGATGGGTGCTTTTGGGTATGTGTGTGTTTGAGTCAGTTTTGATACCTGGTGACTGCCTGGATTACAGTTTTCCTGCAAATATTTCAGAAGTGGTTTGCCACTGTCTCCTTCCTAGGGCTGAGAGAGAGTGACTGGCCTACGGTCACCCAGCTGGCTTTGTCCCTAAGTCTGGACTAGAACTCATAGTCTCCTGGTTTCTAGCCTGATGCCTTAGCATTACATCAAATTTTTCAGTATGGAAAACAGTGAGAAAAGGCTGCATAAATCCTACAGCAAGGCCAGGGAGAAAAACTGAGGTTGCCGGGACATTTAGGTGATGTTATATGGAGCTAATAAAAGCTCAAAGAAGGGTTTGTTTAGACCAAAAGAAAAAGATAACAAGGGAGTCTGAGCTTCGTTGTAAATAAATAAGAGAAATAATTTACAAAAAAGATAGAACCAAGCAAAATATTGGGAAAGGAAAAAAATTAAAATGAGATTTAAAAAAATGAGAGCAATGCATCAACTTGTTTTGCCAGTGCATAAATGGGTAGCAAGGGGTTCCTATTGAATTTTGTTCCACCGTTAACTGGGAAATAAAATGGTTTTCTTGCATCCTGCACATTCACAGCTAATATGTCAATGGTGTCCGGGCCGAGAACAGCTGAGAGCAGAGCTAGTGATATTTAAGCTTATACTTTAAGACCTTCATTGTTTTACCAACACGATTGCTTCTTAAGAGGGGTTCAAGATGAAGCAATCAGGATTGAACCTACTTAGAAACTTATTAACATAAATATGATACAATATTTGTGGGAAACAGTGAGGGAATGTTGTTGATGTAACCTGAGATATACATGAATGATTTTGTTATCGACTGATTTCCCTAGCACCACGCTGCTTCCTAAGTATCTGGATGTGAAAATTTGAAAAATTAATAAAACTTGTTTAATAAAAGATGAAGCAATCAGTTCAATTTTTTCCCCCTGACATATGGCTGGTTTTCATGTGAGTCGTGAATTTCCCATTGACCAAAGGCAGCAAATGCTTCTTCATAGGATCCCAGGATTAAAAGATGCCTAGGAATATGTGTGCTGCTGACAAATGGAGGACAGGTAGTCCTCGACTTATAATAGCTCATTTTGTGACCATCACAACAGCACTGAAGAAAGTGACATGACTTTTTCACGCTTATGACCATGTGATCAAAATTCAGAGTGTTGCAGTGTCCTGGGATCACATGATCACCTTTTGCAATCTTCTGACAAGCAAAGTCAATCGGAAAGCAAGACTCCCTTAAGTTACTAACTTAACAACTGCAATGATTCACTGTGGCAAGAAAGGTGGTGAAATGGGTCAAAATTCACTTAACAAAGGTCTCATTTAGCAACAGAAATTTTGGGCTCAGTTATGGTCATAAGTCAAGGACTACCTGTATGTGGACAATCTCTCTGCAGAGAAGCGGAAGGCTTTCTATCATATAGTGGTATGGCCAGCATTGCACTGATTAGCACATGAAAAACAATCCCAGCCTCCAGGAACAAAGGAAGGTTTTCAGAAAAGGAGAAACTCAAAACTTGCTATTTGTTTGGTAAAAAATTTACAGCCAGCAAGTTCGTAAAATCATTTGACTGCTGGATCTGTCAATGCGGGCTGCTTTCCTTTTTATAAGCCTTGGTTTCATTTTTATAATTGAGAAGGGCTTCTAAAGAATCGTAGGCAATTAAGGCTCACTAAGGGATGGAAACCAGATGTGAATGCTTGTAGTTCTGGGCAGAGCTGTAAAACAATTCCAGCAGGGAAGAAAAAGGGCTTAGATCCAGAAACCAAACAGCCACTTCCCACCCCCACCGCCTACAAATATTGTGTAAAGCTTAAACATTTCCAGGTACAGGTATATTGTTTTGCCCATTCTGCTTTTTTAGAATTACCTGTGCCTTGCACTTGTTTTGCCCTGCTCAGTGCTAAGAGTGACGTTGCTTGAAAGGGAGCTGAAGCTTATACCTTCAAGCCTAACATGCCTTTCAAAGTTGCTTAGAAGGATAAATAATCATATAATGGGCTGTAGTAAAAGAGAACATTATTGGGAAATCTAGAATGGCTTTTGATATCTATCCTATGTCACAAATGCACCTTTAATCAAGGAGGAAGAAATGAATGGTAGGTTGAATACATATATATTATCCATGCCAGGGTGAATGTATATATTATCCATGCCAGATCTTTTCCTTTGAAGATCTGCGGTGGGTTTTGTAATATTTGCCAGTCAGAGAGGTATCCTGTATTGCAGGCACCCCTTTAGGGACCAGTGCCAGAGGAGAACCACTCAACAGCTGGTCTGAGCCTACAGATGTCTACAAATAACCCCATCCAAATGCTTGAAAGTATGGAGTAACTACCTCCTTTGTAGCTCATACTTTAGGATGCAACAGAATCACATCACCAAGCTAGAGGCTTGCTTTAGAAGAGGAGTGTTAGTAGACTATATGAGTTCCAGAGAGAGGGTCCTATGTAGTCATGTGAGGAAATAAAGATACCATACGCTCCTTTCAATTTTTTTTTTAAAAAATGCATGCAAAGAACAGCAAGGAGTTATTTGAGACCCCGAAGAACAAATTAAAGAGAATCTTTCCAAAAGAACCAACGCCTACATATGGGATAAAAGAAATGTTTATGCAGTCATATACAATCCAGCTGAGGGTGCAGTTTTGATGGGAGAGCTGTGGAATTATTTTAAAAGATCAGACTGGCATTTATTCTTATCTGGCTAGATTTTTTAGTATTTAAACAACAGCTTTTCTTTTTTATCCAACTGTAATCTTATTGTTATTAATCTGTAAAATTGATGTTTATTGTATGTTTTTGTAATGTACAATCTGGATGCGAGACTTGGATTTTATTTACTGGCACTGTAGGTATTTCTCATTCATACGTGTACTCTTTATATGGTATATTTTACCAGCCTGAACACTTAAATCTTAATACTGGCCGCTTCTTATTTTTTTTACAGAGACCCTTCTTGATCTGGAATTCCACCTTGATACATTTACCTGGAAGTAGGGATCAATGGGGCTTACTTTTGTGTAAGATTTTTTTTTTCTCTTTCTAAATTCTTCCTAAGGATGGAATCTTTTTAAAGGCTCATCGCTATCATGAATTTCATGCCTCTGAATGCATTACAGAAGGTGAGCCCCAGCCCTGATTATATATATACAGGGCAAAATATATAAAATTAAAAAGGGACTCTAGAATTTCTTTTACAGTGGTATTTTTAACTCAACCAGAATCTTTGTGTGAAACTTTAAAATGGAAACAAAATATATAACTATTTAAATATTAAATAAACCATGTTAAATATTATTCTCATGCTAGAAGGTAAGATTCTAATTTTGCTGATAAATCCATATTGGTCCCAGCAAATATGCTGAGAAGAAAAAGTAGGATAGATATAAAGAGTGGTTTTCTTTTCTTTTCTCATACCTGCTTACGGTCTAACTTTAGTAGGCAATGTGTTAAAGATGAAAGGCAATGCTTAAATTCTGGTTTACCTGCACTGCTTTCAACCAGTTGCATACATGTACTATACATATCCCTGGAATAAGCAATGCTATGTAAAAAGCACAAGGAGAGTGAGAAGTACAGTAATAACTTGAAGAAATAGGAACAGGAGAAAAGGAAATCTAACTAAACCTAGTTTCTGTATGCTATCTGCTGCCCATCATCACTTGGGCCAATTGATGCTGTTTTATCGCATAATGCTTTTTAGCATGATAGAGAAAAGGATAGACCAAGTTACCAATGTTAGTTGTGTTCATGTTACATACAGTATTTCCTTCTAATGGTAAAACACCATACCAATTGGTTTGGCCCATAAGTGACAGCAATTTATGCTCCCTTGTGTCTTTCAAAGTGATAAGTAGCTTATCACATTTGCAAGTATTCTTCAGAATTGACACAAATGCATTTTGTACTAGATTCTTCCCACAAAGCCCTCCAAAATGCAGAAATGTAGTGGCATCTGAAACAGCCTTGAATCTCATCTCTAGATCTGGTATGAGACTGCTGCTTTAACAGTGTACCAACAGATGGCACAATTGGCCAGCTTTGGATAAGTTAATTATTATTTTTTTAAAGTAACAGTTGGATTTTTTTAATATATAAAAATGAGATAATTAAAGCTTTACAACAGTGGCTTTATCTTAAAAGCTTCAAAGGAAATGTAAAAAAGCCCCTCCTCTATTCCTGATTGTAATTCATTTCTCTTCTCAGATTCTCAGAAGTATTTTTTTAAGACAAATATAATCGAGAATATTTCTTTGCAATAAAACAAGCATATTATGCTGACTATAATTCCATTACTATTACTTTTTCATACATAGAAGGGCTGCATAATTTTCATATTACTAAAATTATTAAACATCCTGAATACCAGTCCAGAGTTCTTTTCTATGGTAATTTCATTAAATATTATAATTAAAAGATAAAAATTGATACAAATTTAAAAACTAATATAAATAAAATATAGAATAGAATACAATAGAATTCTTTATTGGCCAGGTGTGATTGGACACACAAGGAATTTGTCTCCAGCGCATAAGCTCTCAGTGTACAGACATGCAACAAGTGATAAATCATGATCATAATCATAAAATACTATCATCATAAATCATAAGCTACAGCACTCAGTGATCTAGTCATAGGATACTAAATAAGCAATCAACATAAATCATAAGATACAAACAACAAAGTTATAGTCATAAGTAGCTAAGGAAATAGATAATAGGAAAGATAAGAAGGATAATAGTAATACAGCCCTACTAGATTGAAATAGAAAAGAAAGAAAAATAAGAATACAGTAAAATAAAAAAATGTACAAAGAAATGAGTTCCATTTTCATCACAGTAAGTGTAAACAATTTTAGTAACTCATCACTTTCTCTTAAAATACAACGTCTCTAAAGCCTTGATGTCCAGTGCTGAGCAAGAGTTCATTAAGAGTTGCCAGAAATAACATATTTATTTTAACCATGAATATATAAATCAACTTTATATTCCTTCCTTTTACTTTTAATAATCTTGGTTTTTAGTGTCTTCAAATGCTGTTCTAGAACTTAGTTTCTCCGTTTTTTCTTTGTACCTTCTCACAAAATCCTTCAAAACCTTAAGAATCTTTTGTAAATCCAACATAGGAAAGTTATCCAAGTCACTCTTAGTTTGTTAGTTGTATATCCTTTTTAATTATTGACACCAGCAGTTTCATTTTTATATCTACTGTAGCATATTTTCCATATCATTGTTGTACTCTGTCATTTTTAAATACAAGTTTTCTGGTAAAACTTGTTCCTCTTTCATAACATCTTTTAACATGGTCTATCTATATAATGTCAGACATTTTTAAAAATAATTTCTGGTTCCATTGATCACAAGTCTCCTTTAATACGTCTGATGTTAAAGTATTTTGCTGCATTCTGTATTAGTAATTCACATTTAACTGTTCTTCTCTTTTAATTGTAATCTTTAGTTTTTCTGGTTCCTTCAAAATCCCATGCTATCATGTTTTTTTAAGAGTTCAGAACAACAGTATTTTCCTTCAGGAAGGATTTTTATAATTAATTTCAAAATCTTATGTCAAATCCATCTGGACCCATAATCAATTTGATTCAATTGTATCACTTTAGAATTGAATCATTTAACTACCACTTTGCATGGCCCTAGTGCACAATGACCAAAGGTGGAAAATTCCAATTTAAAATGAACATTCATAAAAGGGTAGAGATATGATGGGATGGGATAAGAAAGATGTTACTCATCATCATGATTACTAATCACAAACAGTATTGACTCAGTGCTTCCAGAGTGATCCCAACCATATTTAAAGCAGAAGCTATTATAATAATTGAACTGAATCAGATAGCTTTCTCCTCTCTGAGGTTAGAACCACAAGGCAAATAAAGATGAAAGAATCTGGTTCATCCTGTCCTCAGAATGATTCTCCCCAAACTATTAATTGATGATTAGGGGACACTCTGTCTGAGAAGAGAAGGAAGGAAGAAGGAAGGAAGGAAGGAAGGAAGGAAGGAAGGAAGGAAGGAAGGAAGGAAGGAAGGAAGGAAGGAAAGAAAGAAAAATAACAGAAAACATCTATAGCCCTGAGAGCCACCTACTGAGTTTGATATATTGACTGCCCAAATGAAAAGAACAGAAATGTCTTCTTAGGTAAACAAAGATGCTGCCCTATTCCTTTAGAGAGGAAACCTATTCAAGGGAATGGATCCATGAAGAGAACACTTAATATCTGGGTTTTATCTAAGAAGACTTTTTTATGTTAGCCTGAAAAACTGTGATGTTTGAATATAAAATCTACCTACAGTATCAGCGATATCACTGTCTAATTTTAGCTCATGCATGAATGCAGGATACAGAGATGGATGGTTGTCAATCTGACTGACCTTCTTTGATCATAGGAGCATGTCCAAGTTCTAACTTTTGCTTTAAAAACTATCAGTGACTACTAATCTTGATGTCTCTGTAATTTATCATCCGGTATCCTTTACAGAGAAAGGCACTCAAAAGGAAACTTTCATGTCTTCCTTTGTTCTTTCTAAGTATCTCATTGATCAACATAGAAAATGAGATGCTGGATAAGATAGGCTGTCAGTCTGAACTTTTAAAAATCCTCTTTTTAATTTATTTAATTAAATAACAATCAATATTTAATTGATTTAGTCAATATTTCTCCTTCAGTTCAAGTCACTGTCTTCCTCTGTCAACTTTCCTATCACATTCCCCAAATATATATTTATACTTGTATTCAACATATGAGGCAATATTCAACATCTGGCAGTATTTGATAAGCAGTAATGTTTTGCTATGTGGCTTAGACTAGAGTTTTGTAATACCAGTACAATTGGACTGATATGAGACATATGTGCATTGCTGAAATGTTGATTTGGTATTGATCATATATGATGTATTTGTAACATGAAAAGTAGATATATATGAATAGCAGGCAATATTGAGTGTTAAGAAAAGTAGTTCCTGAATGTAGGCCTAAGTGATTGTGCCATGATTGTGCCATCACATAGTTCAGGGGTTCCCAACTGGGGGTGCAAGACGATATTCCAGGGGGTACGAAAACTTGGGTTTAGAAGTTTCAAAATTATAGTGTATATGCATAATTCGTTTTGAACTTTTGTAAGGGGTGCGAGAATATATCAGAAGCATTCTAGGAGTGTGGGGTATAGAAAAGGTTGGGAACCACTGATATAGTTGATTTGGGATATCACTATAAAGCATCAATTGTTTTGTTATCAGTTTATTATTATTGCATTTTTAATGGAGAAAGATATTTGTGATGTTTTCCTTTCTCAAGTGACTTCACCAAAATCAAGCAATGAACTATCTTGGATCACGCAGCAATACTGTCACAAGGCCTCTCTAACCAAAGTGGTCAGTCATGATTCCTCTGTGCTCAACCATTGCATTATACAGTAGATTAGCAGTTGGTATGTTACTTTTGATGTATCTGGCAAGAGGCTGTAGAAGGATTTTCTTCCTTCTCTGGGGTTAATCCTGCCTCCCCTATCATCCTTCTTTGATTATAGAGGCCTGCCACTCGGGCAGATAAAACACTTTATTCATGAGGCCCTGACAGGCAGGCAGACATGGAAGATGGTTGAACCAGGAGGCAGTCTTGGATAGGAGTAGGAGGGGAAGATCAGTGGGAAATTTCCAGGGCAGATCAAATAGATGGATCATGAGAGAGAGTTGGGTGATTCACATACCCATGCAAAATGGCTATCTCAGCAGACCCCCACCGTCTATTTCTTGCATTTTAAATTGATCCAAGGGACTGGGAGAAGACTCCATTTGTAGGAAAGGCTGAAAGCCAGTGCCATTCCATTAGTTAAGTCTTTTTTAAAACCAAGCTAGTGAGGAAGGAGTTTCTTTTGAAGATTCAGAGCCCCCCAGTGTCTTTTCTTACATTTTTATCCTCTTCAGTATGTCCATTCTCTTTTCACTTCCTCCTCCTGATCTGGGAATCTCAGCAGAGGAAAGGGAGACACTTTCAGCTTCACATAAAAAAAATTAAGAAGAAGCGTAAGCATCACTGTGTATAAATAGAATTAATCATGAATATCTGTTTCCTGGATATATCTGATTTTTTTAAAAAAATAGTATAGGTGCTGAGTGAGTCTTTGAAGTAAACAGTCCACTTCATCCATATTAACATAATGTTGTTTGTTTGTTTATATCCCACCTTTATTATTTTTACAAATAACTCAAAGCAGCTAACATATTCAACACACCTTCCTTCTCTTTTCTCCCCAAACAACAACAACCCTATGAGTTGGGTTGAGCTGAGAGTGAGTGACTGGCCCAAAGTCACCCAGTTGGCTTTAGTGGCTAAGGTGGGGCTTGAATTCATGGTCTCTGGCTTTCTAATTTAGTGCCTTAACTGCTAGACCAAACTAGTGTTCTAATTCCTGGATTAAGAAGTTAAACATTCACAAGGGAAATTGTTAGTAAATTGTGCTTTCCTACTAAACAGACCTACTTGCCACAACATTGATTTCTAATATATTAACTGATAGTGGAATGCTAAACATGGTTAATGTTTAAAAATTAACTGGTGAAGACACCATGGATTTTTTTCCCTTTGTAGTCCATAATACTTAATTCTATTTTCTCTGATTTCACATTCTCTTTTTTATCATTCAAAAAGTCAACCTTGTATGTTTTGTGCTTCACCCATTTTCAGTCTTTTTATTTGGATCCCATCTTGAATTGCCACTGAGTGGAGGGATAGCCTCCAAGTATTTGAAAATAAATATATTCATAAATACGTACTCTCAGGAAAACATGCATAATAAATCTGTTTTAAATAAATCTAGTTTTTAGAAGATGAAGTTTTCCATTCTGGGTTCAATTGTGACATTGCAGGAATTATTAGGGGAGCAACACCACATGCTTCCCATTTACAAAATGATGGAATGCAAACATTCATATGGGAGATTGTTCTCCCTCTCCATGAATGCAATTTATTTACTGCTTACTTACTTATTCTATGTATTGATGAAGTGGGCTATGATCCATGAGAGATTGTGTGATGATAAATTATTGGTATCTAAATTGCCTCAGGGTTCTTCTTATTTTTGTTTCAATGCACTAACATGTCTATCCTCCCGGAAAATGATTTATAATCAATCTATAAACAATAGACAACCTATAAGCTAGTTTTAATCTAAAACGTTGTTTTCAAATTTTGGATCCACAAAGGGAAGGGTTTTTTTTTTTTAAGAGCAAAGAGTTCTGGGAGAAGGTTTAGTCTTTTCCCTTTCTATGTTGATAATCCTAATCCAGATTATGCCATTGACTGCAATCAAGTAAAAGATTAAGTGGAATAGGGCAATAAATAATTTCTTTTTTGTAAAGTTAAACTTGGTTTTAAGCTTTGCATGTAAGGGGCACAAGGCCAATCACAAATTTCTCAGTTTCATATTCACTTCTGCTTCTGCATATTGGGATAATAATAAAATATGACTATAATTTATTTTACAAAAATATCAATGTTTGTGAGGAATAAAGCATATTTATATCCAAAACACACAATTCTGGATTTAAAATGGCTCCTAACTCTACCTTATCCCCAAAAGAAAGAGAAAGGAACAAACCTCAACCAAAAAAAAGTAGGGGGGGGATTCCTATGCAGTCCTGAACATTTGAAATATGACACATTCTGTGTTACATAAAACAACTAGTTATATCCTTTGGCAGTTTCCCTCATAATGAACAGGATGGTTGGAGATATTTTCCTGTAAAGAAGTTAAAGTGTATTATTACAGCATCATTAATTGACTTGATTATCTTGGATTGTGCAACTGACCTATGTCCCATTCTTGTTGTTTTTCTTGAACATGGGCAAGAGATTGCAACAGGCTGAAAAGTCACAAACACTTAGGCTAGATTCCAGAATTTGGGTGCAGATATGCTTTGTTCCAACTAGTTGTCAAATTAACTGACCTCTAAGATTATTAAAGCACAGCTCCAGATTCCAATTCTTAGCCCATGTTTCATCTTCAGCTATTCAACATTCCAGGTTCGTGCTAATCTGTCTTCTTAATCATCTTTATCCATTATTCATTATCCGTAATTCATATTCCTCTTCAAAACTTTACAAGGCACTTTAGAGAAATTAGCATATCTCTTCATTTTAAAATTTGATTTGCAGACTTTAAAAGCTCCTGGCAAAATTATTAATAAGGTCTGGATAAAATGACATCCATGCTTTTATCCTTTCAGCTTTCATGCACTAGCCCTTAGTCACACATTCACACCTGCTGGAAAAAGACTTTTTGTAGCATCAATTTAACTTAAACTTTTAATAATCTCTTGTCTTTCTCTCTCCACATCCCACCTTCTTCTTCACTTTAATTATCCTTAGGTCTCAGAACAAATTAGAAACTTTCTGTAAAATAGAAAGGCACTAAATTTTATGTGACTGGAATTAGAAAGCAGGCGTTTGAACCAATAAAGAACTGCGATCAGGATCTATGGAGATTTTCAGTTATTCAGGTCATAGTTGTCCCAAAGGTGCTTTTTCAAGAGGCAGTTGGACTTTCTTGTTTTTCTTGAAGACGTTTCACTTGAGCTGAAGAAGCTTCTTGGATGAGAAGTGAAACATCTTCAAAGAAAAAGCACCTTTGGGACTGTGATCAGGATTAGTCAGGGTCTGATTTGACCTGGATTTTATCCATGTGACCAAAAGAAATCTCTGGTGAAGTCTTCAAGTTTGCACTCCTTTTTCCCAGTGGAGTAGTTGTTAAACAAAAGCAGATAGTTGTCTTAAGTTCAAACTTTCTGGGCTTGATAAAAGCATGCAGTGAATCTCTGCTCCTAAACCTCAGCATAATGTTAGTGCCACAGATCAGTTCCTTAGGTGTATTGTTTGGGTTTACCATAACTGCATTGCAAAAATATAACCAAACAAATAAATAAACCAATCTAATGCTGTGGGTTGGTTTGGCTCCCCCAGTGCCTGATTATGTAGTAGGCAGTGAGATATGTATTTATTATTAAATTTAGTTAGTTTTTTTAACTCCCATTCAAAAGTCTTTTTTTTTTAATTGAAAATTTTTATAAATTTTTACAAAAAAAAACAAAATAACAATACAGAAACGAAAAACAACCTATACAGAAAAAAAACTAAACATGACATAACAAAACTCCCCTTCCCCAACTCCCCCCAAAACGCCCCCCCTTCCCCCCCCTGAGCTTCCCAGAGCAGAATATAGGCTTAATTAAAAAAGAATTAGAAAAGTTATATATATATATATAAAAAAAGAAAATATAACACTGAGATATATGTATATATATATAAAAATAAAAATAAAAGTTATGAAAAAGCTATGTGATATTTTTTTATATCCAATTTAAATTGTATAAATTTTATCCATTTATCCCAAACAGCAAGAAACTTCTCTTGCATTTGTTCCTTTAAAAAAGCCGAAATCTTTGCCATTTCCGCCAAATAAGACACTTTAAGGAACCATTCCTGCATTGTAGGCAAAGATTCCTTCTTCCAGTATTGTCCTACTAACAGCCTTGCGGCTGTAATCAAATTTAACATCAATATAACCTCCTTTGTATCACAATAAATAACTATGCCTAACAAAAATAATTGTGGAGTAAATTTTATCCTCCTTCTAAAAATTCTCTGAATATTCCACCATATCTTAATCCAAAAGGCTTTTATCTCTCTGCACGACCACCAAATGTGATAATAGGTAGCATCCAAACAACCACATCTCCAACATTTAGGCTGTAAGTCAGGGTACATGAAAGACATTTTTTGTGGATCAAGGTGCCATCTATAAAACATTTTATAAAAATTCTCCCTTAAATTCTGTGCTTGTGTAAATTTGACATTTCTCACCCAAATGGTTTCCCAGGTATCCAATGGAACTGGTTCACCAAAGTTCTGCGCCCATCTAATCATACAATCTTTAATTAATTCCGTTTCTGAGTCCAATTCAACTAGAACCCCATAAATTCTCTTAATATGAGTTTGTCTTTGATCCTTCACTTGCTTAATAAAATTTTCATCTTCTCTAAGAAAACCCACCTTACAATCCACCTTCCATCTATCTGCTAATTGTCTGTATTGAAACCAAGAATAAATATTATTTTCTTGTGCTAACTCTTCCCGTGATTTTAACTGCCAATTTTGTCCGTCCCATCTGAGTAGCTGTCTGTAAGACACCATATCCATTTTAACACCCCTTTTTATTCCTTCTGTCGCATGCCAAGGTATAGCCCATAATGGTACTTTAAAATCACTTTTATAATATTTTCTCCAAATCCTAAGTAAGGAAATTCTTATAATGTGAGATTTAAAAGCCCAGTCCACTTTTTTATTGAATATTAAATAGGCATGCCACCCAAAGAGTAAGTCCCATCCCTCTAGATGGAGTATCTCAAGATTTGTCAAATTTACCCAGTCACTAATTAATGTTAAAACCACCGCATCATAGTATAATTTCAAATTCGGTACCTTGAGTCCACCTCTCTCACGGAAGTCTTGCATGATTTTAAACTTAACCCTTGGCTTTTTCCCTGCCCAGATGAATTTATTGAGGCCTTTCTGCCATTCACTTAAATTAATCTCATTCTTCAAAATCGGTAACATTTGGAACAAAAAAAGGAACTTGGGTAGAACATTCATTTTTATCACTGCAATTCTTCCCATGAGAGATAATTGCAACTTCTCCCAATTCTTCAAGTCCTTCTGTACACTAGCCCACAACCTTTCATAGTTATTTTTAAATAATTTTGCATTAGAAACAGATAACATCACCCCCAAATATTTTACCTTATTGACAATTTCAAAACCCGTCAAGTTAGCCAGAGTTTGCTTCTCCTGAGTAGTCATATTTTTGGATAAGATTTTAGTCTTATTAACATTAATCTTAAAACCCGAAACCAAACCATAATAATGGATCACCTGTACTAATTTTATTGCAGAATGGGTAGGTTGCGACAAAGTAACCACCAAGTCGTCCGCAAAAGCTCTTAACTTATATTCTTTTTTGTTAACTTGTATTCCTTTAATTTCCTGTGACTCTCGAATTTTAATCAACAGTATTTCCAGTGTTAAAACAAACAACAACGGTGATAATGGACATCCCTGCCTAGTACCTTTCTCTATTGTAAAAACCTCTGACAAACCTCCATTGACAATAAGTTGTGCCGTTTGTTTTTGATATATTACCGTAAGAGCTTGTAATATCTTTTCACCAAAATTCATCTCTTCAATTACTCTTAGCATAAAATGCCAATTCAGTTGATCAAAAGCTTTTTCAGCATCTAAAAATATCAGCCCTGCGGGGACTTGGTTGTTCTTGTCTAGATATTCTAATAAGTTAATAATTTGTCTAACATTATTTTTCATGTACCTACCAGTTATAAACCCAGATTGGTCTTTATGCACAAGATGATGCACAACCCTCATAAGCCTATTTATTAGGATTTTAACAAATATCTTATAGTCAACATTTAAAAGAGATATAGGTCTATAATTCTTTGGTAAAGTAAGATCTTGATCCTCCTTTGGAATCAAAGATATAAAAGCACTACGCCATGAGGGAGGAATCTCTGAGCCCTGTAAGATATCATTAAAAAGATCACCTAATGGTTGGATCATCTCCTCCATTAAAGCTTTATAATAAACAGCTGTCAGTCCATCCGTACCCGGTGCTTTCCCTGGTTTCAATTGCTTAATTGCTATCACAATTTCCTCTTTAGTAATTAAGTCATTAATTTCATGTTTCTGTTCCTCTGTCAATTTGGGAAAGCTAGCCTTGCTTAAGTATTTATTTATATCTAAGATTTGCACATTAGTAGATTTGTATAGTTTTTGGTAATAGTCTAAAAAAGATCTCTTGATCAATTCCTTCTGAAAAACTAATTTACCCTTATAATTTATTTTATCTATTATTCTCTGTCTCTGTTTTTTTCTTAATTAATAGGCCAGCCATCTCCCTGGTTTATTGGCATTACAAAATGTACTTTGTTTCATAAACAATAAGTTAGTTGCAGCTTGGTCCGCCAACAACATATTAAATTGTGTTCTTAACAACTTTATAGATTCTTTAATGCTTTCATCTGAAGGATTTAAAATCAAAGACTTTTCTTTTAATTTAATTTCATCTTCCAATTCTTTACGTTTCTGAGTCTGCTTTTGCTTGTGAAAGTTATTCATTTTTATCAAGATCCCACGCATAAATGCTTTACCTGCATCCCATACCATTGACATTGAAGTCCCCTTATACATATTTAAAGCAAAATAATCCTTTAAACACTCCTTTAACTTTTGAACATTCTTTTCTTGTCTGAATAAGTTTTCATTCACCCTCCAGGATCTTCTCTCCTCTTTTTCTTGAATCAGCTCCATCCAAACTGGACTATGATCCGTCAACGATCTAGGAAAAATCTTTACATTCTTTACTCTATTATATAAGTCCGTTGTAATAAAAAAAAGTCAATTCTTGAAAAGGATTGGTGTCTGTCCGAAAAAAAAGTAAAGTCTCTCTCCTCTTGATTACATTCCCGCCAATAATCCCTTAATTCCCAATCCTCCTTCATATCAAAAAAAGCTTTAGGTAATTTTGCCTGTTTAAAAAAAGGGGAAGAACCTTTCTTATCCCTTTGTATATCTAAGACACCATTCCAATCACCCATTAATACCACGGATCTATAGTCCAGCAAAGTTATTTTTTGATGTAACAATCTATAAAATTGTTCCTGTTGGTGATTTGGTGCATATAGTCCCACTATAAGTATTTTCTTACCATATAAACCAAGTTCAATCATCACATATCTTCCTTGGGGATCTGATTCTACCAGACAAGCTGGTAAATTTTGCTTGTTTGGGTTTACCATAACTGCATTGCAAAAATATAACCAAACAAATAAATAAACCAATCTAATGCTGTGGGTTGGTTTGGCTCCCCCAGTGCCTGATTATGTAGTAGGCAGTGAGATATTTATTTATTATTAAATTTAGTTAGTTTTTTTAACTCCCATTCAAAAGTCTTATCTCACCACCGCTATGACAGCCCTTCCATACCATAAAGGGAAAGCTCAAATAGGCCATTCTGCTGCACTAGAGACAAACCATAATTATGCTGCAAAAAATCTAAATAGCCACTAAGTGGCAGCAAAGAATTTTCTGTCTCTCTTTCCTGCCTTCTTTTGGTCATCTGGATCTTTTCAACCTAGTTTAGACCTATAGTAGATCATTTTTCTCCTAGAAACCCAACCAGTCCCCCTGAAACTGGATCTCTTTCTTGGCAGAAAGAAAGCTCTTTCTATTCAGAGGGCGAGAGTGACTTTTCCTGCACTCTAAAAGGAAAAGGGAGATCAGTCCTTTCCTCTCTGTCCTGGAAAAAAAATGGTATGGGGAGGGATTTTCCGCTCTCTTTAGACCAGTAGACGTAGGAGTGTCTCTTCTGGAATAGGAAAAATTCAGTGCTCTCCATTCTAATTCTGTTTCAGTGCATCAGGTAGAGCCGAGAGATACAATCTGGGGGGGGGGGGGAAGGAGTGCGAACATTTTATAAACTGGAAAGCTTCTCCATCTCTTGTCCTCTTCTTCTCTAAAAGCATATCCCTTCCACACAACTATATTGGTGGGAAAGGAAACTAAAATAAAGGCACTAGAGTTTTATAAACCTTAAGAGTATTTTTAAAAATGGAGATCTCAGCATAAAATGTTTCATATAAAGGAAGGGTTGAAATGATTTGAATGCCTAGAGCCAGTTCCTGTCGATGGGAAACTCTTCACATAGACTCAAAAATCACTCTAGTGTACAGTGTGTCTAGTTTAGATCCCCAATGGGCTATGCCATCAAGATTGAGCGTTGAGCTTCACATTTCATTATCTCCAGGCCATAGATTGGCTAAGGTCAATGGCTCCAGTAGTCCAAGGTATGTTCTTAATAGTGCGAACTAATGAAGGATGTTTTAGCATAGCCTGCCTGTTGTAATTCAGTCCTTTGACTCCTTGTTCTTGTACTTCTATTCTAACATGGTCTCCAGCAGAGTAAAGAGTAAAGAAATCTTCACTCTTTGTTCTTCCCACAAAAGAAGACGGGGTGGCAGCCAGGGGTGCATGGACCAAAGTGCTCCATGCCAGCTGCTAGACTCTTTGTCACCAATCTGATTGGTAGACTAAACAGCCAGGACCCAGCCTGATCTTTCCCTCATTCTCTCTCCAGTATGAGACGAGTGCTATAGAAGGAGACAACATAGGCTATGAAGGAGAAATTACCGCAAGAGCATTCCTGCTAACAAGAAGGAGGGGGAGTCAGCATGCAATGGTTTGCATCAAAACTGGCAGCAATTCACAACTGGGAAGCCTTTGCGGTGGGGGTGGGAAGAGCAGCATTAACAAAACTGCCTGCTTAGTGGCAGGGTGGCTGAGAGTCCCAAGCAGACAGGTCACCAGGCTAAGTGGGAAGTCTTTAAGAATACTTTGCTCCACTGCCTCATGGTCAACACTGTCTTTTGCAGCAATGCTGGATGGAGTGGGCAATGGGAGCAAATTGCCCAAGTGCTGCTAATAGCCAGGCCTCAATCAAAGTATAGTTCAGCAGCTGAAATACACACTTGAAATATAAATCCAAGAATTCTTTCAGCTTCTTTCTCTTTACAGTGAAATTGATTTCAGTGAAAGAAAAACAAGGGAGAAAGAATAACAGACTAACAGAATTGGAAGGGACCTTGGAGATCTTCTAGTCCAACCCCCTGCTCATGCAGGAGACCCTATAACGTTTCAGAGAAATGGTTGTTCAATCTCTTCTTAAAACCTCTTGTGATCGAACACCCACAACTTCTGGAGACAAGTCATTCCACTGATTAAGTGTTTTAATTGTCAGGAAATTTCTCCTCAGTTCTAGGTTGGTTTTCTCCTTGATTAGTTTCCATCTGTTGCTTCTTGTTCTACCTTCAGGTGCTTTGTAGAATAGGTTAGCCATCTCTTTTTCATGGCAGATATTGGAACACTGCTAGCTATATCACTCCTAGTCCTTCTTTTCATTAACCTAGACCAGTGGTTCTCAACCTTTCCAATGCCGCGACCCCATAATACAGTTCCCCATGTTGTGGTGACCCCCAACCACTTATACATCACCGGGTGCCAGGGGCGTGGCCAAAGAAAAGGGGGGAAAATGGCGGACAGCCTTGTTTGGCGACCCCCGTGAAATGGTCATTCGACCCCAAATGGGGTCCCGACCCACAGGTTGAGAACCACTGACCTAGACATACCCAATTCCAGCAACTATTCTTTATATGTTTTAGCCTCCAGTTCCTAAATAATCCTTGTTGCTCTTCTCAACATCTTTTTTTTATATTGTGATCAAAACTGGATGCAACATTCCAAGTGTGATCTTATCAAGGCATTGTAAATGGTATTAACACTTCACATGATCTTGATTCTATCCCTTTCTTAATGCAGCCTAGCAGTGTGTTGGCTTTTTTGGCAGCTGCAGCACACTGCTGGCTCATATTTAAGTGATTGTCCACTAGGACTCCAAGATCCTTCTCACAGTAACTACTATTGAGCCAGGTACCCCCTATACTATACCTGTGCATTTGGTTTTTCTTGCCTAAATGTAGAACCTTACTTTTCTCACCATTGAATTGCACTGATTGCAAAAGTTACACTGAAGTGGGATGTAGTAAAAAGCAAAGAGTATTGGAGGCTTCATGTTGGCTAGAGAATTATGGGGGTTGAAGTCCAAGCATCTTTTAAGGTTGCTAAATTTGAAAAACACTGGCTTAAATTAAGATTGGGCCATTCTTTCCATGCCACCCCCCACCCCCACCCCCTCCAGCCACCTAGACTTTAGCCTTGGCCTGGATAAGTATGATTGCCTTCTATAGATTTTGTCATAGACAAAGAATGTATTTATATCCCCTTAAGTTCATTTAGATGAACAAGCCATTGGGTGATACCAATATTAGGGATACCACACTCATTTTTTGTTTGGCATATTGCATGCCTGTATTTCCAGAGTACATTGAAAACATTCCTTGTGGTTTTTAAAGGACTACCTCCACTTATATGAACCAGTAGCTTTAGGATTTGTTTCTAAAACTATGGACATTCTAAAACACGAAAGGCTAAATATAATATATAGTATGCAGTACACGTATTAGGCAGACATGCCTTCTGAGCAATGTCTTCTTATTTATGAAATACCTTCTCTAGGGAAGTATGCTTACCTCTTGATTGACCATATTTTAGACAAGCCAAGGTGATTTTGTTTCAAAAGATATATTTAATATTTGCATTGCTTTCAAGTGTTGCTTTTTCAAATCTTGGTTTAACAATAATGCTGTGTTCAGGATTTTAATGTCCCAATTCCTTGCAGCTGTACTCCAGAATGTTCATTCAATAGAAATTCTGGCGGGGAATCCTGGACATTTATTTATGTATTTGTTAGATTTGCAGTCCATATTTTGTTCAGGACATCAAGGTTGCATTAGCTCTCCCCATTTTTCCTCACAGTAATAACCCAGTGAGGCAGATTGGGCTGAGAGTGAGTGACTATTCAAAAGACACCAGTGAGATTCCATGTCTGGTAATGGATTTGCGCCAAGTCGCATACTTAATCAATTGTATCTCAACCTTTGCGATTTTAAAATATGTGGACTTTAACTGTCAGAATTCTGTAAGTTGAAGTCCACATATTTTAAAGTTGTTGAAGTTGAGAAACACTGCCTTAATCTCTATACTACTGGTGTTCTAAGGCATTAGGGAGACACCATGCCAGAGAAAGCTATTCTATTGTTTCAGTGTCAAATGTAATATAGAAAAATTATAATGTTAGCCCTAAAATATTACATGAAAATATTGAAAGAAAGAAAAAGTGGGATATATATTTCTGTTTATTGCTTAGGTGGATTTCTATCCCAATCTTTATTAAATGGTTTTCCAAGCCAGCTTTTTGTATTCATTTATTCCCATTTATACACACCCCAGGCCCAGATGGTCATCTTTGCTCAGAAACATGCCTTGCCCCTTTTAAATTTTTTGTAATTCAGTCAGCACTACGTACATGGATTATATAGTTAATTAAAGCATCAATCAACTATGCAGCAATTCCACACTTATATGATATTTTCTCTCAAAATTTTAGGTAATTTAGTAATCTTGATCACAAATATATATTACTGTGTTAATTTAGCATATTAGAGGCAGATAGCTGATGTGGAACTGAGTAACCGATAACATATTTTTCTAGTCTTTTCTCCATCATTTCAACATTTCTTTCTTTCCTATTCACTTCTTGTGTTATGTACCTTTCAGCTTGCTGTGGTCAGTATATGTCACTTAACTAAGCTTTCTCATCAAGTCAGTTTCTAAACATCTTTCAAGCTTGCTAGCCAAACGGTTCCCTGCTAAGCGAATGAAGCTAGTAAGAAACATCTGGCTGTTGTTGTCTGGAAGAGAGGTTGGCTTATCAGTTTGGGTTCTTGGGGAAAAAGCAGATATCAGGTGAAGAAAGTTTGTTTACCCTCTGAGTGTTCAAAGAAAAATCATCAGGGGGCTTTATCTGTTTGGGCACCTTCTTGTCTACAGGGAACACATCAGAGATGAATACACTGATTTCCTGAGAATAAATATCCCTCCATGTTGATGATACAGTAATAGGAAACAATGCTTTTAGAGTAGCCAGATGAACAAGAGGAGAAAAATAGAAATACAAAAAAGGAGAATATGAGTTTATTTATTTATTTATTTAGTGTATGGCATATCATACACAGACTAGCGATACATTATATATATATATATATATGTGTGTGTGTGTGTGTGTGTGTGTGTGTGTGTGTGTGTGTGTGTGTGTATATATAAACATTTCACCTAGACAGTAAAACATAACAAAATGCAAATGTTAAAAAGATCTAAGTTCAAATACCAATCTCCAGGCTATCTATTTAAAGTGCAACTTTGTTTATATGAAAACGAAAGGTTTATAGGCTGATAAATTATGACTAACTGACCCAAGAAAACTACCTCTGATGTAGCTTGTGTATTTAAAAGAAGTTCTTATCCACTTGTGTATCTTCTGCTCATTGCTCAGTTGTCTTTTAGCTTTTTCTTATGTATTCTTTTCTTCAGTGAATTCTGTCTATCATACTGATATGAAGAAATTGCCCATAGCAACCATCAATTTAGAATCCAAGAGACCATGAGTTCTAGTCCTGCCTTAGGTACAAAGCCTGCTGGATGACCTCTCACTCTCTCAGCCCTAGAGATGAGGCAATGGCAAACTATTTCTGAAAAAAAAATTCAGGGACTTGTTCAGGTAATCACCAGGAGAAAAGACTGACTTGAAGGCAGACAAGAAAAAAAAAAGTTTCATTTTCTACCAAAAGATCAATACAATTGGTGCTTATACATCTGGGAGGAGTGGATGCTTGGCATTTGATAATGTATATAATACTATTAATTGGCACTTTGTGGGTTATCACAGTTGATAAATAAACAGGCTGAATTTCTTTTGCTTCTTGGTTCTGCTGAGCTCTAAAAAATGCAGAAATATGGCCTAGAGATACATAGCACCCACTGCTCTTGTCTCCTCCCTCTGAGGAAAAAGGTTTCCATAAAAGCTTTCTCTGTAGGGACATTGTGCACTCCCTCAGAATGATGTGTCGGCCCATAAATCATTGGTCCCTATGATTTATATACAGACTCACACAGGTTAGGTAATTGCAGTAAACAGAATAAACAGAACTCACTCAGGCTGGATTTATGGGTGAAAGAGAGGATTCTTAACCACCAAAGACGAAGAAAAGTACTTAGCAAATCCCACACTTGTGTTTTGCCCAGGCTTTGCAAAATGTTGCTTAAATATTTTCAAATTAAAGCGGAACTGCACCAGTTCTAATTACAGTCCCAATAACTCTATTTTCTGAACAAGAGATTCAGCACTGAGCTGTTATTATTCAAGAAATGATCAACTAACTCTTCTGATCTTCTGTGATATGGAATATTATTAGTATATTCAAAATTCCGTTCTAAAAATTGTATTAGTTGTGGCTGATATGGGATGAATTTGGTCTCACTTGATATATTCAAAAAGCTTTATGAACAGCAAAACATTAGATGCTTTCCCAGTTAGTTCACATGACCCTAGTAACCCTTCATTCTTTTGTTTTTTGATATCAAATGAATTTTATGGACTGACTGGCTTTTCAGAAACTTCCAAAGCAATCCTATTATGGCAAAAAAGAGAGTAATCTACTGCAAAATCTAAAGTTTTCCACATTTCCTGCAGCCAGAACAGAAAATGGACAGAGTGACCTTTTTCATTATCTCCCCCTCCCTACATTTCTTCTTTGTTCTTCTCACATTCTGCTTAGTGGCATTGAGGAATGTGTGTGTGGACACAAGAGGACTCCATAAACACATGCCATTTTCAGTCGTTCCCTTTGGAATACTGGATATAGAGTTCTGAATGGTGACAGAATTTTTCTCTACCAACATCTCTAGCTACAGATCAAAACATTCACAGTGCCCAATGGGACGCTAGTTGCCTTATAAGGCTGCAATGACTCTCTAAATTGCTAACATACATTTTCAAGACAAAGACACATTTTTCTTTTAGATTAGCTTTTCCCAACCTACAGCTCCCAGAGGCCCATCCAGCATAATCAATAATTAGGGACAATTTAGGGATAACTGTACTGATGTAATGGAAAGTCAAACCTGAACTTGGATTTGGAGGATCCAAACATTCTAATTGCAAATAACTATGTCTCTCTCTCTTTTTTTTTTTTTAAGGTAAGATGTTGAGTGATAATTGTCAACATTTCAGACACATTTAGATCCAGTTCAATCCAATGTTAGATTAGATTTTGGGGCAGGAAATGCTTTGTTCACCCTTGATACATCCTTTGCTGAAAAAACTGCAAAACTTCACTGCAAAATTTTGAGATAAAAGCGCTATTTTACAATGATAGGAGAATTGTTGCTTAAAACATATGCCAGGGAATGGCTGCTGTATTCCAATACATCTATACTATGGCATTCCTAAATAATCTTATTTCTTGTGTTTTATAATAGTTTAACAACATCTTAGGATAGTTAACTGGAGATGTTTATGTTTGAAATTCTAAATAGCTTAAGACTAGAGAATTTGGAGGAATATCTCATCCCTTATGTATGTATGTATATATATGTGTGTGTGTGTGTGTGTGTGTGTGTGTGTGTGTATGTTTGCCCAATCCATATATCATTCTTTCTCAAGTGCAAATGTCAAAAAAAGTTAGGTAGGTAACTAATTATTGATTCTCCTTCTCAGTAGCGTTTACCTAGCATTTAAATTCTTACAGCTATTTCTGTTCAAAGATGTTTTAAATTTTAGATATCAGATTTTCTATAAATTGTGTCTATGTGTGTGTGTGTTTATGTGTGCATCTTGTGCTCATTGTTGTTGAATTTTATTCAACACGTTTTCCTATCACTATATTGTGGGTTTTTTTCTTGGACGTAGTGTGGTGTATATTTTGTTCACAAAAGGATTTTAAGCAAGAAAAGACAATATAGCTGGGTGATACATTAAAGTCTTCTGGCAGAATTCTGTTACAAGTAAAACTCAGGGGAATATATTGAATAGTGATTCTAAATCTATTGCAGGATTATATTATACATTGCATTCAATTTGCTAAGTACAACCAGAACTGCCTTTTGCTTAAAGGTTTCTTTAACTGAAGTGGTCATGGTAACCACTTTGCATACAAGTTTTGCCAAAGCTGAATTTCAATATGAAAACATCTGAAATTATATTGTTATAACTATAAAATCAAACCCAATGCTACAGCTCCATTGGAAAAAAATGCTAACGTTAGAATGTACAATTTTGTTTGCATTCTGTAGACTTTAAGAATGATTTCCTAAAATTTAACAATGCTAATATTTTCCCCATGTTGGGTAGCTTTTTCTCATCAAGGAAAACTGGAACAATCCATTTTCAGTACATCTTTATTTGATTGTGTTGAAGCAGAGTTGCATTTTAAACAGCACTGTTTAATTCACAAATTGTTCTAAGATCAGAATTGTCCATGCCATTGCTTTAAATGTCTTAAACAGTTCTTTTCATCCTGTCTCTAAGAGCCAAGATAGTTATTTTACTATGAGTATCATTTCCATATAGTGTATTGGAAATCTGGATGAAAACTGTACATATTTCACATAAACTGAATGAACTCTCCAATTAATATTAGCTATGTTTAGATTTGCTCTAAAAAGATGGGGTTTTGTTTTGTTTTTAAAGGAACTGAGAAAATATTGCAAAAAAAAAACAACAACAAGCAATTCATAAATGTTTGACACAGTAAATTCATTGTAGCTCTGTATGCTATATTAAGAGGTGCAGGCAGTTCCAATCAAGGAAAGGACAACCTAGAATTAAGAAGAAATTAATTAAGAACAGTTAATCAGTGGAACAGCTTGCTTTTGTTGTTGGTGGTCCAACACTGGAGATTTTAAAGAAGAGACTGGACAACCATTTGCCTGAAATGGTATAGGGTTTCCTGCTTAGAGGACTAGAAGACTACAGAATACAGAATAACAGAATTGTAGGTCGTGTAGTCCAACCCCCTGCTCAAGGAGGAGATCCTATACCTTTCTGACAAGTGGCTATCTAGTCTCTTCTTGAAAGCCCCCAGTGTTGAAGCAGTCTGCCTTCAGAAGTTGTGGATGATCAAGGAGAGATTCAACCTAGAAATAAGGAGAGATTTTCTTTTTTTTTTATTGAAAATTTTAAAGTTTTTACAAATAAGAAAAGGAAAAAAATAAAAAAACAAAAAACAACCCTTCCCAACCACCCCAACCCTCCCACTCCTTCCCCCCCACCTTCCCAGAGCTGAATATAGGCTTAATTAAAATTTCTAAAAATCTTAACAAAAAATTAAAAAAGTATAAACCATAAATATGTCTAAATACATTACCTAAGCTTATAAGATAATTGACAATAATATATATGTAAAAAAAAGGCATAAATATTAAGGAAAAAAAAGAAATTACTTAAAAAGAAAAAGGAATAAAAAAGAAAAGAAAGAAGAAAAGATATATATATATATAAAAGAAATAAAATAAGATGAGGTGAAAATAAAAAATATAAGGAAAGAAAAGAAAAAAAAAGAAAAGAAAAAATACAATCTATAAAATAAAGGAGAGATTTTCTGAGAGTGAGAACAATCAACCAATAAATCTCTCCTTGATCAGTTTGCATCCATTGTTCCTTGTCTGGCTTTCAGGCGCTTTGGAAAATTGATTGTCTTTTTCCTCTCTGTGACAGCCCCTCAAATATTGGAACACTGCTATTCTATTATTTGAAAACAAAGAAAGGGACCCATAAATCCATTTTAAAAAAACCCATTTATTATTAAACTTATTTGTCGCCCATCTCATGGTTCAAGGCGACTCTGACCAATCATTTGTTATGCATACTGGAAACAAAAGAATTGCACATGAAAGCTTCACAACCAGTAGAGATACCAGAAACCAATTAGGCCAATATGATTGGCATAGCACCCAAGCTGCTAAATTGGATACTGGCAGGCATAAAATTACATTGCACAACCTTCTTTTTTGGAGTGCAGGTATTTTGTACCAAGGACACTTTTAAATGCATCCACTTAGATAGCTGGTTGTATTTAGCCTCATAATACAATGAAAGCAGCTTCCTCTCAGTTAAACCAGTCTTCTAGTTTAGCTGGGATTCTGTCACACTGGAATGGTCAGAAAAGAGCAGTTCTCAAGTTTGGCTTCTTCAAACTTCGGTTGAATTCTTCAACCAAAAACAAAGAATCAGAATCTAATGAATATGATCTCCACTGAGAAAATTTTGTTCTGCATTGTGTAGCATTGGTTTCTATACTGCTGATCTAAAGCTGCATCTGGTGGACTAGCTCATTATCAGGCAACAGTCCAAGAAAAATATCCTTGCCTCTGTATTGCTACTATTTTTATCAAAGGTTACTACAGGTGGATAAAATGAGGGGAAATGCTGAACAGAATGACATATAGGGAAAAAAACACCTCAGATTTATCTTTCGTATTTCCAGTTAATAGATTATGTGAAACATCTTTACACTATATTCTGGGTGGGTTACAGTTGGCCAGTGAGAGTAAACCATTTTGGGCTAAATAGAAAAATAAGAGAGAAAGGAATGTGATATGTAATTTTGAATACACCCCAGCAAGAAGGATGACATGGAGCGATTAACTAATATTGCCTAAGATAATTAACCATATTTATTATTATCACTTATTACTATATCTATTATTGTTGTTTAAATATATGTACTCAGACAATATGCTGTTTGCTAAATATTGAAAATGTTACCTGGGGAAACCCCAGCCCCCAACCCTAACCTAGACTCCAATCCCAACCCTGACCCCATTTTACCCTTAACCCCATAAAAACTAATAAAACTTTTCAAAAAAAGAAAAATACCCCACCATATATTTGGCAAGCAATTCATTCAGCGTTGACCTTAGGTCCTGCCCAGCTTCTTCTTCTTTCTGACTCAGAATTTTTGCTACTATAATTATTTTAACTGAAATTCCCACTTGCAAAAGCATCTGGATATCTTTCTGCAGCTGAACAAAAGTGGGTATTTGAAGAAACAAGTTTTCACAGCTGATGGTCAGGTAAAGACCCACCGTAAAATTGGCTGGGTGAGCATATCTGCATTTAACAGTTGGGCACATGCTTGAGCGCCATACAAGGTGCAAAAGTACCACTTGAATCAAAAATAGCAGGTGACCAGTGATGGGAATAGTGACAAATGTGGCAATGCTGCCTTTGTATCCAAAAACTATTTTCCATGGCTTCTCTGCATTAGAGCAGATAATGTATGCCGCCCAATATGTTTTCATAAATGAATTGGAATTAGAGAACACTGAAGTGGCTAGTATTTGCTGATGAAATGAAGTTATTCAAGTAGAAGAAGTAAAAAGGAATTGTGATTTGCTCCAATAGTAATTCAATACAGTAATTACCAAATTAGGAAGGGGGTGGAAAGGGAAAAGTAGGAATGGTATTAAAATGGCAAATGAGGTTCATTGTGAGCATCAAGGTGCACACTGGAATATCCCATTCATGGAAAAAGAATCCTAACTAGGTATATACTGATCTGGCCTGAACCAGTAGAGGCTAAACCAGGAAAGAGAATTCAAGGTTTGGGCGGATAACTTTAAAAAATTAGACCTTATGTTGCAGATATTTGAAAGATTGATTCCATGTAAGACTCATAGGGGGGAAAAGATAGAAAATAAATACAAAAGTGCTTTAATGTTTTCATACAAAATTTTGATGCAGTAACTTTTAAACTAATTTGTACAATTATCAAATATCCTTTCAAAAAGGATATTGTAAGGCATAATCAAGATGAGTGGTGGAAGAAAGGGCTGGAGCAATCCTCTGCAAGGAAGGGCTGAACAAAAGCTGGGAGAGGACTAATACAATAAAAATATATAAATTTATGTATAGTGTGTAAAGAATGTGAATAAAGATTCACTCTTCCATCTCACTTCATGTCTTCTAACAGTACAGACTGAGACTATTCATTGAAACTGAATAGTGTGTCATAATAAACCAAAAGAAATCCTTCACTCAGCACCCCACTGAAATATGGAATTTGCTGCCACAACGTAATGATAGACAACTTTACAAATGGCAGAGAAAATTACTAAAGGATAAGATAATCAATGGCTACTAGCCGGGATGGCTGTTACATTCTTAATGATGAGAAATGGAAGATCTCTGAGTAAGGGTGAGCCTGAGAGCACAGCATAAAAGGGCTATGGCGATAACTCTCATTTATAAATTAAAAGCATTTGAAGCAAAGAAAAGAGCAACACCAGTAGCAAAATGGATAGAGATAGTTATAGTGCTAATGGTGGACCTTTAGGAGACCTGAATGGCCAGGTGAGGTACAGACCGTTTTGGAGAAAATCTACCTATGAAGTCACTAAGATTTGACACTGACTTGATGGCAAGTATTAATCAAAAATCAAATCAAAATATCCCAAAGATCTAAGAAATCCTCTTTTAGTACAATTGGCAGAAATGCTGAAAAAACGCCCACCTTAAAAGACAGCTACATACATACCGAACTTATGCAAGTTATCCCAGTTCCTTCCTTTTGTCACTCAGAGTTAGCAAGAACCCATTTGGAGGCAATTTGATGCAAGTGGGCCCTAGTTGGATAACTCTCCTTGATTAGGCCAAAATAATACCATACGGAGTTGAAGCTACTTGGCAGCCAATTAACCTCCCTCCCTCTCAAGCCAGTATATGACAGGTTAAGGGTCTTCCTGCTTCTGTGAGCTTCTCCACACATAGCCTTGCACACTCTTCAGCTATCAGGCAGAATGGTAGCTGCAGCAGAGCCAACACGTCAGCACCTCAGGCAACACACCTCTCACCTGTCAGGAGCTCAGCATTTTTGCAGCATGTCACAGCCCTAGTTGATGAAAGTCATGGCCCTTCTTCATTCCACCATGTGATAGACGGGGCAGGGCCAGATTTATTGGCATTTCAAGATTTCTAGAGATTCCACATACAGGAGTTGAGCTTTCGTAGCTAGGATTTCAAATCTTTTCTGCATGACTTCCCCCATTCAAAAGCAACAAGGAAGAGGCAGTGGATATGACAGTTTACAAATAACATTATTAGGGTTGCTGGGATTATTCATAATAACATTACTTGCATCCTATTCAGCTTTAGAAAGTCAGGTAAGATGCATTCATTCACCTGGAGTTTTGTGTAATTATTTACTTGTATTCTTATCTTAATAATTAGGCTAATGATTAAAGAAGTGCCATATGATAAAATCAGAACGGGATGAAATGCTTTGCCCAGGATTGTAAAGCAAAATCTATACAAGCTTTAAAATGACCCAAAACGTTTTAGAGTGAGAGAGGGAAAGAAAGAAAAGAGCTCCCCAACTTTATATATAGTAATAAATAAAATTATTGATAATAGGTACATACAGTATCAGTTTGGCTGGCACTGATTATAGTACTTTTGAGCTATACTATTATAGAATGAATGTCTATATTCAGCTTTCTGATATATATTTCATTAGAAACAGCACACAAATATTTTTTCCCACTGGTTACTATTTTCTCACTTTTTTATAAACTGGGTGGTTTATGATTAGTTTTCACTGAATTTTACAACAAATCAACAATTCTATGTCCCCTTGAAGACCACAGGATGTATTAGTGCAAAAGCTTATGCAATAGTACTTTTCTTATTAATCTTTCAAATATCACAGACGCTTTAATGGCATACACAGCATCCTTGATCAATAATTTCCATTTCCATTTGCTTCACAGAATTCCTCTTCCAGAAAATATAAAACTGCAATCAATCAATCAATCAATGAGTTCAATAAGTCCTATTCCCTTCTGTAAGTAGGAACATTGCTTGCATTCTAGATCTGGCTCACTGCAGTGTTTCACTGATTAATCATAACTTGTAATTTTCATAATAGTTTTTTGTAAAAACTAGAAAGTGATAGAAAAATGGTTATTTCACTTTTCTATTTATCCAATCAAATATGAATGCCTGAGAGCGGTGACATAAATAGGGCTAGCAAATCTAAGCTACAAAAATCCAGACAACCAGTATTGGTAAGTGGAATTGAAGTGTCTCTTTACTGCCATCTAGTGGCTATCAGGATTTTGGCAGCCCTATCATAAAAAAGAGGCTAGTTGTTTTATAAAGCAGAGATCCCCAACTTTTTGGGCACCAGAGACTGGTTCCGTGGACAGAGGTTTTTTTGTGGACTGGAGGGGATGTGGTTTTGTGTGCTGCCTGCATCCTGTGGATGCGGCTTCGCTTGTTTGCACAGACCGGTTTCTGGCAAACCGTGGGCCAGTGCCGGTCCACAGACCAGGGGTTGGAGACCCCTATTATAAAGGATGTGTATGAAAAAAAAACAACCAAGGAACTGTTAGCAGGAGGAGGAGCAGCAGGATCTTGCAAAAGACTGACCATGCTGAAAAGACACCTTGTCAGCATTTGATCAAGTTATTGCCATAGAAGGGTGCTGAAACTGACAATCAAGCTTAGCTGAGGCTGAGGATCCATCTGGGTTTCATCTGCAGAGGGAGATGGATGACTCCTACTCCTCCCCTTCCTTCCTTTCACTGCTTACCAGCTTTTAAGAAGGCATTCCAGTGGGCTTTGTAGCAGAGAGACTGTCTCAAGCTCCCAGAAAACTATAGGGCCATAGTGGAGCCAGCCTCCTCCTCATCCATCATTCTTATCAGAGCTTTCTGGCAGAACTGTGGTCCGTGGCTGCAAGGCCTGCTAGGACTGAAGAACTAGGCTTGGTTGAAAAGGAGACAAGGAGGATGCGCTGGACTGATAAGCAACACCACAAACAAAAACAACTGTCCTCGTTGGAAACTTCAAAGCCTACCACCATTGGATTTATGTGGCCCAGAAACACAAAAGTTTGTACAGGGAATACTGAAAAAGAAAGAACTGCAGGTAGAATTTGGTGAAATTCTGAAAGGAAATAAAGGTATTTGGGTTTGTAGCACACCTATCTTATGTATATCAAGGGCAGCTGTAATCTTGTCACCTGGAAAATAAGCAATTTAATTTCAGGTGTTCCTGGACTTAGTTTGAAGATCTTGGAGACACACACATTACAATAGAGAGAGATAGGGTTATCACTGTATCTTATGGACTATATATTATTGCAACATTTGATAATTAGTTATATGAGTATTTCTTGACAATAATAGATAAGATCCAGCATTGCCTGAGTAGATTTTGTTTGTTAAGCTGAATGTTCCTTCCCACTTCTACACTTTCCATACACATTCCAGGTTTATTCTGAGGATCACCCAATCTTCCAAAGCAAATTTGAGGAGCAGTGCCAAGATTCCAAGGGGAAAGATTACCTCATTTCACCAACAATGATCATTCTATAGATATTGTCAGATTCAAAAGCCAAGTTGTTTAAGGTGACTAATTTAAACAGTATTGATTTCTGTGAATCTTAATCAAAATTAACTTTTTCACAATTGTCCCATTATTATTATTATTATTATTATTATTATTATTATTATTATTATTATTAAAAAAACCCACATATTTCTGACAATATATAACAATTGTATTTTAAAAATAAACTGGTCAATAGCACTTCCTTCTCTTCCAAACAGCAGAATTGAAGTGACTTTGGAAAAACAAAATAATCTAAGCTTTTTCTTCAACCCTTGAGTATTTGGGTTTACTACTATTTATTACACTTCCTTTAATTCCTTGACAATCTGCTGTAGGTGTATTTAGTTTGGTTTATTTGATATGATCTGATACAGCGAAAATTCTGCTTGAGGGAGGCACCATTCTCCATCTTTTTAAAGAAATAGTACAGATGAGTGTTCCATGAGTGTTATCTAAAGTTTTTGATTCTGATGCACACATTTCTCTTAAGCTGCCTCTATTTCTTTTCTTTGTAGTGAGGTTTTAGATTGTATACATCTCTGTAACGATGCATATTTTCTGCTATTATAATTACATTCATGCAAATAATCTGCTGCCCTTTGTGGTTTATATCAGAACTTTAGGTTTGTAATTTGTTTTGGCGCAGTCTAGACTGTAACCACTTTGAAGTTTTTTCAGATAGGATAAGAACAAACATTTTTTTCGAAGTGGCTGGATTAGAGAAACTACCCAATTATTTATCTTTCTAGTAAGATGATTGAGTTACTGTACTGTCCAACAGCAGCCTATTTCTTCCACAGTTCCATCTCTCCCTCCCTTCTTCCCATTTTACTTTTGTCATACCAAAAGGTGGTGAACCAAATAAGGTGAAGTTAAAGTAACAAACTTGTTCATGAAACAGTGAACACAAATTACATGTATGTGGTCTAGAAAGTTGGTTAAGTAAATTGTGGCTGAGCATATTAAATAAGTTCAAATATCATATTTGCTGCCATATAAAGGGATGGCCCTGAACTGATAATTTTAAAGGTGAACTATGTAAATTCATGGAGGGCTACATTTATAGTAGGTATGAACCTTGAGGTACAGTCAGTCTTTTGTATATATGCTGCTTGAAAGTGACAACTGAAGAGAACCATCCTCCTTGTTTTCTGAATGTTCTGGTTAGCCATCCCTGACACTGAATACCAGATGGATTCTTGATCTGATTCAACAGATATTTTTTTCTTGTGCTTTTACATTGTACACTATGGAAGTCTTCTTTAAAATCTAGCTTGGTCACTAAATCATTGGATGGTCTTAAACAATTTAAGTTGCCTAGTTGTACAATGATGATCATTTCAGTGTATCTTCCAGATTTTTTGTAGAAATAATCGGAATAATGATATTTATTAAATACTTAACAAAAATATTGCATAAATACCAAATATTCTTAGAAGGGTTTGGAGAAGGGCTATGCAGAGTCTCATATTCAATGGCCAAAGTGCTAGTTTTGGACTGCCCAGGTAGCACCTTCCTAAAATTCCTTAAAGGAATGGCATCTTTTCCCCAGATCTTGCAGCTGCTCTCCTTAGCTACAACATGATCCTAGGAAAAAATTTGTATGGGTTTTGGAGTTGCCGATGTCTGTTAGATGTGTGCCCATAGGCAGTCAAAGCACCTTTCAGCCTTTGAATCCAGAAAAGTTCACAACATAACACTAATCTTTTACATTTGATAGTATATTTGAGAGCTGAAATAATATGCTCTAAAAGGTTAACATGGAAAATTAGAACCATTTAGATTATTGCATTTTAGAGTGTCCTCTAACAAAGCCAGAATCTTGCTTACTACTCTAGGTGCGCTATCTGTGTACAAGCAGAGGGCATCAGCACATATTGTAGAATTTCCAGAAAAGAGCAAATAATGAATTAAGACTTAGACTTTGTACCAGCAATAAAAGTTGATCAAATGTAGATTTTTTCATTGTTTTTTTTTCTCCAGCAACACCCAAATAGCCTCTTTTGAAGGATCGTTTTGAATGAGATGACCTATGGTCTAGAGAAGTAATGTCACTGAAGTAGCTCATTCAAAATATTCCTGAGACTGTCAGAAGATACTTTTGGGGATAGCACTGGAGAAAAAAAGAGGGGACAGAAATATCACCTTCCATCAATCTTTCCATCTAGCCTTTCTCGCAGTTCTCAGTATCTTCACACACATACATGCAACATATAAAAAAATTACTCAACTGTAGCTCTGATAATACAACATCATGTGCTGTCCCACTCTCTCTCTCATACAAACATAACTGTGGTTTAGTAGGTTTGTTAATATTTCCTAGCAACTCCCTTCACCAAAACCCCAGAACTGTCCCAATTAAGTCCAGCCACAAGCAGAACAATTCTAGTCCACAGAGTAATGGCCAATGAGTCCACAAAGTACTTGAAAGTTTCCTAATCAAAATAAACCCACCAGGCAAAATTAAATCCACAATACAAGAGGGTTCAGGAGGTAAGAAAAGTTGAGTTCACAAGGCCCAATCCAAAGCAAGGCAAGAATCACAATGATCACACTGCTAGGAAATGCACACATCGTTCCCAGCATCACCTCCCTTTTTTTGCTGTTCTAAATAGCCAACTTCTGGTGCAGCCCATCAAGAAGGGCAAGACTTTCTCCTCATTAATAATCTGGCTGACCTTATCTGCTCCTGCCTTTTCTCCACCCCAGACATGTCAAACACACGGCCGGGGCCGGATGCGGCCCGCGAAGTGGTTTCATGTGGCCCACGAAGCCATCCTAGCTCCAGGCTGGCCGGGAGCCAATGTACAATTTTGTGGTGGCCATCTATGCTGAAACGCATTCAGTCTTAGCTCCACAAGGCCGTCCAGAAACAGCGAGGAATCAGCGCCTGCTGTGTCGGCCCTGCACCCTGGGTTCATGCTTGGGAGGTGTCACCTTTTGTGAGGAATGAAGAAATGGACCATACCTTGGCACTTGCCCCTGTCCCACCCCCTTCTGCCAGAGATCTGTCCCGCTCCTGCCCAGGCCCCCACAGGTACCCTTGATGTGAATGATTTAGAACTGGCCATGCCCACCCAGTAGGCCACACCCACTCCATCCACACCTACCCAGTAGGCAGCACCCATCCTGACCACACCCACTCAGCTCCCCAAGGGCAACCACAATGCTGATGCGGCCCTCAATGAAATTGAGTTTGACACCCCTGCTCTACCCTATGTGTTCTTGGATCAGGTGCAGCAGGCAGTTCCTCTTCCTCGTCATCACTGACTGGCTCCAGCTGCATGCTTTCTCCCCCTGAAGCCTCTGGGCCATCCTGCTGCAGCTGTATTTGAGCCAAAGCCCTCAAGTTGTGCCTGGAACTGGTTTACCTTCCTCTGAGCTGACATCTGGAGGGATAATTGGGGAAGCTTCCAGGGGAGTCATCACGTATCAGTATAGGATTTAACAGCTTATCTTCAAGTTGTCTAACCATGCCATGAACGTGCCCAGGTTGGTATTTTTGTATGTCGTACTGTATTCTCTATTACCTTGCAACAGTGATTCATGCCCTCATAGTTACAGTACCACTGGATTACTGCAATGCACTCCACATATGGTTGTCTATGACTTGGACAAGATGACTTCGAAACTACAATTGGTTCAAAGTACAAGGCTTGGATTCTATTGGGAGGGAGTAGGTTCAGTATCAATAAACTTTGGTCCATTTCAAGGTTCTGGCTGGTTGTGGTACAAGGTTCAGTTTGAGTGCTCCAACATTGGAGGCTTTTAAGAAGAGACTGGACTGCCATTTGCCTAACATGGTATAGAGTCTCCTGCTTGAGCAGGGGGTTGGACTAGAAGACCTCCAAGGACCCTTTCAACTCTATCACTTTGTTTTTAATGTTTAAAGGCCTACATGGCTTGGCTTCCATGTATAATCACCTCTCCCAGCCAAAATCAGCCTACTTTGGGTCAGGCATTTATCCCAACAGCAGCCGCTAAAAGTTTTATCTTCAGGCCTTTCCATCATTTCACCCATGGAAGGGGTGAGGACCAGCCTTCCCCTATCTCAAGGGTGAAACAATGAGGGGAGCATCAGAAAAATACCCTTGTCAACATCTTTCATTAGTTTTACAGTGTAATTAGAGCAGGACATGCAAGGCTGGATCCTTTTGCCATCAAAAGATGTTTTTGCAGTGATCTCAGGTTTTTTGAAGGCTACTTTTATAACAATAAGGCCTGAAGAGAATTCTGCCATTCTATAAACAAATAAACATTTCAGTCTCCAGTTTTTGCAAATCAAATACTAAGAGGGCCATCTGGAAGAACATGTGTTTCCTATATTTCTACCCAAATACTGCATTTTAAATATTTTAGCAGCAGTATTTGCCCAGTTGTAATTGCTAGAGTTCATGATCATTCCTAAAAAAATAATAATAATAAAGCTTGTGATACCTTATAAGCAAGCTCTTCAGACTGCAAACAAAATTTTCTCCCCAGTATGCATCCTTTGGCTCCAATTAGCTGCCAAACACACTAGCTAGGGGAGAGGGAAAGGAATTTAACTGAAAGGAGCAAATGTTCTTTTAATATTATTTCATTTTAGCTAGGTTTTAGATGAAAGCAAATCTGGACATCGTTAACACAAGAAACTGAAAGGAAGGTATCTAGACCGGGTGTGTACCATAAAACTATATCTTTATAACAAGCAGGGGGGAGGGGGGGGAGAAACAGATGGGTGGGCAATTAGCAAAGAATATTCTGGAGACAAGCTCTAACTAGCATGGCATCCATTTGTAAATAGCAAAGAATATTCTGGAGACAAGCTCTAACTAGCATGGCATCCATTTGTAAATAGCAAAGAATATTCTGGAGACAAGCTCTAACTGGCACGGCATCCATTTGTAAAATCGTTTATCCATATTGTTCGTAGGGAAGAGGGAGTTATTATGTTAACAGTGATATCATCAACACCCCAGTATGACCTATTGTCCTTGCCTAACTACCCTTAATTTTCCCAATGCCTTCCTTTCTTTCCTCTCTTCAACCCCCAATGTCCTTGGCTTTTTCTTCATCCCTTCTTCATCCTTTCTACCCCTTTTCTTTCCATGTAGGGTCATAACCATCTGAAGCCTGTGTTTTGGTTTGGGCACAGATCACCTTAGATCTGCTGTGTCACTGATGGAATGGTTCATGCTCAGTATGCTCTATCTCTTTTAATACATACCAATAGCAATTTATGATAGTCCTTTCTTGGACCTTCCAATTTACTATGATTCTTTGCTAGGTCATCCAAATTACGATATCATCCTTTACTCCTAATTCATATTTGATCTTTTTTTCTCTAAGTGAAATACCACCTCACTTGCAATTGCACTGACCAGTTTCTCAAAATCAGTTTGAAAATGATCTGCCAACATTACTTCTGCCCATCTCAAAATCTGAGAAAAAAGGAACAACGTTCATCATTTTGTTAGTTTGATCTAGGTAAAGTTTCAAAGGAACAAAAATGCCCTCATCCCCACTTTGCACAAACCAAACAAAAAATTGCACTCTCCCAGACACATCTTTACTTCCCATTATGTGCATTTGTCAAGCTGTATGAAAAAAAAAATCTCAGCAGTTCCTATGAAGGGGAGCTGCAAAGATGACAAAGCCACATTCCCTTCTTAAACTCACACTAGGGCAGCTAAAAGGAAGGAGACCAAACCTAGTGGAGACCCTGCAAATGAGGAAACAGATTACTAAGAAACAACACAAAGCCACTGCAGAGAAAAAGAGGGAGGGAAGGAGAGAGAATCTATTTTTTATTACTGTTTGAAGTATTCTTCAGCTGAGCCAAAAGTAAATTGGATGAGCTGCCAAATAGAGACAGAATGAGATCACAAAAGTGCGGAGTAGAGTGATGCATAGATCCTGAATGGAAATACCTTGTGACTGTTTAGTCAGAAACAGGTGTGGATGTTTCCTTGTGCTTTGCCTCCATAGATTTTGCCACAGGAATGTTCATCAGCCCTCCCTCACTCTTCCTTTCTCCTGTTCACTCTCCTAAACATGCATCCCTTGAGTATTGATACAGATGTTTTATGCACCTCTCTGCACCTCCTTTTTTTAAAAAAAAATGTATTAACATATGCTACAAGTTTGCAATTTTGAAATTAGTTCCATATACTTCATATTTCAATTATTGTCTGTCATCTTGCCTATATAAATTAAAAAAACAGGATACAAATCAGTGTAAATCAAAATAAATTAATGATTTAACACAAAACAAATTCAAACAAAAGGCACTGAAAACCAGAAATATCTTAAATATTTATTAAATATTTAATTTGTGTATATATATATTTGTGTATATGTATCTATACATACACGCAGACACACAACTATCAGTAACTGGGGAAATAAAATGCATGTATATGTGTATGGGTGTATGTTTGTGTGTGTGTATACACATACACACACACACACATAAACATACATAGAGACATACACATACAACTATCATAGTAATTGGGAAATAAACAAAGGGAATAAAATCAGTGGTGGGATTCAAATATGTGAACAACCAATTCTCTGTGTGGATGCTGCTTCCGGGAGTCCATTCTGGGACTGGGCAACAAAAAATTTGTGTACAGTTCTGCCAAAGTGGTGGGAACCGGCTGAATCCCACCACTGAATAAAAGGTAAGCTGAAGTGAGATGGACATGATAAGAGTATAGCAATCTAAGGATCTCCCGTTGAGAACTATCCAGAGATGAGGATAAGACTGATGGCCAAGAGCCATCAATCAATAGTTAGGCAGATTGTACCTTGGGACAGAAGTGTGGCTTTGCCTTGACCAAGCCTAAAACTGAGCTATAGAATCTCTTCCCTCACAGCTCTATAATATTGGCTATTCCTTTTCTTGTACCCCAAGGTAACATTTAAGTGAACCACTATTCCCATGCTCCAGGATTGGGAATACCATATATAGGATATAAATACTGAAATATCTGCTGGAATAAAGAAAAAGGTTACCTTCATTATGAATTGCTTTGCTGCTATCTAATGATTGCCCTGATTTTTCGCAACCCAGTTTATTTATCAAATTTGCATAGCTGCCCATCTCATGGAAAGCAACTCTGGGCAGCATGTTCTGGCATGGCTACTCAGTATATAGAATGGTTAAGTTTATTGGGGGAAAGAATAGTAATATAGGCACACTTAATCCAATGTAGATAATTTTCTGCTGAGAGGTGTATCTTAAACCCAGAAATCAAATTCTTAAGTGTTTTTCTAATTTTCTTCAATATTTTTTTCATTCTGAAAATTAAAAACGAAGGTGATCTATTTCTTCACCAGTTTAGACTGAGAGTAAATGAATTGTATTATGCAGTAAATGAATATAGTTTATATTTCATGTTTTTAGACTGCCTGTTTTCTTTAAGAATTCCTTCTTAATGCTGATACAATTATATTTCCTGTCACCTTAATCATTTTAACTAATTCATATTATTTTATGTCTCAAATGTTTTTCTAAATTCAAGGCTTCATGTTCAGGGCAAAGCAGCATGTATGTGTTTATCAGAGATATGCATATAAAGCAAAAGTGAGATATGAATGACCTTTTTAGAGTAAATTAAGTGTGCATGGTAGTGGTAGTTATTCCTGTTTCTCATATAGTTTCCCTTTCCAGCAATAATGAAGAGTAAGCCAGTGTCTTGCCCCCGTCTTCCCTCTCACCTTTGTTTCTATAGTGCAGTTCTATGAACTTCTATGGTTTGTTTACCAAAACTGGGCTGCAAAAGGATAGATCACCACTATATGGTAACAAAGAGCTACAGATTTATGAATCTGTTTGCTGGCGTCTACTGGTCATCTGGAAGTTGGTAACCCAGAACTAGCAGACCATATCCATTTAAAAGAAAGGGGACACAAAAGGAATGACCTGTGCATGTAACATCGATGTGTAGGTGAGTGTCATGCATATGGATGATTTAGGGCAATTAAATAAAGAGCAGCTGCATGATTGCCAGATGCCATGGGATCCTTTACTTTTGACTATAAAGGACTTCAGTTTTTGAAGGAAAGTTTGTGTTCTCATCTGAACCCCTCGGTCTTTTTTATCATTAAAGGGTTATCTCCAAGTTTTAAAGATAAGATGTAGTCATCTTCTTTTCCCTGGAAGCTCCCAATGAAAAAAATTATTCTTTTTGGCCTTTCCACCTGGCATTCAGTGAGGCAATTCACATTTTGGGGGATTTTGGATTTAATTTAAAATAAATTCTGTTGAGTTAAAAGTACAAGCGGTTTCGAGTCAGTTTGGTTATTATAGTTTGTTGCGCAGTCAGCCAGATGTTTAGTCTGGATTTGGCATTTTTATCCACCTATCAGGGCCTTCCAAGGACCTGGGATGGGCAAAAGTTGTTTGATGGTGTTAAAAGCATCATCACAGGATGTAAGCTATTCAAAGTAAAGCTGCCTTTTGCAATTGACTGATGTGGATTTTTGTCAATGCCAATGATGTTCACGTAATGCTCCAGATGTTTTGGAACTGCACCAAAGCATCTATGACTATTGATACTATCTTTGCTTTCTTTTGTCACAGTCTTTCTACCTCTAATATTATTATTATTATTTTTAAATTGTGTATGGAATTTTATTGCCACCTTGGAAGTCCAAAATGTGAAGAAAACAGATGGGAACCGGTTAAAGGGATAGAATAATAACCAAACAAAGAATAGCCAACACTTTTACATTTTTTTTAACTACCCAAATAAACCACTTATACACAAAAGAGCTGGAGGAATGTGTTCTTTTTCTGCATTGGAGGCTGTAGGTCTAACATTAGTTTTGTTTGTTTGTTTTTGTTTTGTTTTAATGACCATAACTGAAATATTTTGCTCCTTGGGTAGTCAAAAACATGCCATGGACATGTTTTGAGAAAGTAGAACAGATGTTTCTATATCTGCCTCTGTCGCTCAAGGTTGCCATCTTCAATAAGACCTGGGTGTGTGGCAGTGCTCTTCTCTCCATCACACGAGCATAAATAACGGCTTTGGAATGGGAAAAGTTAGCATTACCTGAGAAGTTAGTGAGGTCACTACTGTCCTCACAGCTGGACTCAGAAGCAGCTTTGTGTGCCAGGAAGAACAGTTCAGTGCTTCCTTCAAGTGTCTCTACCTCACCGCTCAGCTCATGCATTCACCTCTGAGCAGCCTGCTAACTAGCCCTTCCCTTTACTGCCGGCTGCAAAAACCTGGCAGCTGATTTAGGAGAGCTTCTGAGTCCCAGAATATAAACTGTTTTTTTCACTAGTAATGTATAAGCAAGTCATAAATTAAAAGATTTGGGTCTGGTCACATGGGACAGACAACCCCTGCCCCCTCCCCCGTCTAAAACTGAAGCATTGATCTCTATTTTCGTTAACAATGCCTAAAATGCCTAGATGATGGAAAACCTGGGTGCTAACAAACTTGGTAATCTCCTGCCATACATCTGACAGTGGCATGTTTGAAGTCTGAGCACTAGTTATTTACGTTATGTATATTGTCCGCAGTGACAGCACACACATTAGCCGATAGTGGTGACTTCCACTGCAAGAGAGGCAACACTCTTGGGAATCAGTCGCTCCCATTCTCTCTCTCCGTGCACTTTTGAAAGAGGACAATGAGGTGGGTACTCTGTAGCTGGCATTACACATACACAAACTGACATTGATTTGTTAGGGGATCAGAGAAATATTATTCTCAGAAAGCAACAGAAAGGGAGGTGCTGCTTGCCGCTTTTAAAGTATTGTAGAAAAAAAAACACGTGCATTATGTCTATGGTGAAAAAAATATATAATTCCCCCCACTTACTTGGGAACAAAGCATTATGGGAAATTTCTAAATTTCTAAAATTTCTAATAATTTTACTTTTAAATGTCATCATGGTATGAAATAATTAAAGATACATACATGACATTATGGTTGCTTGGCTTATTTCCAGTAAAAAGTTTGTAGGACAAATAAAAAATTATATATAGTCTTTGACTTATGACCATAATTGAGCCCAGAATTATTGTGCCAGTCATAAAGCAGGTCAGCATTTACCTAACCCAATTTTATGATCTTTTTTTGTGCGGGTTGGTGAAGTAAATATAGTGGTTATCAAGAGAATCAATTTTACCAGATAGGCATTTTTTGCCAGAAGTCAAAAGTAAAACTAATTTCTAGCCAAAAAAAGTCATAAATCATGGTCACATGACTATGGGATGCTGCAAATGGCCATAAATATGGACCAGTTGCCAAATACCAAAAATATGATAATGTGATTTTGGGGAGGGCAGCCATCAGAACTTTGAAACTGGCTCATAAGTAGCTCTGTAGAGGTCCATCAGTATTTCCAATGGTCATTCAACACCAGTTGTAAATCGAGCACTATCTCAATTGTACAGCTAGTTCTTGACTTACAATTAAGCCCAACATTTATGTTACTAAGTGAGACGTTTGTTGAGTTTTGCCCCATTTTACAAGCTATCTTGCCACAGTTGTTAAGTGAATCACTGCAGTTAAGTTAGTAACATGATTGTTAAGTGAATCTGGCTTCCCCATTGACTTTGCTTGCCAGAAGATTGCAAAATGTGGTTTACATGACCCCAGGATACTGCAGCCATCATAAATATCTGAATTTTGACCACATGATCATGGGGATGCTGCAGTGGTTCTAAGTGTAACAACGATCATAAGCACTTTTTCAGTGCTGTTGTAACTTTGTACGGTCACTAAATGGACTGTTGTAAGTCGAGGATTACCTGTATTTCCACTTAAAATTATGTATTGCTCAATTCATTGGAGCTTATAGGAACGGGGATATAGATGTTGGCCTAAATATTGCTTAACAATGTGTAAGTTTACTCAGAAGTAAGATCCGCTTATTCCTAGGATAAGAATTCAGAGGCTCATAGCCTAATTTGAGTTGGACATTCCAATACTTTTATATGTTATATATTACTTTGCACCTAGTTTTAAATCTCTTTATTACTATACAGGATAGCGAAGGGGAGAAAAGAATTACATGAGTGATCATGTGGTCCCATACTCCTTGGAACAGTATTTTTCATGGGGGAGTGTGTCTATATAATATTATATAGTATTATATAATTATATAATTAATATATAATATTATAATCCTAGTAGTTCTTTTGTTGTTCCATAGAAAGTTTATTTTAAATTGTAGAAAGAGCCTTTCCTTATCACAGTTAGTTTCTGCACATCCTTGAATTTTCAGAAAATTATGCCAGCATGAAATTTGCCCTTCCCATTGATGATCTCTATTATGCCTTTATTGCAGACATGTCAAACACCAGGCCTGGGGGCTGGATGCGGCCCGCGAAGTGGTTTCATGTGGCCCGTGAAACCATCCTGGAAACAGTGAGGGAATAGCCCCCTCTGCCTTGGCCCTGGCCCAAGCCAGCCAGGAGCCAATGTACAATTTTGTGGTGGCCATCTATGCTGAAACGTATTCAGTCTTAGCTCCATAAGCCCCCCCCCCACATGGCCTGAGAGGAACAGTGAGGCTCCTCCAGTGGACCATGCCTTGGCACTTGCCCTGGTCCCACCCCCTTTTGCCAGAGACCCTCAGATTATCCCACTCCTGCTCAGACCCCCACAGACACCCTTGACACGAATGATGTAGGTGGCCACACCCACCCAGTAGGCCACACCTACTTCATTCACACCCACCCAGTAGGCTGCACCCATCCTGGCCACACCCACCTGGCTCCCTGAGGGCAACCGCAGTGCTGATGCGGCCCTCAATGAAATTGAGTTTGACACCCTTGCTTTATTGCCTCTGTTCCAGACTGCAGTCACCTGAGGTAACAGCTGAGCAGGCCAATAGATTATATATACCTTAAGGTGGCCCTTGGATGGCTTTGTCAAAGGAGATTTTCTAAATTGATCACCATCACTGCACTTGATGGCAACAATGTCCAAAGGTAACTATGCAATAGCAATAGCATTTAGATGTATATACTGCTTCACAGTGCTTTACAACCCTCTCTAAGCAATTTACAGAATCAGCATATTGCCCCCAAACAATCTGGGTCTTCATTTTACTGACCTTGGAAGGATGGAAGGCTGAATCAACCTTGAGCCGATCAAGATTGAACTCCTGGCAGTTGTCAGAGTCAGCCTGCAATACTGCATTCTAAGCACTGTTCCACCATGGTTCTTTCCAATGCTGGGAAAGTATACTCATTTCCCCCTATTTCCGCAAGAATGATTTTAAACTAAATCTCTTTTAGTCTTTATTTTATAAAATATTTGTCCTGCTAATCAAAATGAAATGAGGTGGACCTATGTTTTTTGAAACAAGTGAAACTCCATGGAACATTCCATTTAATGTGTGTGCCTCCTCTTTGCCTTAGATCAGTGTTTCCCAAGCTTGACAATTTTAAGGCATGTGGACTTCTGGCGTTGCTGGCTGTGGAATTCTGGGAGTTGAAGTCCTCATGCCTTAAAATTGTCAAGTTTGGGAAACACTGCCTTAGATTATATTCTGCTTAAGTTCTGATTGGCTGTTTTAGTGTAGAGAATGACCACTAAAATTTATTTCCAACAGGTTAGGTTAGATTTTAATGGCAACTCTGGTTATAAAAAACAGGGATAGTTATATTAAATCCAATGAAGATCTGGTACTTTTCAGAGCTATTGAGCTTATAATACTATAATACCCAATGGTTTTAGCCAAAGATTAGAAATTCTGGGAACTCTAGTCCAAAGATCTGGGTAGCATGAGGTAGGAAAGGCAGAGTAGTGTGAAATACTAGCTTGGTTTTGAAGAGCTAAGCAAAGGGAGGTACCCTCCCTAGCAGCTTGAAACTTGTTATCAAAAGTTTAAAAGAGTGACTTATTACCTCCTCTGTTCAATCCTTTCATCCAGCTGTTTTCCACGGGGCTTTCATGTCTCTACTTCCCCATGACAGCACCTCTATTGCATCCATGGGCCTGTGTTTGAAGCTACGGTCCTTTTTAGATCTAAAGCTCCAAGGTTGGCCTGATGGAATAAATTAAAGTCTCGATGATTCCTTGCTACCCCCTGCCTGGGAATGGGGGTTCCAGTGATGCCACAAAGGTGCTGTGACAGCCTGCTTTTCACTGGGCTCTCCTTTTCCCTGCCTGCCTTGTTCTCTCCCAGGCAGGACTACAGCATGGAGGAGGTCAATGTGTATCACTCTGACAGCAGCTCACTTTGCAGTGAAGGGCTGGGGGCGGAGTGGGGGGGGGAAAGATCTGCTTTTTCTCAGTGGTGGAGCTCAGAAGTGGAAGAGACAGGGGAAGGCTGCGGAATGAGAACAGCGACCCAAACCGTCCGGTGGGTTGGCTCCTGCCAGATCCCTTGGCAGGCAAGAGAAGTGGGCCCTGGCACCAAGCTGGTGATTACAAAAGGCGGGCGGGGTGGGCGGGTAGATGAGGGAGGAGAATTTGATAATGATCACACTAAGAATTGCTCCCTGAAAACCCTACTATAAACAATAAAGCTGGAAAGTTAAGTAATTAAACAGATGCCTCTTAAGAGAACGATTAAGAGTACAAGCCAGATAAGGTCTTGGCAGGGTATCCCCTGGATTCTAAGCTCACCTTATGGCTAGATAGGATATCTTGCAATTACAAGCCTTGTGGGCTGATTGTCAAGGAGGAGGGGATAACATTTAAATAAGTTCCCCAAACATTTTCCATACCAATGGTGTTTTATTGATGTATATGAAAATCAGATTTTCTGAAAAAAAGGTTTTTTTTTTCCATTGTGGAAACTGAACGTTTGCATTTAAAATGCAGATACATGATCATGGATGTTAGAAATCTATGGCATCTTGCATATAGCCAACAATTAAATGACATGCCTTTGACCTTCTTGGCTTATGCCACTAGGCTCATGTCAAAAACCTATAACTTGACCATCAAATGTATTTAAATATCATCTTTTCTTTAACGCTTTTCTAATCAAGTATCTTTTCCCCATTTTATCTTTTAAAACATTATGCGTCATGGAATTACAGCAGTATCCAAATGCAGTTGGTAGGTTATTGAAATCCAGAAGTTAAATATATATGTTTCAATTATAATTCCCTGGGAAGTGAAAGGTTTTACAATGATTGCTTCCACATATATACACGTGCACACATGTGTACACATATACACAAATTTACTGTGAAAAAAACCCACTGAAAATAATGGGAATATAAATATGGGGTGACTTGCAAATCTAGTTGTCACAGGAGGAGAACAGTAATAGCAGCTTAGGCAATGGAGAACACGTAACATGGCTATTAGTGGTATGTTACGGACAGGCTCTATCAGCTCCTTAAGAACAATGGTCATTTTGTTCTGTTGAAAGAAAAACCTTCATCAGGGTCCAGTCCAAGCTGGGAATAAACAAAATGGAAACCGCTTTAGAAAGAAGGTTGAAGTTTATTGAAGAGCACAGACAGACAGAAAGATGGCTCTGGGAAAGCTGACTGCCTGTTGCTGGGAGTGGTGGGTTTTTATACCTTCTTGGAGTTTTGAGGTTGTTTCTTGTTCCTGTTTGAGGCTTTGTATTTCCTGTGTCATGTACTTTGGCCTAAGTCTGAGTGTGCCCTTTTGGTATTGGTGGGTTAACCCTATTATGTCCCCAAAGGTCATGTCTTTTAGACTTTGGGTGGGCTATGTAGATTGGGGGGGGGTCTTTGTCTTCCTAATTTCATCAGCTTCTAGCTTCCTGGCTCCAACCTTCCTGAATGGATTATTATGTCTGCATTTTAAAAGCTGGTTTCTGCTGAGTTTTCTGGCTTGGGGGAGGGAGAGGTTTCTGCCTTTTTAAAGATCTTCTCAATTATTTGTTTGAAGAAATATATTCGGCCTTTTTAATATTCCCCAAAACATTTCTCTGGATTCTTCCCACAGTTCATTGACCTTCTTGTCGTTTCTGGGTGTAGTTCTCTGTGTGAAACCGGTTGTGAATTGCCCAAGGTCATCAAGAGAGCATTATGGCTGCAAAAAGATTTGAACTCAGATTTCATGGGTTGTTGTCCAACAGTTACATAATAATAATAATAATAATAATAATAATAATAATAATAATAATAATAATAATAATAATAATAATAATAATATAGTAAAGTTGGAAGGGACCTTGGAGGTCATCTAGTCCAACCCCCTGCTCGGGCAGGAAACCCTATACCATTTCGGACAAATGGCTGTCCAGTCTCTTCTTAAAAACTTCCAGTGTTGGAGCATTTACTGCTTCTGGAGGCAGGCTGTTCCACTGATTAATTGTTCTCACTGTCAGGAAGTTTCTCCTTAGTTCTAGGTTGCTTCTCTCCTTGATTAGTTTCCACCCGTTGCTTCTTGTCCTGCCTTCAGGTGCTTTGGAAAATAGCTTAATTCCCTCTTCTTTATGGCAGCCCCTGAGATATTGGAATACTGCTATCATGTCCCCCCTTGTCCTTCTCTTCGTTAAACTAGACATACCCAATTCTAGCAACCGTTCCTTATATGTTTTAGCCTCCAGTCCCCTAATCATCTTTGTTGCTCTTCTCTGTACTCTTTCTAGAGTCTCAACATCTTTTTTACATCGTGGTGACCAAAACTGGATGCAGTATTCCAAGTGTGGCCTTACCAAGGCATTGTAAGAGTGGTATTAATACTTCACGTGATCTTGATTCTATCCCTCTGTTAATGCAGCCTAGCACTGTGTTGGCCTTTTTGGCAGCTGCAGCACACTGCTGGCTCATATTTAAGTGATTGTCTACTAGGACTCCGAGGTCCCTCTCACAGTTACTACTATTGAGCATGGTGCCACCTATGCTGTACTTGTGCATTTGGTTTTTCTTGCCTAAATGTAGAACCTTGCTTTTTTCACCATTGAATTTCATTTTGTTAGTTAGTGCCCAGTGTTCAAGTCTGTCCAGATCCTTCTGTATCTGAAGCCTGTCTTCTGGAGTGTTGGCTATTCCTGCCAGCTTGGTGTCGTCTGCAAATTTGATGAGTTCCCCATCTATCCCTTCATCCAAATCGTTGATGAAGATGTTGAAGAGTACTGGGCCCAGAACAGAGCCCTGGGGCACCCCACTACACACTTCCCTCCATATAGATGCAGTTCCATTGAGGACCACTCGCTGAGTACGGCCGGTCAGCCAGCTACGGATCCATCTGGTGGTGGTTCTGTCTACCCCACATTTTTCTATCTTGTCAAGTAGTAGGTTGTGATCTACTTTATCAAATGCCTTACTGAAGTCCAAGTAAATTATGTCCACAGCATTCCTCTGATCCACTAATTTTGTCACTTGGTCAAGTGACAAAGTTACAATACCAATCTTAATAATGTAAGGACTGTTATCAATGTGTATTGCTCAGTTCATATTTTCATCTTGTTACAAATCAAAAGTGTCAAGAAGAAAGCTATATAAGTTATAAAAGTTGTAAAGCAAGTAATAAATTAAGTCTTGTAGAATGGTGTGTATGAGAGAGTGGAAAAGAGCACAGGAAATTGAACAACATTCTTGATATTGTGATCCCCATTTGCATAGGCAGCATGTAGCCCATCACTCAATTTCACATTAAATCATCACACATTATCTGAATGTCAAAATGCACAGCTGTGTTGGAGCAATCTTCCCCAATGGAACTATTGAATTTCAATTTCTATCAATGATGGGAATTGTATTCCAACATATCTAGACGGCATCACGTTGGGGAAATCTGCCTTAGAGCAAGTTCCTGCTGGAATGCACAGTGAAAACAGGTCCTAAGCAAAGGCAGACATTCCTGCATTCACTGTATGAATCTTGGTTATATGGACTATTCCGTTTGTCCTCTGGGCCTCATAAGCTATGTAACTGTTACTATAGGTCAAGTATAGTACAGGTTGAAACTGAACTCTCTACCTATAGTTAACCTCAGATTCTGCGATCATTGAGGGAGATGCAGAATGATTGATTACTTTGCTACAGCGTAAAGGTGGAAGCAGATAACAGATAAATGCTTTAAATATAGATAAATACAGCAAACAAAGGTTAGAGGCAAAGAACAAGAATCCTCTTTTTTTTTCTTTCAATGGCCTTATGCAATTAGCCACAAGTATTTGCAAAAGTCAAGTGATACTTTCTCCTTATCTGTCTTTTAAGTGACAGCATGACTCATGTAAATCACCCTTTGCCTCTTAAAACTATGTTCCATATGCTATTTTAGCGTACATTTTTTAAATGAAGGGGGATCACCCTGCTGTAAAAGGAAGAATATCTCATCCTTCCCTTCATTGAAAATGTTAGTTGAAAGTGTTAGTTGCGTGCCAATTTGCCATGTCCAAAAAGGCACTAACATAGGATATGAATTAGTTCCTGTAAACTGAAGAGAGGAAGCCTTAACTCAAGAAAAACAATAATTTTTAATTGTCTTTTATCTTTTTATTTGTTTGTTGAGGCTTATAGGTCAGGCCACTCCAATAAGAACCTAAACAGTTTATATTCCTCTTTTATAATAAAAGAATTAAAGTACCAAAATAATTTGATAAAATGAGAATCAATAATACAAACATAACAAAAATGACTTACAAAGAAAAGAAATGAAGCCCACCAAGAACAAAAGATCTCACTGCAAGATGTGGATCCCAATTTGTACTAGGCTTTAAAATTTCATTTTAAAATCACCATAGTGATATGAGCCTCAAATATAACTAAGCCTGCAGTCTTATTTACATTTTTTATAACTCCCATCAAATTCAGTGAAGCATACGTCCAAGTAAATATGCAGAGGATTAGGCTGGAAAATCATTATGATAATGAGAAAGAGGCAGGGTAGAACTTGCTAATTTGTAAGAATGTGCAAATTTGTAGATGTTCAGTTTATTTTATTGTCCACATTAGCATGTCCATGTTCTGATCCATGGAAAGTTTTACAATTTTTTAATTTAAAAAAGTCACGTAACATTCTGCATCTGCTTTCATTTGTCAATTGTTCCTAGCACATGAAGTACAATTTTCACTCACATGCATAGCTGTTCTCATAAGCTGCAAGAAAACAAAGGGAAAATGTTCTTGTTCTTGATTTCACAGATATCCCCAATGAAGGTTTTTTTATATACACGTTTTCTGATTTACAAGCTTTACAAAATGCATCTCAACTTCAGATGCATCTCTCACAAACATCTTTGGCTAGTTCTTAATCCAAAGAAACACTAGCAGACTTCATCTACTCCACAATGGCATTTCCTGGTTCATTTGCTCGTTTAGAAAATCCATGGCAGAGTCCTTTTGCATCCTATGGTTGGTGGTATCCTTTGCCAAGACATCTGAAACAAACCCTATTTTTATCCAGGGTAGGAGTTGTGTTAAAACTGCCTCTTTTGTAAATCTTGCCATTTTATAGACTGACTGAAAGAATGTCAACAGCCATGATCCTGAATCACTATGTTGACCATCTGCTGTTTCCATCATCACAAGTTCCCATCGGATTAAAGATCTGAAAGTTTTGCAGTCAATGACACGTTTTCAGTTGTTTACATCTCTTTCCATTTCAGTCTAACTGGGAGATTCTGTTAGCAGCAGTAGAAGGTTAATGCTCATTGCCACTGCCCTCCTCCTGATGTCTGGCCACAGCAGAAAGTGGCTTAGGTCAGCATCCTTATCAGCAGCAGATCCCTAATTACAGTACTGAAGTATAATACTGCAGACTTGGGTGGTACCTTCGGGGAATTATTCCACAGCTCTCCGACAGAGCCTGTTATTGTCCAGATCAGAGGAGTCTAAAATCTTACAAACACATTCCTCTCAGAGGGAATGGCTTTCCCTGAAGATTTCTTAGACAAACAACTATTCTGTGTAAGTGTGTATGTTCAGTGAGGATGAAGACAGCATAGAAAGGAAAACTACTTTCAGCTGTTTCTCAATAGCAAATGAACTCTATAAATAAATATGATCCTATCTGTGTGGGAATTGAAAAGATAGCATCCATACACATTTTTCTTCATTGCATTTGCTTAACTTTGAGCTTCTGATGCAGTGGAAATGATTCATGGAGTAGGCTGAATGTATTGTTTATAATAAGAACTAATCCTGTATTGCCAGTAATGAGTGGGCCAATGGCAATGCACATTTCCAATAACTATTATTAGTTCAAATAGTTACAAATAAGCATTGCAATACATCCATATTTGAATATGCAGTACCTGAACTATAGATAGTAGTCCGAGATAACTCTGAAAATGGGGCATGATTTTGGTGCCAGGAATTCAAGATTAGAAACAAAACAGGACCAAGATCAAAGAGTAAGTCAGAAATCAGGATCAAAGAGCCAATAAAAATTGGGCAAACCAGAAGACAGAACCAAATACAAATCAAGTCAACACTAAAGGACAGCCAAAAAAATGAAAAATTGACCAAATCTGACAAACACTGTGGCATTTTTCCAGTATTCACTGTGACAGAAAACCTTCTTCTATTTCATTATGTAGTGAATTTACGGACAGCCAGTTTGATGTTTGATGCTAATGGCACTGGGCTAGAAACCAGAGACTGTGAGTTCTAGTCCTGCCTTAGGCATCAAGTCAGTTGGGTGACCTTGGGCCAGTCATTCTTTCTCATCCCAAGTTAGGAGGCAATGCCAAAAAAATCGTCCCAAGGAAACTGGAGAATAGCCCAGGCAATTGCCAGAAGGGGTGGATGACTCAAAGGCGCGCGTGCACACACACACACACACACACACACACACACACACACACACACACACAATTAAGTCACTGGACAACCTGGCTGGACAGAATTGGGTCATATCCTGAAAATATGTTACTACCTAACTAGGCTCACCACTAAGAGCAACTTTAAAGAGATCCTAGGTCTATTGGTTCCAGTCCAGTCAGAGGGCTCCCACTTCTATGTGTATAGATCTCCTTTGTAGACTTTGGAATAATCAGACATTATTCAAAGCTTCACAAGCTCCTATCTCTGTGATTTTCTATGCATGCAGCCGGTGTTCCCATTAATTTCATTGTTAAGGATTGCTCCACATATAATGTTGGCTGGTGAACTGATTAAGTAACTGTGATAAAAGTATCCTTAGTGGTAAAGCTGGATTTACCTCTACAACCCACATGAAACACTATTCTTGCATGTATTTTTTCTTATGCATTTGGCTGCTCTCTATGCTGCAGAGACAACTTTTGGCTAGAGACAGATTAGTTGGCTGCTTTATACTCTAAGTTGTTACTAAAATAGTTACTTATTGGCTTAAATAATATACTCAAGGCAGTTCACAATAAAAGAAAAATAGTAGTTACTCTTTAAAAGAATTTAAGAATGAATTTATTCGCCCAATTCAAAAGGTCATATAAAAGAGATGTTTTGGTGTCTTCTCTTAAAGGACAGAGAAAGGAGAGCACTAAATGCCAAAGGATCTTCTTCTCATACTTAGAATTGTCTTCTATTTTCTCATAGTTCGGATTACACCCAAATAGTGCTATCTGATTTATTGTTCCCACTTTACCTCCTGCAACAGAGACAAAGCAGCTACCAATATACATTTAAACTATTCAGTATTGGTATAGCCTAAAAAAAAAAATCCAATAAATCAGAATGCCACATATTATTTTTCTGTACCTGCCTAAGGTGGGATTTAGACCTCTGCATCACTGCAAGTCAGGGAAATTATGCATGTGTCATTTGGAGATGGCTGCATAACTGTTGCATTTATATTTCTGCAAATATTAACATTCTGGCTAGGGGGGCCCTAAAAAAGGAAAGCACAGAAAACCTCCCAACAGGTGGTTGGATCAATAAATCAGCATGTAGGATGTGCATTTCTACACAATGCATAGTTGAGATTTGGGAGGTGTACGTCAGCCCATCTGCAACCATCTGCTTACCCATCAACCCCTTCACAGCATAGATATGCATCAACACCTACATGCAGTTGTGGACAATATCATCATCATCATCATCATCATCAAGTTGGAAGGGACCTTGGAGGTCATCAAGTTCAACTCCCTGCTCAGACAGGTAACCCTATACCATTTCGGACAAATGGCTGTCCAGTTTCTTCTTAAAAACTTCCAGTGTTAGAGCATTCACCGCTTCTGGAGGCAGGTTGTTCCACTGGTTAATTGTTCTAACTGTCAGGAAGACAGTCTAAATCAAGTCTAAATCATGTCTAGCACTACACTATTTTAACGTTACCTTGCACCAATGTGTTAATACATTTAATCAGGGCAACAGTCATACCACTGATTCATATAGGAATGCCTTCCAAATGGAAAACAGAGCTGGCTGGTATAAAAAAGTGTTTCCTTATTCCAGCCTCATTGCTTGTTAGCAGGATTCACACACCTTGTAAAGTAGGAAAGAGAAAATAAGGATCCCACTTCTTGGCTCAGATATAATCCTTATTCACCACATGGTATGACTCTCAGGTCTCACTGAAGCTAACAGGAAAGCTCCCATTCAGCAGTTTTAGGCATTTAACATATTACCCTGAGCAATATTCTACTTCCAATATGTAACTTGAACCTACGTAGCTGGTTATTACAATAGCTTCACTATCTTTAACAAGATCCTGTGAATACACCGGATTAAAGTGTCCGCTCAGTCATCATTTATTAGGCCTTCTAGAAGGGCCATGAAATAGAATATAGGTAATTCTCAACTTATGACCACAAGTAAGCTCAAAATTTCTGTTGCTAAGGAAAACATTTGTTAAGTGAGTTTTGCCCCATTTTATGACTTTTCTTTTGCCACAGTTGTTACAGTAAGTGAATCGCTGCAGTTGTTAATTTAGTAAAACGGTTGTTTTACTAAATCTTGGGCATACTAAAAAGTAATGAAAAGTCACCTATTCAGGACATAAGGTTGAACACAGGGGACAGATGTATTTGTCACCTGTGGACTTCACCATGAAACAAAATTCCTGAATGAGCGGAGTTAAAGAAACATGGGTGTCTTTTTTATTATGTCATTTAGCATGAACTGAAAGCAAAAGGTCTGAAATCGTTTAAACCCAATTCCTGGGAAATAATTAAGAGAGAAAAAGAAATAAATATGAGTGGCAGATAATGTCTCAAGAAACACTGTAGATCTTATACAAGTGCATATATCAGTATTAGAAACATACTGTACTATCATGAACCAAATTAGTTGTGGGCAGTCATTTACTCGGGATAAAAAAATGTGTTTTGTAATGTCCAGAAATTATACAGGAAGCAAATGTATATGATTTCTTTCTTGCCTAAAATATAGTCTGCTTCTATGTTTATTTGTTTAGTTAAAATATTTGTGTAGCTCTCTAATGACCAAGAGATAATTAAAAGTAGCCCCCCCAAATAAAAATAAATATATAAAGAAAAATAAATGTATAAAGATTGCCTGCATGGCTAAAATGACTGCATCCCATTCTGGAAGGTCTTAGTGAATAAATAAATAAAACCATATTTTTGGTGCCAGAAAAAAAAAATCTGGCTTCTGGTCAGGTTCTTGGGAAAGAGATCCCAAACAGATGCTTCCACTTCTGAGAAAGTTTTCCCCCAATCACTGTGCCCTGCCTAAATTCTTCCACTGGGAACAAATTTTCTGATGATGGATGTTACATCCAGACAGGTTGCTTAGAATTATGTCAGTCTTTTAGTAAGAGTCAAGGAAATCTCTGAACAACATACAGCCCAAACCTCTGCCTCTAGAAATCTTGTTTAACCATTTTGAAGAGTTATCAAGCATTGCCCAGATAGGTTCAACTGTATGTTTGCAATAATTACAAACCAGAAATGAGTGCTTGTTTTGGTATGAAATATAAGGTTCTTGTTGGGAAGTAGAATTATATGGTCAATGGTAGTCCGCATAACTTTCCTGCACATTGACAGAATCACAAATCCATTTGGCCTTGCTTAAAAGCTTCTACTGTGTTTAAAAGAACTCTCCTTGTTAAAATTAAGCATGATTTTCTCAACCTTGGCAACTTTAAAGTGCATGGACTTCAATTTCCATGCTGGCTTGGAAATTTTTGGAATTTTAAAGTTGCCAAGGTTGGGAAACTCTGAGCTAAAAGCTGCTTCCCATATTAGTGGCTGATGGTGATTGACCAATCACAGGTATATCTACTTGTGACATGGTTAATAAGAGGAAATTACCGTATTTTCCGGCGTATAAGATGACTAGGCGTATAAGACGACCCCCGACTTCGGAGAAGATTTGCATGGTTTAGAAAGTCATCTTATACACCGGAAAATACGGTATTATTTTTTTCTTTACCCCTCAGATTCATAATCTTTTTTCTACATGAAGAAATCAATGATGCCTCATTACCCCAAGAATGGTAATAATTCACAATGAGCTTACCATATAATAACTTAAATGCTATCATTTCAGACAGATTATCTTTGTTAATTAAGTTTTTCAATGTATATCTGGATTCATATATTCATATGTTTCCCAAAGTGTATATCAAGGAAAGTCAATTGTAACTCCCTCCAGCCCACTTTCTGCTAAATTTCTTACTATGACATTAGCTATTACTGTGTATTCTTTTTTCTGATTGGTGAATGATGAATCAAGCATCGTGGTATCATTTATGCAAACCCCATTTCTTTTGTCAGATCACAACTCCCTTTTGTCAATCTCTCTCTCACACACACACATATATATATGAAAGAGCTGAAATTTGTACTCCAACAAAATCAACATCCATAAATTTTGTAGATACCTCTGGGCCTGTTTGTTTATGCATATAGCAGATTTAGTGCAATAGCTCAGGTATTAAATTTGAATTGGGGATAATCAAGTTCAAAGCCTCATTCAACCATGAAGCTTTCTGAATACTCTGGGCCAGCTGAGTTCTGCATCTTTCTATTCCTACATCTACAGTAAATGGTACAGACATTCAGGCTACCAGGCTAGAAACCAGGAGGCTGTGAATTCTAGTCCTACCTTAGCATGAAAGCTGGTTGAGTGACTTTGGGCCATTCACTCTCTTAGTCTATTGACAAGCCGGTAAGCTGGTTAATATCTGTCACAACCAATAGATCAACACTTGACGATCCGAAAAAAAGTAAAACCTTCACTTGGAGGGGAAATGCTAGAAAGGAATCTTTGTTGTCATGTCTCCTGACTCTGTTTTCATTTCATTGGGACAGCATACTTCATACTGGTGTTGTTTTCTGCCAAGTCAAGGATGGCAGTATTTCAACTCAGCAATGGGGAATGCCCCCTTTCAGACTGAACTACATCATATGCAGTACTGTTATCACAGGAATAAAAAAGGTCAGATCATCACAAAAGCTATCTTGACCTCTTTGATAAAATACAGGATACAAATGTAGAAATGAATTAATTAACAAAAGGTTCAGATAGAACCATTCCAAATATATGTGCATTATGAAATGGGCATTAATACTACCTTTGAAAGTGCTACAACAGGCAAGCTATTTTGGAGCACTCATAAATGTACAGCCTCTGGATGCTTTGCTCATATCCTGTATAAATCTGTAAAGAATGATAAAAAGAGCAAAGTCCGCAGGGACAAATTCCTGGCTCATGATGACCCACCAAATGAATGATGAACCAAGTAATGGTAAAATCTGGCAGCATCCCATTGATGTGGCCCACAATGTATCCAAACTGGAAAGTGTCTTGATATGGGATATGAGTAAGAAATATTGGTTGTATGCTAAATTTACACAATCTAGTTTTACACAAAAAGGCTTCCTATAGTTTTTGGGCAAAGATAGCATATGTTTCAGATATACAGTATAATCTGATCTCTGGAGTTAAAAACTCAAATAATGAATGATGAGAATGATTCATCTTCAGATTTTGGAGATCTGCTGTTGTGCAGGGTAGGGCTGCAGTCCAACCCAACTGGACGATAATAATTTAGGGAAATCAGAATCAGACAATCTTGGGTTAACTAGACAAATAGTTTTGCTTAATATAAAGAGCTTTCCATGTCATATTGATTTAAAACTGCAGTCTTATGAGGAAGGTACATCACCTCTCCTCACTCATTCTTACCATAAAGAGATATGAAGAGAGGCCTCAGGCTGTGGTACTTAATTCCACTAGACCCAGTTATCTCCAAATCAGTGGCCACACCCAATGTATTTTTATAAGTGAAAGGTAGATAGCAATCCTATTTTTCCCTCTTTCTCCTCAACAGGAAACTGAGTCATAGATAAGGAAAGAATTATTAGGCAGCTGACTCTAGCAATTCTTGTGCTCCTCACATAAGCATACCTTTTAATAAATATTTCTTCAACTGGGTAAAGAGTCTCATAATACAGAGTCCATTGAGTTGGGCAACTATAACAAATGTGTGAATGAATGAATGAATGAATGAATGAATTCAGTGATACTAGTTTTCAAAGATTTTCTGGCAAATGTATGACTTATGTGGAATTTTAACCTCTCACTTAATATAGTTGTAATAAATCCTTGGTCCTCACACTGCTAGTTGATAATCTCCAGATTTCGGATCACTGTTCCCAAAATTTTGATTGAGTGTATAGAAGTTATGGTTCAAAGCATCAGAAAGCCAGTAGGTTGTCAACTCTGTGATAAACTAATATCAGATATCATTCTATTCAGTTCAATCATGTTCTAAGATATCTTATATAATTTGAGCAAAACACATTTTCATATTTGCCATGCATTCCAATAAATATCAGTATATCTCTTCTGCAGTAACAGAAATAATTCTTGGCTGTTGCTGGAAATTTTTTCTTCCTCAAAACCACAGAATAACAGAGTTGGAAGTGATCTTGGAGGTCTTCTAGCCAGCATTTGATTCAGTCTAAAGAACCAAGTTCTCCAACCCAATCTTGATTTAGACGTGTTTTGAGGATACAATTAATTCCTGTTTTGAGAGAGGGAGAAGGAAAAAAATACATCATTTTTTAAAAGTAGTCTTGTTGGGATTGGGTACTGTGGATTTTGTGCATAGCAAATTTCAGCTTTCTAGCATAATTTTGCTGCTCTTCTGAGTGAGTGACTCAGTTCCAGATATATTTAGAAATATAATGTATCGGATCAAAATAATTTTAGATAACATATATAGCAAATGTGTGTGTTTGAGCAGTACATGTATATCTTATTGTATTATGAATCACCATATATGGCTCTACATATTATCACAAAGATAGAACTGTCTTTGGTATATAGATTGTAAGCATGCCTGTGTTTATGTTATGTACATTTTTCAATACTGTGATTATATATGCTGCACTGGATGTTGTTACTGGACACTGACAGAAGTCTTACGGAATACAGATGATTTTCTCAGAGGCCTGAACCATTATCCTAAATTAGAGATAAAAATACTTCTATAATTGTGCAGGCAGGTTGAACAAATGGTAAATAGTAAAGTCAGAAAGAAATGAAATGCAGATGATACAGACAGTGATAGCTATCTTCTTGACAGTGACCAATTACCAAAACAGATGTTGGGTAGTGCACAGACATTCTTGCACTGGTGAGCTGACTAACAGATTTAATGGGATTAACAAGCCTTCATTTCTGTTTATATTTCCTCCTCTGGAGAACATCTAGAATCATACAAGGCTATGATGTTAAGCTTGATCTACCATTTGTAATCCAAGTACAAGACTCTCTTACTGTTCCTGTAAGATAAAATAGGAGAGGTGTTTCTCAAAAGAAGAAGAGTTATTATTGTTATGGTTGGTCACAGAGTCAGCCAGATGTTTAGACTGGCTTTGACATTTTTATCCATCTATTGAGTCTTTCTAAGGACTTGAGATAGACATACAGTATGTTTTTTATGGCATTAAAGATAGGATCAAATGATAGAAGTTGTTCCAAGTAAAATTGCCTTTTTTTCAATTGACAGTTGGTGATTTTGTCAACGCCAATGGCAAATTTCTTCTTATCCCAGCTAAGGGATCAAAGTACAATCTTAAATTGGATTGTGAAGCTAGTTTGGACTTCTATTAACCAAAGCCTTGACAAAATATTAAATTTCATCTGATTTTTATTTGTTAATGCAAAAGGAACAATTTTCTAGAAACGCATGCACTGTTTGTCATGGTTTGATAAGCCAAAATTCTTAGAGCAACATTGACTACAACTACCTTGATCTGATCTGATGGAGATTCCCCCTATGAGTTATACATGGCAATAATGATGGAATTTTTAATTGCTGTCATTTGCTTCATAGTATTCTGTTCTACTTTTTGTGAACAAAATCTTTTCAGTTCTGATTTCATATAGCCTCTTGTGGTAATGGATATTCATACAAAGAGGTATCTGAGTCCGATTTGTCTACTTCATTTAAACATTTCATTTACATTTATTATATTGTAAAACAGTAAGAAGTGGGGGGGTTTTCCCAAAGTTATATGCTTTGCAAGCCAATCTTATATATACTATACTTATTTGGTTAGCCTACAGAAATGAATGGCATTTATTGTTAAGTTAGTTTTGCATAGAAACTCATCCTTAAAAAGCAATGTTTAAAAATGGACACTGACCTCCTGCTAAAGTCACATAGAGTATTATTGTTACTTCCAAAAATTTAAGGATGCATCTTGGAACCACGTGTCACTTTTGTCGAAGTCAGTGTCAAAGAAGTAGCAGTCTTCAGTATAGAAGGAAGGAATTTATACATCTGCATAAATTTTACACAGGGCATACTTCTGTATCAGGTATCCCAGGATTCCATGAAGAGCATCAACTAGAAGAAATTATCACTGGATAAAATGATTTTGCCTGAATCCACCCAATTCTAGCATGCAGCTCTTTATACCTCTGGAGAACAGGCTAATGGCAGATTCCAGCTTAAAAGAAATGTTTGACAGAGAAGTGTACATATTCCAAACATTGTTTGATTCATGTTTTAAAGTTTCACTTGCAAACATACTTCCGTAGCTCCTACATCAATCACCGGAAATATGCTCTTATAAACAAAGTAATGCAGGCTGTCTCTTCCACTGATTCCATGCACAGGTCATTGGATAGCACCCCCAGAAAAGAAACCCTGTGGAATTATATATATGAATAAAACAAGCAAAAATGTTCCTCCAGAACAGGAAAAGTCAGGGTTTTTTTAAATGATCTTAAACTGAAAAAGGGGTCACAAAGAAGTGCTGTTGTTGAGAAAGTACCCAATTTACAACTAAAATACAGATTTCACACTAAGTGTACTCAACCACTTATAAAGGTATGGTGCAAGGTACCACCCAGATGAGCACCTCTCAGAGACAGGAAATGAGAAGAGATGGGCCTTTGATCTGATCCATTTTCTGTTCTTATATCCTTCTCATCAGAGTGATATGTTTATGTATCTTTTACCAGCTACATAACCACGGTTTTGATTTGTAAAGTCCTTGAACAGCATGAAAGATGGGCAGCACATCCTTCAAGACCTTCATTAGAGTTTTATTTGAGGGTGAAACTTCATTCTCCGAGCTCGTGGATTGATTTCCAAACAATTCATTATCAGGCTAGGTAACATCTTCAGCAGAGTTTAGGGGATGTCAGTGTTCTTCTGTTTATAAGGGCTTCAGGTATGGGTGTGTCAAATGAGGGTCTTTTGATGGGGTTTGTGATGGGTCAGGTGTGAGTCATCAGTGAGAGGCTTGGGAACTGCTGGCAGGGGGAGGGGGGCTTGCGTGGGTTGGTTGTGGGTTGGTGTTGTCTCTGGTTGGCTGTGTGGTTGGTTTGGATTCTGAGGGGTTCGTAGGCTGGTTGTAGGTCAATGTGTCTATTGATGGAATTGCTTGTGGAGTGCTAGCCTTCGATGAGCTCACGAGTGTGGCGGGTGGTAGTGTGGCCGATGATTTTAGTGTTGCTCCAGTTGAACTGGTGCTGTTTGGTGTCAGTGTGGGTAGAGCCGTGGTAGGATTCAGCCGGTTCGCACCACTTTGGCAGAACCGGTAGCTAATTTTTTGTTGCCCAGGCCCAGAATGGACTTCTGGAAGTGGCATCCACAAAGAAAACCGGTTGTTCACATATTTGAATCTCCCCACTGGGTAGAGATTAAGGATTAGGGATCGTGGTGTTTCACCGCCAGCTGGTGTTTGTGGATCCTGGTTTTTAATTGATGTGATGTTTGTCCCACGTAGCATTGGTTGCAATCATTACAGTTGATTTTGTAGATTACATTGTTTCTTTCATCCTTCTGTGTCTTGTCTTTGATTCTGGATAATTCCTGGTGGAGTGTGGTTGTGGGTTTGTGAGCTATTGCTGTTCCTAGGGGTTGGAAAATTCTGGCTGCCATTTCCGACACACCTTTTGTATACGGTAGGGTTAGTTTTTGCATGGTGGTCGGCTATGTGGTGTGTTGTGGTTTGGGTGCTGTGTGTCAGAATATGAGGTTTTTTGGGTAGCTGTTGTGGAGGAAGACATATTGCAGAGTTGTATTTGACTGAGCTTGTGGAATTTTCATCAGTGGGACTTTTGCCTTATTCCACCTTATTTATTTTCTTGCTTTTTATATGGGCTCCATGTCTCATTTCTAGAGACTGAAGTATGCATTTATCTCTACCTCTCCCAACCTTCAGCTGTTGGTAGCATGGTTTAGGGCAGTACTTTACAAATTTAGCAACTTTGTGGAAGTTAAATTTCCCAGCCAGAATGAATTCTGGGAATTGAACTCCACACATCTTAAAGTTGTCCGGTTTGAAAAACACTGGTTTTAAGCTATCAGGCAGTGCTCTGATATAGCCTGTCAATCCCCTTCAAAGAATTTACTTACTTTACTTACTTACTTATTTATTTCTATCCCATTTTTATAAATAACTCAAAGCAGCAAACATAACCAACACACTTTCCTCCTCCTATTATTCCCCCATAACAACAACCCTGTCAAGTAGGTTGCTCTGAGAGAGAAGGACTGATTAAAGGTCACCCAGCTGGCTTTCATGGCAAAGGTGGGACTTGAAATCACAGTCTCTTGTTTTCTAGCCTGGTGCCTTAACCAAACTGGCTCTTTTTTATAAACACAGTAAAACACAGGTGTCAAACTCGCTGCGTCATGTGACATGTCATGATTTTTTTTGCATTGCTGGAGCTGGGGTGGGCGCGGCCTCCATATGGGGCAACCAGCCCATGGGCTGGCAGTTTGACACCTTGTAGTAAAGGACGAGTGTCATGATAACAAAAGGGCTTGATGCATGATCTCTCTTTTCTGCAAAAGAATTATTCTGTTAAGTATCAGACTATGCCATAAAGTGAGAAAAGTTTTTTATTATCTCCAGGACAAAAAATTATTTCAGCAGAAGGGGAGCTGAGAGAATTTGCTTCTGATGATCTACATGAGGGGTGTCAAACTCAATTTCATTGAGGGCAGCATTGCGGTTGCCCTCAGGGAGCCGGGTGGGTGTGGCCAGGGTGGGTGTGGCCTACTGGGTGGGCATGGATGGAGTGGGTGTGGCCTACTGGGTGGGTGTGGCCAGCTCTACATCATTTGCATCAAGGGTGCCTGTGGGGGCCTGGGCAGGAGTGGGACAGATCTGAGGGTCTCTGGCAAAAGGGGGTGGGACCAGGGCAAGTGCCAAGGCATGGTCCACTGGAGAAGCCTCACTGTTCCTCTCAGGCCATGCGGGGGGGGGGGGCTTATGGAGCTAAGACTGAATAAGTTTCAGCATAGATGGCCACCATAAAACTGTTCATTGGCTCCCGGCCGGCCTGGGCCAGGGCCAAGGCAGCAGGGGCCGTTCCCTCACTGTTTCCAGGATGGCTTCACGGGCCACATGAAACCACTTCGTAGGCCGCATCCGCCCCCCGGGCCTTGTGTTTGACATATCTGATGTACATGTTTGGGGGAATTAGGGAGTTCAAACATCTTATTTAATAGAATCTAAGTAATATTTTCATGATTTGCAGTCATGTCTATCTTCAGTGGCACCTGTACATGATATTTCATATCCTTTAGTCCAATGCAAATCATTTATATGACATCAGTACTGCATCATGACTCTGAGGTAGGAATTTTTGAAGAGTCCATACACCACCCTGACAGAGGTGATTTTTATGCCACAGGAAGGCTGCTGGTTCTCTGCACACATTTTTAAAAACTTAAATAAGGATATATGTATTCATAAGTACTGTTATCCTGCAAGTATAGAAACAGTCTCTGGCTATTATAAAAGGCTTTTTAAATATTCCTTTGAAATATGCCTGGTTATGTCATTATTGCATATATGTAATGTTTACATATACTGGATATTACTTGCAACTTATGAACCAGTTATTTTTAGATGTAATTTGTCATACTTTATTAAAACAGCTGTAAAAGCCTACATTTTTCACTATCTCTGTCTGCCTGCAGTTCAGCGGTTCGATTCTCACCGGCTCAAGGTTGACTCAGCCTTCCATCCTTCCGAGCTCGGTAAAATGAGGACCCAGATTGATGGGGGAAATATGCTGATTCTGTAAACTGCTTAGAGAGGGCTGTAAAGCGGTATATAAGTCTAAGTGCTATCGCTATATAAGAATACACACCGAATCTATTGCTTCATAAATTTGTCATTGTTTTATATTCCACAGGACCTGGGCACTTCTGCAGGTTCTGTGATGATTTTCTTGAAAATGAAGACTACAACCAGCAAATCAAGGATTAGGCAGCACTAATCATTTTAGTATGCCTTGGAAAGAGAAGTACATGTTGTTGGCCAGAGCAGTTCCACCAAATCTTCTTGATTATCTCAGCAAAAATCTCTGGAAATATCATTCTCACTCAGGCTACAGTAAAGTAGTGGGAAATACCTCAGCCTCACCCTGTATTTCCTTGTCATTCGTATCTGAAATACTGGGGGAGTTTAAATTTTAGCTAGTTTCTTTTTTTTTTTTTTTCTTTTTATTGAAAATTTTTAAAAGTTTTTACAAATAGCAAAAAAAGAACAACAACAACAAAAAAACAACCCTCACCCAACCCCTCCCAAACCACCCCCTCCATCCCCCCCCCGAGCTTCCCAGAGCTGAATATAGGCTTAATTAAAATTTTAAAAATTTTAAATAGTTAATAATAAAATATATATGACATAAACATTAAAAAGAAAAAATACTTAAAAAAAAGGGAAAAAAAAGAAGAAAAGAGATAGAAAAAAGAAAAAAAAGAAAAAAGAGAAAAAGTACAATCTATAAAATATCAAAAATTATATACAAATTATAAAAAAGCTAAATGATATTTTTTATATCCAATTTATCCATTTCTCCCATAGGGCAAAAAATTTCTCTTGTGATTGCTCCTTTAAAAAAGCCAAAATATTTGCCATTTCCGCCAAATAAGAAACTTTAAAAAACTACTCTTGCAGAGTAGGCAAAGATTCCTTCTTCCAATATTGCCCTACTAACAGCCTTGCGGCTGTAATCAAATTTAACATCAATATAATCTCCTTAGCATCACAATCAGTAACGATACCTAACAAAAATAATTGCGAAGTAAATTTTACCCTCTTTCTAAAAATTCTTTGAATATTCCACCATATCTTAATCCAAAAAGCTTTTATGTTTTTACAAGACCACCAAATATGATAATAAGTGGCGTCCAGACAACCACATCTCCAACATTTAGGCTGTAAGTCAGGGTACATAAGAGACATTTTTTGTGGATCAAGGTGCCGTCTATAAATTTTTAGCTAGTTTCTTAAGCTTTGCATCAGCTTTAAACAGCCTCTGTTGATCAAAGTTCTCATTGGAAAGGTGGTCCTCCTCTCAGTCCAATCCTACAAGGATGAGTCTCCGATGTTTCTCATGCTTCTCTCCTTTGTTTACTCATTGGACCAAGGGATTTTGCTTCCCCACTTACAGGTAATCCTCGACTTACAACAGTTCATTTAATGACCATTCAAAGTTACAATGGCACTGAAAAAAAGTGACTTATGACTGTGTTTCACAATGACAACTGTTGCAGCTTCCCCATGGCCACGTGATCAAAATTTGGGCATTTGGCAACTGTTTCATATTTATGATGATTGCAATGTCACCAGAACTTGTGATCACCTTCTGCGACCTTCTTACAAGCAAAGTGAATGGGGAAGCCAGATTCACTTAACAACTGTGGCAAGAAAGGTCGTAAAATGGGACAAAATTCACTGAACAGAATTGTGGGATTCAATTGTAGTCATAAGTCAAGGACTACCTGTATTATCCTGGACGCTCTGTAATAAGCTTCCATAAGTCTTTCTTTTGTCTCTGACACCAATGAAGTAACTGCCTTCCTATCTACATTTCTTTCTTCCATGCTTTTTATCCTTCTTTTTCTTCTTCCTTACTCTTTCACATGAGTATCATTGTGATGTAGGGATTAAGATGTTAAATTAGGGGTGGGGAACCTCTCAGACACAGAAGTTCAATGGCTGCCTTTGGTCTTTTAGCCTAATCTACCCTACAGTGGTGTTCTAAGGAAAAATAGGAGAGAGTGTTATGTATGATGTCTTGACCTCCTAAATGAAAGGCTACGGAGATTCTCAGTCATCCAGGTCATAGTTGTCCCAAAGATACTTTTTCAAGAAGCAACTGGACTTTCTTGTTTTTGCTTTGAAGATGTTTCATTTCTCTTCCAAGAAGCTTCTTCAGCTCTGACTGGATGGTGGGAAATGGAAGGATTTATACTCCTTGCAGACAGCTGGTCATTTGAATTCTGAAAGGCTACCTATTAAACAAACATATCTACACTTGATACTACACTTGATCTTAGCCAAAAGGCCAAGAAGCAATAAAAAACATATCAAGGATCTGGGGGAGTCAAATGAGAAAGAAGACTTGGAAGGTCTTGAACAGACTGGAAAAAGGGGTGCCAGATTCCCTTCTTTTCCCACTGAATTGTGATGCCTTCCTTTCTACATGAGTTGTACTGTGTCAAAATCAGCTCTAAGGATTACCTGGTTTGAAGGTGGGGAGAGGCAGGTGTTGAACCCTTCTGGGCAAGTAGATTGATACCAATGGGAGGCTATCTCTCCTTAATATCCTGAGCTACCATAGTTAGCCTAGGCAATTTGGTAACTGGGAACCCTGCAGTTAGAAGCATTTCCATAGCTCCATAGCTTACATCCAGAAGCAGCCTGTGATTGTTTTTATTTATTCTGACTTAAAACACTCTGAAAAAAGAAAATAATTGCCTACTTGGGCTACTGTGGTTCCCATAGCAAGAAAAATGCCATCCCATGTTGAAGAAAATAAAAAAAAAATAACTGGTAACTTGGAACTTTTCACACTGGCTTGTTTCCTGCTAAAGAGAAGGAGAAATATGGATCATCTGTCAACTTCTCCCTTGCTTCAATTGGTCTACCGAAGTCTCATACTGTATTAGGTTTTTTATTGCAGATCTGATTCTCAGAAGCTGTGAGGACAGATATTACAAAATGGAAAGTGATATAATTTAAACTCTTACTGGCAAAGCCCATTTTTCCAAGGATTCTCAATAATAAAAAAAAAAAGGCTGTCACCAGTCAAAATGAAACGCTAAACATCCCCAATTTGTTCAGCTGGATGGCTCTTAGCTCTTCCACCCAGAAATTATACTCAAAATTATTTCCCTCCAGTACAGATCTAGGAAAATAAAAGAAAGGCCCTTTCGAAATACACTTAATAGTTATACATTGATTTGTGCACAGATATATTTTTAACAAATGAAGCAAAATCACTAGACGTAAAGGGGAAAAGGCAAATATATAGAAGACAAGGGAAGACAAAAATCACACACAGAGAATTCCAAATAAGCACAGCCTGCTTAGCTGAATTAGTTCTTCATTTTCTTTAAAGAAGAGAGAACATGAGGGAGTTCTGCTTAAATGTCCATAGGACATTACTCCTTTTTCAGCACATGTTCTGAATGTTACAAGTTTGGGAGGGGTGGGACTAAGTAAAAAGTGGGAGGTAGGTACCCAATTTGAAAAAATGAACTGTTGCTTAGCCCAAACAAGTATAATACTCCAGCTATTAAATATTGAATATAGGCAGCGAAACAGAATTGGTCAAAGAGCTAAGCCTATTTTCCTTATGACTCTTGGTGGAATTAGAAAAATGTTGTGTGATTTCCCCCCAGTTCTGCATTTGTACAAATGGAATCGCATGAGGCAGACTCTTTGGGGAAATAAAAGCTGCATTCCATCTAGTCAGATCTTCACATGGGATCAATTTATCAGATGCTTCAGAGGGTACTCTGGTGCCATACCCAAACTAGAGTTTGTCAAGAGTAGTGGTGAAATTAGACCACCACCAATGCTCGAGAAACAATATGAAAAATGCAAATCCAGTTCGGGACGAATGAGAAAAAGAAATGGATTAAATTTTAAAAAGGAAAAATAGAAAAGTCAGTCGTTTCTTTCTTTCACTCTCTTATAATTTTTCCAATTGTGATACATCTCTCTTGAAGTCCAGCCCTGATTCTAACCATTCAAAGGACATTACCGCAGGCCTGAATTTCCAAACCAGATTTCAGGCAGCCTTTGACCAAGGCAGATATACTGGAAGGTGTCAGGAAAAAAAAACCTGATTGCTCCCCTGACAATTGCCGTACATTGTAGAAATCCTAGCCCCTCCGCTTTCATATCCTGCAAGGCATTGCTTTAAAGTTTTGGATAAATAAAACAACATTTAAAAATGTATTCCCCTTGGAGAAACTGGAAGGAATTGCATTTTGAGGAGGCTATTCTTCATTGCTAGGGATGGATCAGCTTTCAAGAAATTGTTTGATGTGATTGAACCCAGGAGGTTGTCCTGAAATGCTCTGACTCATAGGAGTAAATAATTCCTTTCATGAGCTGTGACAATCTCCAGTCCTGGACCCATGGCATTAGCTGACATAATCACACATTAGGATTTAATAGGGACATGGCACTCACTACCATTAAATGTGTAATTTGTACATTGACATTTATATTTCATTTAGGAGATTTCAATCCCTACCAACTGGTAGAAAACAAAGCATCTTCTTTGAAAGCATCAGGTAGGCCCATTACCTTTAATAAGTCTGTTTAGGAAATCCTAAAGCAGTGGTGGCGAACCTATGGCACGTGTGCCAGAGGTGGCACTCAGAGCCCTTTCTGTGGGCAAGCGCATCATGCCCCAGAGATGGCAACCATCCCTCTTCAACCAGCCGCCCACTAACTCGCCGAGGTCCCACGTGGCTGGTTTCCCTCCTCCTGTCCCATCCCTCCTGGCCTCACATGCTCTCCTTTTCCCAGGCACAACCCACCGCATTACCTCCTCAGCTGTTGGCCGGCCGTCCAGCTCAGAGGTGGCTTCTCTGAATGGCTGGAGGCAGGCTGCAGAGCCCCGGAGTGTGCCGGTCGAGGGGCTGGCTGGCTGTGGCTGCTGACGGACACTGTCAGCCTCCATGTGCTCACTGGCCTCTATGTGCACAGGCCAATGGGGTCAGGCAGCAGCTGCCCCGGCCCCTGCCTCGCCTTGTCCTGCAATAATGGCACCCCCACCCTGCCTCACCTTGCCTCTCCTCACTCTACAGGACGAGCCTTCTGCCCACCGCCCCACCTGCCAAAGACCCCTTGGATCTCCTCCAACCCTGCCTGGCCCCCACAGGTGTTCCTCCCCATGAGCAACATTGAGGTGACCATGCCCATCTTGGCCACACCCACCCAGTCTGCCAAGACCACCACAGCCACGCCCACCCAGTGGGCCACACCCACCTGGCACCCGGCGATAAATAAGTGGGTTTTCGGTTGCAGTTTGGGCACTCGGTCTCTAAAAGGTTCGCCATCACTGTCCTAAAGTGAGAGATGATTTCCATTTGGAGCAGTGCCATCCACTAACAGAATACTGAACTGCCACCCTAAGGACTGCCCCACATACAGTAGTTCCTGAGGCAACTTTAGTGCTGGTTTTCCCTGCACCTGTATATATAGCTCAGATGTATACTGGGGGGGAAAAAAGTGCAGTGAGGCAATGTTTAAAGGTTTTGCGGCTCCCAATCAACTACTCTTTGCATTTCAAGAATTAGCCTTTTGGGGGTGAAAGACCCCTGAGTAACTTCTCTGGTGTATTTACTTCCCTTTTGCAGGAAGTTTGAATATTTGTAGCTCAGGGTTGAAAGGAGGGATCCTTGGTGCTCTCTAAACTGAATTTGCAGATGTTTCGTTAGCCAAACTAGGTAGCATCATCAGTGCATTAGTTATCATTGGTGCTAGTTGGAATTGAGTAACCATGATTCGAGAAAAGATATATTTATGAAAAAAATGGCACGTATAGAGTGATGTTTAATAGATGGCGGTGTTTTGTCACTGTTACGGCTGCACTTCTAAACAATAACACTGCTTACAGACACAATGGAGGAGAAGCAGACCAAACTGCATAATATTTTTCAAACTTGGTAACTTTAAGGTGTTTGAATTTCAGCTTCCAAAATCCCCCATCCAGCATGCTGCCTCAGGGATTCTGGGAGTTGAAGCCCACACATTTAAAAGTTGCCAAGTTTGAAAAACACTGGTATAAAAAGTTGCAGTGAGAAGTGTGTGTGTCAGATTTGTCCATAGAGCTTTATGCTCCTTTGATTCAACTGGATATGACCTCTTATGGGATTACGTGGCTTAGCTCTGGTAAGAATAAGAACACTGTACCTGGATTGCCTTAATTGCCCTGCAGATATTTCCCTTCTTTCCAGTCACCAGAAAGGCATGTTACAACTGTGGACTATAATAAGCTCACTTTACTAACACAATCCATTACATTAGTGCCAGGAGGAGACAAGGTACTCAGCTCAGATTCCAGACTTTTGGAACCAACATAACTTATTTTCTTGCGACATTATGTTTATTGCTCCTTACTTCTGAGTCTAGAAAATGCCAGACTTTGTTTTAAAAGCTTGCAAATAGGAATTGTATCCACAGCAAGTCTCAGCATTGCTGTCCTTAGAGTGAATTTCTCTAGAATCACAAAGCCCATGGTTTATGAGGTTATGTCCTTGGTCTAGTCAGTCAGTAGCCTTTCTGAGTTTCCAAATGAGAAAGAAAAGGATGCTGGCCAACAAGAAAGAAACAGTACTGTGTAGCAGTTAGAGCCTGACTATACTAAGGACTCCCAGGTATTAATCCCAAATCAGCTGACATGTTTACTGAGAGTCTTGAGCCAATCTCCATCTCAGCTCTGATCCGGTTCTCTGGTGTCCCTGGATGAGTTTCCATCGTATCCATACACTATGCCTGATGATACAGGATGGTGAGAGTTATTGTAAACCAAATCTTGGGAACCCAAGGCCAGAAAACACTGTCTTCTATAGAGACAAAATGGGAAAGTGTGGAGGAGAGAGCAGGATAAAAAAATGACCATAGGGGATTTTGGTTTATGAGACAAGAGCACAGACCCAGTCTGGAACAAGAGATAAATAGCAGTTGCATATAAACACATATACTTTCAGCAGAACCTTCTGAGTAGTTTTAAAGATCTACAAAAGACCCACAAAGCCTCACAGACCACTTATCAGATAACTGAACACACAAAGAAGGACACAGACAATTGGAAGGGAGGACGAATGTGAGAGAAGATACACTAGCTATTTAACTTTTTGGCATCTGCAACAAAAATTACAGCAAAAACTGCAAAGAGAGAGAGAGAGAGAGAGAGAGAGAGAGAGAGAGAGAGAGAGAGAAGAAATGCATATAGACCTATATGTATATGAAATTACTTTTTCCAGCATCAAAAAGGCTAGTTTTGCAATTGGAACTTTTTTCCAACAAATCTTTCTTTTCTTGAACTAGCAATAATAATATAGAATCTGTTTTCCAAATTTCACCAAGGTGAGTTATGTGAATAAAGGCTATAGTGATCATAGACCTGAACCTAGATAGAATTTGATTGCTGTGATCAGGAAATAAATTAAATAATGTAAAGCTTGGCTGTCAAGTCTGTTGACGGATGAGTAAAACAAAGAAGCAGACAATTTACAAGGGCGCAATACACAAACATTTGAATGACCACTGTTGGGAAAACAAACCAATTTTTAAAAATAATACCCAGAAGCTGGACAATATTTGACTTTATGGCTCTGTGTGATGGACGGAGGATAAGAGGACAAAAGAGAGGATATGTCCTCCTTTTGCCAGTCATCTGGTAACCTTACACAGACCAAAAACAACCCCAGGCAGAACAAAGATGTCCCAGGGAAATGAGGCATTTTTCATTCCTTTATTCAGTTCTACGCGTTGTTTTGAATTACAGTTTCTACCTACTTTTATAATCTATTATAAAATAGGTAAACCTAATTGGAAGTATAAACGATAGAATTTAACATCAAATAGAAGAGTAGGCTGAGCTCAGCTTAAGTCAAAGTACTCCTAATATGAACCCAAACTGTCTTTTGCCCCACTTTTCACAAACAGGCTGTGGAAGGATTGGGAGTAGTTTTGTTTTTGTTTTAAATTGGTCTTCAGTATCTTTTCTTATCATCACCTCACTCTTAAGCAAAAAGAAACGATTAGGAGCCATTCCTGAGTCATTCCCCAATGGGGAACCTTTGGGCAGATTTCACTCCGCAAATGAAGGCAGGAAGAGAATACCTAGACAGGAGACAGATCATATCTATATGGAGATACCACTGTAATCTGGAAGGCTAGTTGATGAGAAACAAAATGGGTGGCAAATCCGTGAGGATTGGGACCTACCTTAGAATGCTTCTAATACTCATTGTTGCAGGACACAGTCCAGAGAGAGATTCAACAGGAAGAAAAGCAATATTCATGAAATAGGGTCACAAAAATCTGCATTTGGATTAATCTCCATACAGTGAGGAATGCTGGTTGCTGGACGTATAAATAGGCCTGAAATTAGAACAATGATTGATAGAACAACTGACAGTGCCATTTCACTAAATGGGGAAACAGTCCTAGGAAGAAAAATACTTTATGGCTCTTTTTAAGAAGATAGGCAAGTTCCCAAAACATCAGTTATTTCTTGCTGCTCTTCTTCTTTCAGACAGCAACTTTCCCAACTGAACCAATGAAGTGATTCAGGAACACCAAATTACCAGAGGTCTAGGGATCTGATATTTAAATGAAGTATCTGCTAATATTATGTTTATATTGCTTTTACAACAGAACTTTATGAAGTTCAAAATACACAGCTTCTCTTTCAGGAATTTAAATGTGCTGTAATTAAACAAAGGGAATTGATTTTCCTTTTTAATGCTGATTTCTTTGATCTAACATAATTTAAAAATATACAAGGTTGTTTTTTCTTTAAGCAAAATACTAAAAAGTTTTTCCTCGTTCATTACATAGAATAAATATGAATAACTTTCATAAGTGAGCAATACAAAAATTAGTTTCCTCAAGCTTTTAAAGAAAAGATTGGACAACCATCTGTCTGAAATGGTGTAGGGTTTTCTGCCTGAGCGAGGGGTCGGGCTAGAAAGCCTCCAAGGTCTCTTCCAACTCTGTTAATTCTGTTAACTCTTGCTCATCTCACAAAAAGAATCATTCAAGTAGTGAGATATCAGTCACATATCACTCTAAACCAGTGTGGATTATTTGAGTTGGGCTTAGTGCAGGGGTAGGCAACCTTGGCTCTTTTATGACTCGTGGACTTCAACTCCCAGAATTCCTGAGCCAGCCATACTGAGGGGAAAGGGAGAGGTTTCTAAGCTGAGCCATGCTGGCTTAGGAATTCTGGGAGTTGAAGTCCACAAGTCATAAAAGAGCCAAGGTTGCCTATCCCTGGCTTATTGTATTGAATGAGTCCAGCTATTATAGTTTTGCAGGAAGAACTTCTTGATATTAAGAGTTGCCAATCAGTGAAATAAGTTACTGCATGAAATGGAAAGATGACCTTTTTCATTGGAGGTTGTCAAACAGAGGCTGAACAGTTAACTATTGGGGTTGGTGTAGTGAATCTGCAGTATACAAAAGCTTGGACTTCATGACTTCTTAGGTTCCTTTCAGCTCTATGATTATATGACCCTATGATTTCATACTTAAGTCTAAACACAACCAATTGTAACATACTTAAATGCAATGTAGCATAGTATAGTATGGCAACCCAGATTTGGTGCATTGCTTCTTTCAAGTAAATTGAAAACATATACCCATTTGAATTGTTTTCAATAAAATAGAGAAAAACGGTCTTATAGAAGATGTCCTACTGTTTTGCCATGGATATAGAGTTGTCCTTTGGTTTGAAATTCAGATTAGAAGTATTAGCGTTGATTGGTTTTATTTTCCTATGTTCATATAAGTATCATACTGTAAAATACGAAGTTTGCAAGTTTGCAAATGATTGAAAGAAATTAGGAGTCTTTTAATAAAATATTGGACATACAGAAAGAAATAACTTCAACTGTATTTGAAATGAAGATAGTGTGCGATGCCATGGTCACAATTACAAAAAGAGCAAATGAAAGGAGGGTGAATTGTTATACCTGTTTGTCAACTCATGCCTTCCCTACCCTAGCAGAGAGAATTTAAGATTTTTGAAATTCTGAATGAAGGTATGTTTCTACATGTATTGTCTTCAGTTGAATGCTGCATATATGAAGATCTGAAACATCATCAGCAGAATGGAAAAGACTGGTTAAAGATACACACACACACACACACACACACACACACACCCCTACACACCTGAAATTGTGGATATATCCATTCTGTTTTGTTGGCACCAGAATCAGTGTTTTGCCACTATGTCCTCCCAATCTCTCTCTCTCTCTCTCTCTCTCTCACTCACTCACTTTCCTTCTCTCTCTCTCTCTCTCTCTCTCTCTCTCTCTCTCTCTCTCTCTCTCTCTCTCTCTCTCTCTCCTTCTCTCCTCCCCATGGAGCCTACAGCTGTGGCGCCCTCCCATTGAACATAAACTATATCCAAACACTACAATATTTTGTGTTCCAGAATCAGCCAAGGTTGGCTAGGTGCTGCCCCCTAGCTAAATTAAATTTCTATTGTAATCTGCAATTTAGTCTGCAATCTGTACTTTCATATGCTACAAAGGGCAATCTATACAGCATGCATGCACACTTCATGAAATCAGGAAATGTATGTGTAAAAAGTATGGAGAAAAAGTTCTCTTCAGATCAACCACCACATCACCATTTGCATTTCTCTTCTATCTAGTCATACAAGAATAATGATCTGAAACAAATATAGGTTGTTACCCTAGATTTGTAAATGAAAGATTATGTATAATTAAAGATGTTTTTGTATGTTTTTCCATCATTTTTGTGATATTTGTAAAGCTATGTTAAGGCCAGCCAATTATTATTGTTGTTGTCCCCTCACAAGGGGACATAATATGCTTCTCCATAATAAGCAAAAAACAAAAACAAAAACGTTATTAGCAGCCCTCTCTCCAAATCTGTTTCGGTATTTGACTGATGTCAACATAGCATGAGCACTTTGGAAGTTAGGTCAAATCTTCAGGGACAATGGAGAAGTAAGGTACAATGGACAAGTAAATGAGCAAAAGAACTACCACAATGGAAGGCATGTCTTGAAATGCTATCCCAAAAGAGGAATGATTTTAATTTTTTCAATGACAGGATATTAAAAAACACACACAAATATGAGACTGTATATTGGATGGGACCATCAGGACAACCAGCAAATGTCAATAATTGTCCAAAATGTTTCAGAAATTCCTAGAATATATATATTTCTTCCAAACACTGAACATGAATACTTTTTCATTGCAGCCTTTAAAATAAATTTTATCATGTTGTACAAAATACGTACACATTCAAGGACTGATTGGATTCGTAGCTCACATTCTACAAGTCTGATAATAACCTTGAAGCTCATGATAGCAAACTTTAAAACCTACATGAAGAAAACAAGGACCTACTCCAAGAAACAGATCCACCATGGCCTTTATCTGCCAGAATCAGAGAAACATCAGCTGCTAAGCATGTGGGTAATGTGGTTTACACAGGAGACGCCTCCTGTGTAGGGTTTCAGTTCTGGATAATGACAATGTAAATCAAGCCTGTCATCTTTTCAAATGATTTTTCTTTCAGCTTGGACTTAAAAAAAATAAAATAAAAGGAGGGGGGAGCCGAACCCAAACCAGCACCTTCTCAGCATGAGATTCTACAGGAACCAAACTCACCCTCTTCCTCTCGCCCCCTTTTTTCTTATAAGGAACAAGAAAGACATTCTGCCTTTGCCGAAAGTTGGAGAAATCATCCAAGTATTACATTTCTCTGTGAAGTCCACAGTTTCCACAGCTGGGGGGGGGAAAGAACACAAAGACTGTGTTCCCTGTGAACAAAGTCCCTGGATGTCTTCTAATGATTTCTTATAAAAATTGTCCCAGCGCTCAAGGATAGAAGCATTCTGTCAATTCCTAGGGTCTATATTCTGTACTATATCTAAAATTAAGAATTTTAACATCCACAGAATACATAAAATCACACCCATCTATTTAAAATAAACAAGAAATGAATTCCCTTACAGCCTGGCTTCTCTGCATCCTTAGCTGCAAAAGATATATTTCCTCCATAGTTTGTAACTGGAAAAAGCTTCATCATTGTGGAACAAACACTAAAGGATGCCTCTCCCTTGTTTTATGGATTTGCAGATCATTACAGAAATTGTAAAGTGTTTGCAAAGACTGGAGTATGGCTGGGCAACTGTGTCTTTTACTTCCAGGAAACTGATGAATACAGGGAAGCTGGGAAAAAAGCTACAAAAGCCCAGCTCACCATCCTTCATTAATTTCTAGATATTGCATGAGGAGAAGGTTTTAATCTTGTGAGAGGGAATTCGGAGATATGAAAGAAACACAGGAAAGAAAATGGAAGTGGTGAGGGCAAAGTCAAAGAGAAATCTGGAAGCTGGCAAGTAATCAGGAGGGAAGAAGCTTGTCCAGATTACCCCCTCCCCCCAACTCCACCTCTCTCATCAGTGATCTCACCAAGCACCTCATTCCCAAGATGGTAAATGGCAAAGCATTACATACATTTTGAAGCTAAGGGGCGATGGGGCCAACTTAAGGGGGAAAATACAACTTTAAAATTGGAGCATTTAATGAGGACTTGAGGCTGGGAACAGATGAATGGGGTATGTGGAAGACTGGTTATCAGGGTGTGATTGTGCCATGCTAAAGGCCAAGGGGAGACAGGACTTAAGATGGTCTTTCCAACTAAAAAGATATTTATTTGAGGAAAACAGATTATTCATTTGGGGCTATTACCAATGACAATATCAGTTTGGTATCAACAAAACATATTTTGCTATTTGACTCATTTTTAAGAGTATACTATCCCTCAAATGTGTTCAACAGATGGTTCATGAGTTTATTATTCAATTGTATCAGTAACAACATTTAAATTTAAAGAGCGGCAGGACCCCATAAAGACACTGGAATTTGAAATAACTGATGTAAAGTTAATAACCAGAAGCAATTTTAATGTTTATATTAATTTTATATAATCACCAGCTGAAAATAAAGGGAGAGAATTTAGAACTTAATATTGCTTTTTACTGATTGATGATGATGATGATGATAATCTTTATTGTCATTTTTTTTACTGTGGGCACAACTGCACACATCAAAAATGAAATTTAGTTGCCCACTCTCTAAGTGAAACACGTACATGACATGCCCTAAAAACATACTATATACAATTTATACTATATATAATTTATTTTTTTATCTTTTTCTGTTTGATGAAATCAATATACCTATAAAAGTTAATGTTTAGGGTTCTATAGTGATTTAGAATTTTTTCTCAAGATGATATAATGAGTCTGGTTACATATATGCAATTAATTATTTAATCAATGAAATAATGTATTTTAAATTTTGTGACACTTCTGGATTCTTTGTTTATTTGGTGATGTGTTATTTTCCTATCACTATGTCTTTTCTCACTTACTATTTTTTCTTAATCTAGTCATTTATTTTATTCCATAAAAGTTTTAAATAAATATTTTTATTTTTAAAAAATATTGGCAGCCAATGCAGCTCATAGAAAAGTAGCATTACATGGTTATTTGATGGCATGACAACCACTGCCTGCATCACTGCAGTTTTTTTGGTGGTTTTCAAAGACATTCCTGTGTATAGCACATTGCTGTAGCCCATATGAAAGGTGACTTAGAAATGACTGACTACCTAAGAGTCTCTCAATCCAGGAGGTAAACCAGATGAACCAGATGAAATTGTGCAAAGATCCTTCTAGCTACAACAGCATCTGTTTTCTAAGCAGGAGCTTGAGTTCAGGAAGATGAAAAATTTCCAGGATCAAGGGCTACCAATACTAATAGCCATCCCATCTTGCTAAAGTTGATTCCAAGTCTATTCCTTTCAATCAAGATCTTCATAACCTTCAGACTCTCAGTCAAGATTTCAACAGCATCAGTTGGATTGCTCAGAGTCAAGAAGTACAGTTGGTTTCATCAGCCTACTCGTGATATCTCATTCTGATTCTGAATTGACAGATGGCCTCTCCTACTGGTTAAACAAAAGGGGTGAGGTGGTCAAGTTCCAAATTCCCAACAAGTTAAGAGCTTCAAGTTCAATTTGTTCCCCACTGCCAACACCAACTGGAACCATCCATTAAAGAAAAGCAAACCACCACAATCTGGTACCTTCCACTCCTAAAAAGATGCTATGATTGATAGTATCAAACATCTCTGAAAAATTAAAATGGGAACCAGAACTGTAGCACCACCCTTGTTCCAGTTTGAAATGTAATTGAAAGGATGCAAATAGTCAATTTCCTCCAGGACCTTCTGGAATTGCTGCCTGAACATCTTTTTTGAAATCTTCTCTAACAAGGGAATGTTGTAAATTGGACTGTTGAGTCCAGCAATGAGTTCTTAAGGCGAAGGCACCTCACTCAAGGTTGGAAGAACCATGTCCTCCCCCTCTTCCTCAAAATGTCTTACACCATTGTATGAGTATGTCACCTCTCAAACATCTCACAAGCGAGGAGAAGTGCACGGATCTAATAAATAGGTCTCCCAGTTCACATTCCCAAGGATCACTCCAAATCTTCTAGAATTATCAACTTATCCCAGCTAAGCCTGAAAGACTAAGCCTCAGGCACCTGGACTGCCGCAGTGTTTTATCCATCAGATATTCCTCCCAGCAACCTTGCAGATGACCCAGTGACTCATTATCTTTCCCCAGCAAGGCATGAGTCACTTTAAATAGGGCTGCTGAATAGCCATTTGTAGATGGATAAGAGCAGAGAAATAACAAGAAACTTATTGCTCCAATATAATCTATAATGCAAGCTCTCACTTGTGTTCAGTCAGATTCAGTTTTTGTCTTTGCCTTAATAGCTCTTCTAATATGAAAAAGCTTCTTGGAAAACCAAAGAGCACCCCAGAATTAAAGCAGTGTGAGAAGCCACATAGAAGCAATTCAATTCAAAGCCCTCATCGCTTGCCCATTAACTGCCCATTGGATCCTCAGAGAAAATAACCTCTATGTGGACCCCCTTTGGATTCACTTGCCTGAGGTGGACCTAACAGGCCTTATCTCCTCGCTGAAAAGTAAGAGAGTGAGTCAATCAGGTCAAAGAACCGAGGACAAAATTTTCCATTATTAGATCATGTCACAACTTCCCTTGGACAATCATGGGTCCTATCACCAAAAACCAAAATTTACATTTTGCTCCCTCTCTTAATGAGAAACAACCTAATTGGGGCAGTTCCTGTTGACTCTCATTTGAGCCACATTGAACCAAATGTGATGTTAAATGTTTAAATAGAATTGCATATTTAAAAACGCTGTAGTTTTTAAAATGGACCTTGAAGACTTGTTTTTCCTCCACTCGGGCACTAGGTTAGGAAGTTTGTGCCACTCTTACCTGAATCATAGATATCGTCATGTACTTATTTTTATTGTGTTTTAACTATATGCACCCAATGGCTGTTGGTAGAGCAGCCTGTACTTTTTATTTATTTATGATTTTTGTAAGGCCACCCAAAAGAGATGGCCTACACAAGAGAGCCCCCTCTGTCTAAATAATTAATACAAAAATAACAAGGCATGTTATTAAATGCATACTTTTAAAGTTTTGATTTCAGCGTTTAAATAGTAGCCGAAGCAGGTTCTGATTAAATAGAGAGGAAGATTATAATTATTTTTTGTCTCCTTCCTAGGATAACAATAGCACTTAGACTTATATACCGCTTCAGTGCTTTACAGTCCTCTCTATGCAGTTTACAGAGTCAGCACATTGCCCTGAATAATCTGGTCCTCATTTTACTGGCCTCGGAAGGATAAAAGGCTGAATCAACTTTGATCTAGATTCTCATCTCAATTCTCTTGAAGCCACATTTTGCAGGTCAAGAGAAACTATAAATGGCAACTACCCCAAGAATACTTTATAAATTATGTCAAGGTCTCTGTGCATATAATCCCAGAGTATAATTATATAATCCATATAACCTGGACTATAATCTTGCTAAGCAGCAAGTGAAACATGGGTTCTTTCCAGAGATACTTGTGAAGATACTGGGAGTGCATCTTTTTAGAATCTGCCTCATCTCCGTAATTCTAAATTGCCAAATGATGGGTCCTTGTGATGCTAAAGTACCCAGAATTCCCTGAAAGTGTTTCCATTTCACTGTCTGAGCTATTTTGTCTTCTGTTACACATTTGTTGTGGCTTTTCCTTGGCAGGAACTAAAATAATATACTTTGGATTTTGGTAGCCAATTCAGAACATCTTTCTTTTATCAAACCAATTAGATTTGAGACCCTTTGTTCCTGACGTTGTCAGACAGAAAAAAAAAAGGGTGGGGGAGGATGAAAGTTACGGCATCATGTTAATCTTGTGATGACTTCTTAAATTGTATTATCATGACTAAAATGTGTCTCATATTGTGTTTTTAACAAGTCCCAGACCAAGGTCCAATAGTAACTAGCCAATGCAAGCTTTATTTCTGGAAGTGCACCTGACACTCCCCGTATCATTACAACTTTTCTTTAAAAAAAATGATTATGTTTAAAAGGTGTTTTTTTACAGGGTAGAAAAAAAATCTATGGATCTCCTTCTATTCTGAATAATACTTATCACTAATTGCACTGGATTTCCAAAGACAACTGTTAGATTTTCTACATGCTAACGTATTGTGTCAGTTGTTATTGTTAGCTATATTGTAAATCATCTTGAACAGGAGGTGGAGTTATTTACTAATAAATAATATATGAAGATCTACAGAGTCCTACAAGACTAATGTATAATTGAATTGAATTAAAGTGTGCATGTATAAACAAACACATTGACATTAAACAGAAAACCAATGCAACAAGTTGTATCAAAACACACAATTTTTAGACACAACGGTTTCCCAAATAAATTAATAGCTACTGTGGACTACAAAGGTCAGTAAATACAAACATAGATGTTGCCTAAATTGTAAACTACTACTTTTCAAATAAACCATTCTTTTCTTTTGTTTGAATTCTCCTAGAGGCACATTAATCCACGTTAAATATACACTGGAAAGGAAGCTGATCTGTGATTTTTTTCTGATGACATTAAAAATCCTGTAAACACTGTGTCATTTACAGGACTAATAACTTAGAAGGTAATAAATGAACATGGATGCACATGGAAAATAAAATGAGCTTTTTCCATAAAGCTCTGCTATGCTGTGATTTATTCAGTGAGTGCCAGGGGCAGGTTTGCCATAAATAGATTACTTTTCTTGACAGACAAATAGCTGGCTATCTAACCAATGTAAACAGCAAAAATGCTATAATTGCACTCATGACTTGGATCAGAAAGAGTGAGTATGGTAATGGCTTTGAGAAAGTGAAATGTCTTAATTGATATTCTAAACTCCCAATATACAAGTAGTCTTTGACTTTCAACTGTTCATTTAGTGACCAGTTACAAAATCATAACAAAGTTACAACAGCACTGAAAAAAGTGATTTATGACCATTTCCACTTACAATCCTTGCAGCATCCCATAGTCACATGATCAAAATTCAGATGCTTGGCAACTGATTTATTTTTATGAAGGTTGCAATGTCCCAAGGTCATGTGATCAGCTTTTGCAACCTTCTGACAAGCAAAGTCAATGGGGAAGTCAGATTCACTTAACAATCAAGTTACTAACTTAACAACTGCAGTGGTTCACTTAATAACTGTGGCAAGAAAGATCATAAAATGGAGCACTCAACAACTGTCTCACTTAGCAAGATAAATCTGGGGCTCCATTGTGTTGTAAGTGTTTCTTAGGTTCCTGAAACTTTAGAAGTTCAGATTCCAGGGTGACTAACAACTTAGATTAAGATCTCCTTAATTAACTGTATAAATTAAGGATGGGTATCTGCGGCCATATCCATAACATAGGATTGAACTAGTGCAGTAAGCATTTCCTCTCCTTTAGAATTTTTTTGCAGGAATTCCAGACTTTTGGGGAAAAGTCCACAGTGCTCAAATGTAGCTTGTAGAGTTCTGCTTTAGAGTTTTCCTGTTTCATTGCTTATCCTATTTCAACAACATGCAATTTGCCCTCCATTCTTATACAAATGAAGAGGGTTCACATTATCCAATCTCCAGTGGAGCTAATTTGAGATGCAAGGTTCCAACCACAACATATGGAAAGATAGGAATCATTTGGCTTGTGTTCTTTTCATGTATTGGCTCAGAGATAGGAGACCTGCTTAAGATCTTTCAAGGGAAGGAATCCTAGAAACTCAGTCCCTCAGCCTCCTTCATGTTATCTAATGAACAGGACTGTCTTCCAAGAGCTCTTGATTCAAAGTGCTACTGATAGGAAAAGGGCTGCTTTTGTTCTGCTTTTTTTTTTTTTTTTTTTGAAGATGGTGGTTTCAATCTACACCAGTTTCTAATTTGTTTCCAAGTCCAGCTGAAAGTCTGAATATTATCTTTAAAATACTTTAACTACATAAATGTGCCAGAAATAACTCTTTCGATTCAGCAGACATGCTTTTTGATGAGATCAGGATCACCAGCCTGGGGGAAACTGTGCTCCATGTAAAGTAGTGGGTAAATGGGATAAGATAATATCAACCATAGGACCCTCGTCTAGAACAGAGTAATCCACTAGGGGAGTCAAGATGCTAGCTGCAACCATGTGATCAAAACTCTGTCCCTTTTTTACACTAAAAAAGCATATAAAAGGGGGCAGTGCTTTGATTGCTTGATTTTTTTGTCCACCCCATCACCACTCACTGACCAGACTTCAGAATTGCTTCCTTTTTGTGTAAACTCTTTTCTCTTACTGCTTTGGAGATTGGTGAAAATGCAACTTTCTTGGATTGGTTCTTTGTTTATTTCATAGGTGGATTGAATGATTTTAGGTCATATTTCATGAAGGGATGTACTTAAAGAATGAAACATGGGCACATCAAGCTACATAACATACTGTGATTCATTATGAACTACATTTCCCTACAGGGTGGTTTTCTACAAGGGGAATTTACTTCATGATATCGCTACAACAGCCCTATGAGGTAGATTGCAGAGGACCCCGAGTGCTTCCAATGGCTGAGGATCGTTTTGAACTCAGAGACTTCCTACTTCTAAATCAATTGTGGGGGGGAGGGGGTGTTTATTAAAGGCAATCAGAATCCCAACACATTTGGAAAAAGCATGATGGGGATGACAACCTAAATGAATATATACATATATATAATAGGTTATATAATATAACCTATTATATAAATTACATTAAATGCTCAGATTGGTTGCCATTTTTTTCTAAACAGGGTTGATGTTTTCTAAACATGGTTGCCATTTTCTTCCTTACTCGTTTGACCCATGGCCTTTTAACATTCAATAACTTCAAAGTTATTGAAAGTTCAATAACTTTCTTCTGAAAAAAATATGGATAAATCGTGTTGTGCTTGGTCTATAGACCCGGACATTTGGTGTACTCTCTGTCTGTGGATGTAATCAGAATCGTATGAAATCAGTTCCAAAATGGAAGAGGAAGAGGCAACTTTTAAATATTTTTTGCAAGTCATCTAAGATTAAAATACCTGGGCTGCTTGAAGCAGAGACACACATGGAATATTTAACTTGATCAAGAGGTGATCCTTTCTATTTTTTTTTAATAGAAAGCCTTATTCTTTGTTTCTTTAAAGTAAGAAAAAAATCTATATTCCTTAAAATAAGTTTTAGTTTATTTGATGCAACTGCACTTTTCTCACATGTACCATTACAATTTAGGGACGAATATCTCCAAGACTATAGTTGTGGCTGAACAAGCAGTTTTGTGCAACAGATCCAGCAAAAGACTTTTTTTTTTTCAAGACAGTACAAGTCTTTCTTTATTAAACAGACTTTTTATGACTCGTGCTTTGTTTGTTTGATTTTTGTCTCTGTTTTCAAACAAATGTATATTCCTATAAACTGGATAAACTGAATAAATAAATACTTGAAACTTGGCAATTGTTCCCTACTTAAGGAAATCTGGCAAACTTAAAGGCATGCTTTAAAATGCTCTAAATAAATAGATATAAGGAAAAGATCCTCAGTGTACATTCAAAGCTGCTCTCCTCTTGATCATTTCTGTTCACCATCCCAAAGCTGAGCTTGGGCTTTGAAAATGAATCCATCCTTTAACACAAGTGAACACTTATCCTAATATATTATAAGAAGGGGCTTAGTAGAATTATGCAGCCAAGAGTAAACTTCAGCTTGTTAAATAACAGAGGACCTTTTATATTTAATTTATATGTCAAGAATGTGTAATACAGCTGTAAGAAGCCTGGCTTCAGGACTGCGGTGAAAGTGACCAGCCATGAACAGGTCGAAAAGGGCAAGATCCTTTCAGAACTCCAGGAAGCCAGTTAACGCTATAGCTTCAAGTAAGGGAAACAGAAAATGCGAGATAGCAAAGTGTTGTCTTCTTTTGCCCATTTCTTCCACGTGCAAGCACTCATTTATCTCCAGTTTTCTCCCTTAATAAATCAGATCACAATCTCACTCTCCCACCAGTGAATTCTCTGAATACAGCGATGTTTGGATTTAAACTCAGGGCTAGGACTGAGAACCGCGTTGCCCAATTCTAACGAGCTTTTCCACCGCAATGAGATAACTCGGCATGTTCTCAGAGGCAGCATCGGATTTATCATTATTACTGAAAGCAGATTCCCGAGAGGACAAGTAATTGGCCTAACCGTGGCGCTAAGTTCAGGGTGCCGGAGCACCTAGGGTGCCTTTCCAGACAAACTCCATTTTCTATGGCTAGGGCTACAGGACAGGACAGGGCCTGGATGTCAAGCCTCCTCCGGCTTGCGCGGCCCTACTAGTAATAACTTTTCCACACCACGAGGCCGATTTTTCCAGCCCTTCTCTTTGCAGCAGATAATGGAAACCAATTGACATTATTTATGCCTCTAAAAATATGTAAGAGGTTGAGCCATTCCTCATGCGGACGAGCCGTGATTTACGGGATGTTACAGTGAGACGCTAATACAAAAGACAGGGGGAATATTTTACGGGACTGCAATGTAAACAGCTCGGGCGCAGAGCCCCGTTTTATGGAGCCCCTGCAATGGCACGCAATCCGACAGCGGCCTGATTTACAGTCCTATTTAGATAACGGTGTCCGGAGTAGGGATTGGCGGTGGCGTCAAGGTCACAGGACGTGCCAGGGTTCACTTTTGCTGGACCGCAGCGGCGACGGAGACGCCGCCCAAGAATGCAGCCTCCGGCAGAGGCAAAAAACCATCCCCCCAACCACCAGCGAGAACCGGTTCGGCCGCGGGTTGCCAGCCTCTAGAGGCGCTGTCGAGTCGAAGCCGAATTCAGAGATCAGCGCTGGAGCCGGTGATTGGTCGAGAGGGGGACGCGGCCACTATCTCATTCAAAAGAGTTGATTGGTTGGTAAAGCGTTCGCGAACGCTCTTTTTGCTGTTCGCTCCAGTCGGAAAAGCAGGTGTTGGTTGGTCAGATTGAGAAGCTTGGCTGACGGAACTTTCTGGCTGAGCGAAGAGATGGATTCTCCCGCTCTACGTCGAAAACCAAATTAAGAGACCGACTTTTTTAAAAAAGGAGGGGGCGGGGGGAAGCCTTCATAAATGAGAACAGGATAAATTCTATATATGATAATGGTTACTTATCCCATTTGCCAGGGTTAATCGTCATAAACCGATCCGATACAATATTAATACTGCAGCAGCAATACCATATACTCTAACATGAGTTTAAGTGAAATAAGCGAACGCAGGATTGTGCAGCCCTGCGTGCACAGCGAAAAATACCGACTGTAGGGCGTCTGTGTAGAATTTATGTTACCATATGTAACATAAATACAATATTCTATTTCATAGCGTATGTTCCACTGGACATGCCAAACTAGTGTAAATAATTCCTTATTGCTTTATATAAAACTCCAATGTTATATCTGCAAGATTACATTGAGTGAATCCAATTAAAAGATAAGCAGTAATCAGTTTCAGTGTATCCCTTCGTGTCTGTGGCTTTTATTTCTAAATAACATTCCTTAGAGATAAGTCATGTTTTTCAGATAAATGTGCATATGATTGCAGATATACACGGAGAGCCGTTTTCCTTATATTAGACAGTGATTGGCCTTTTTAAGTTGTTACTGCTCTCTGTATTTTCAAGCAACTCCAGGCATTTTGCCAAGAAGGACAGTGTTCATTTGCCTGATTATCTAGCAGTCATCTGCTAGCGATATATTTTGCAGAAGAGAATGGAGAGTAAATGGATACAAATTTGACATCAAAAATGTCAGCAGAGCATCTAAAGACTGCATTGACAAATACTGTCCATCTCAACCTTATAGAGACAATCCACTGCCTTCCAAAGATATTCCAGGAATGTTTCCAATCCCATCCTTCCGCTTAAAATATTATCTCCCATTTTCTTATTGCCCTCAATCTTGCCAGGAATAGCTGCTTTTTCCACTTGCATGACATGCCCCAAATATATGAGTTTTTGCCTGCTTAAGTATTGCTTTAAGAGAATGGTTAGCTTTTATCTAGCCCGAACTATTGATTGGTTGTTCTTGTACTTCCTCATAATGTTCTTAGGAACCATCTCCAAATCTATTATTTGAAGGTGTTTATCTGCTTTTCTCATGCTCTTTTTCAGTGGTCAGCTTTCATAGTTTCATATTTCTTCTGTTATCCATAATCATATTTGTTCATCAATTCTGATATTTACAGTCTTACAGATGTCCTTATCCTTCATGTGACTAAGTTTTCATTACCTTCTTCTGATGGTAATGATCTCCTGGCTACTTCTTACCCCTTTTTCCATCTTTATCTACTTTTGAGCTTGAGAAAATAAAACTTAACTGCACTTTCACTTCTTTGCTGCCAACTGTGATTTCCCTAACTCATGCCAGTGCTGGCTAACCTGATTTTTGTTTTAATTTAAGAATTTAAGGATTCTTAATTTAAGAATCCCAGATTTCTACGCTTTATTTTTAATTTCACAGCATGTAATTCTAAATTTACTTAAGATTAGAGTGGAGCCTAGTGGCTATGCTTGTTGTTTTAGAGTACAAGGAACTGTTTTTTGCATTTTGGTTTTTATTATTTCTTTTGCATTTTTATTGCTGTTGGTGTAAGCTGTCCAGAGTTATGACACATAAGCTGGGCAGTCAGATAAATCAAATAACTAAATTAATACTTCCTTTTCAGCTAAGTAGATGGTGTTGTCCACATATCACAAACTATTAATTTTTAGATCTTCATTCCAGCTGTCCTATCCTTCAATCCTGCCATTCTTATATTTGCTGAACAAATTAAATAAGTATGGGGACTATCTGTTTCTCTTTCTCACTCCTTTCCCAATTCTGAAACATTTTTTTCAAACTCAATTCTTAACAATAATTCCTTATTTATTATAAAGATTCTCTCACATGAATAGCACTTCAGCCATTATATGTCTTGTTTATTTGTGCACTAGCATGTTATTGAAGGCGTCCAGAAGCAGATTTTAGAAGAATATTCTATAAACTGCCACTGACCATTTTTCCTTCACAGAAAAATAATCATTAAAAGCATCTGAGTTTTGCATTTTGCATTCACATCCTACCACTCCCCATTGGCTTGATCTCTTATGATTTAATCATTTGTTAGATTTAAAAATCCTTCACCAGAATACCAAGTTCATCTTGCACAGTCCTAACAGATCAAACAAAACTATAAACTAATTTCAGCTTTTGGCTTTGGTCCAAAGAAGGGTTGAGTTGAACTTGAACAAACCGGAAGGTACTTGGGGGAGATCTCTGAGCTAAATTTCTAATTTCTATACAGTTTTTCAGTGGCGTCTCAGAGTGGGGAATAATAACACCAAGAGAACCAGAAAGGAAACAGAACAGCAAACGGACAAGAGGATGTGAAACCTGGGAAAAGTTGAAAATAGCAGAAATAAATTGTCATCAGATTTGTTTTTTTCCCCCAGAGGAAGGAATTACAATATAAAAAAAGAGTTTTCCCGGTTGAAGTACGAGCTAACGCGAGGATCCATGCTCCTTTTCCCACCCGAGGGATCCTTCCTTTTCTTCCTGCCGCAAATTGCGGTCCTTATCGGTGGGATTCCTTAGGGGCCAGACTCCCTGCAGCTAGCCAGGTCTGGGGCCAGTGGCCGCGATTAGATAAAAGAATCCGATCGCTTTTCGAAGCAGCGGCTGATCGTCTCAGCAACAAACGGAGCGCGGCGAAACTTTCCCCCAAAGCTCGGATGTGGGTGAGAGAAGCACTCCTGTGGAAGCCACGTGCTCTTTTGGCCGGCGGCGTTCTCCGCAAGCGCACGAGGGAGCCACTTCTCAGAGAACCGCCTCCCGCAAACGCTGATTGGAGGATCTGGGTCTGATTAGAGGGTCTGGGCCTGTTACTAGCAAATCGGCGCCCTCGGGGCATCTCTGACTGCCCTTCTCGCCTGGAAGTCGGAAATGCTGCACTTGCGTGTTTAAAACGACCTGTGGGGCTTCACGTCAATGGAGGCTGGATCGGATCCGTTTTACGTGCTTTTCCAGTGTAAACCCGTTGGGTAAGGACACCGGGACGTGCCCCACAGGCGCAATATTGCTGCTGCTGTTCTGCACTTATATCCGGAAGTAAGCTGCTCCCAGCAATCATTTCACTAGCGGCGCTTTTTCTTTGTTGAGAGCTGCAGCTTATTATTGTTTTATTTATTATATTTGTTTGCCTCCCATCTCGCTCCGAAACGACTTTGGGCGGCTCGCAATATTAAAAGCAAACCGTAAAAGATAAGCATTTCTAAAAAAAACAATAAAAATAGAATTGCAATCCAATTTACACGCGCTTCGGAATGTGGCTTCCTGTGTTGGAAGTAATCTCTTGCCTTGAAATCAGTGCCCCCCACCCCCCATGCCTTCAGTAAAAACTTCTCTCTGAAGCTAGGTGATCCAGTACATTGTACTGAGTACAATGTTTATCCAGTTAATACCAAAGTAGACAATCTTTGTTAGGCCACCCCAATTGTAGTCGGGGCTAATATAATCTATCTGATGTTGATGCTCATGATGCAAATACGGATACTGTAGTGATAACACTGATAGGTTGTCCCTCGTTTTCTCATTCTCTTTAGGTGAAGGATCCTCTCACCCTCACTTAAGTTTCTCCGAGGATGTAAATCTAAATGAACCAGAGAGGCTTCCTAGCTATCTATCTGGCAGTCTGGAGAAAAGTAAGTGTACTATGCTCCTTAAACCAAATTAAATCATTTATTTGTTAAAAGTCATTTGGAGAGAAAGTAGGAGAGAAAGTTAGCACTTTCAGAAAAAAGTTACTTTTCGGAAAAGAAGGTCCTCTTCAGGAAGCTCTCTCTTTCAGACTCCCTATCTATGCTAGTAATCAAGAAATCCAAAGTAAATCCAAATGCGTCACAGCAGGTGGTGATATACATTTTTCATTGCAGACATTAAATCTCTAGGGAGACCTTCAGGATCTGGGACATCAAAAAAAAATCATCCAAAAATATTTGGGCTGTTTGAGAAAGAAACTGCCTTCCTGATATGTTTGAGGAATTTAAGCAGAGACAGAACAGCCTCTCTGCTGATGCTAACAATGAAAATCTAACTTGAAGATTGGGTCTGAACATGGATCTGAACTAGAAGATCTGCAGAATCTTTCTCAGATCCACAATTGATTTATCATCATGGTCAAAAATAATTTAGTCCAAAGTAACTCTCTAAACAATTGAAAACCCATGAGGGTGTGAAGTGGGGAGTTGTGTTGGTTGGCACAATGCTTATACTTGTTAGGAGGAAGAAGAGGGAACTGTCTCCTTGGCCTAGTTATTTTTGGATTCTGGTGAATAGGCCGGGAAATGAAGGATAAGTGTGTCCTTATCCTTCATTCCAGAGGATGGTGGAGTGGAATTTAGTAGAGGAAAGTCCTATAATGCAAATCGTATTCTCTGGCAAGTAGATGGAAAACAAAAATGGGGAGAGCTAGAAAGGCACCTTTACAACTTTCTTACAGGATATTAATGGCTTTAGAGAGGAAGAATCTGAGACAGTTGTTCCTGATCAGCTATGGAGGCAAATTTCTTAACAAAGAAGGAGACAGAGGACTTGGCTATCTACCCACCAGAGACCAGAGCTGCAATTGAAATAAGTCACATAAAATGTGCCCCCTTCCAAAGTAAGCAGACATTAATGATTTGTGAAGTTGGGTGAATTCATTTAAAACACCAGGAAACAATCTTAAAGCATTTTTAAACTACAGTATAATTTTTTAAAAAAAAACACACACACACAATTTAATGGTTAGCATACCTAGATTTAATAAAGACTCTCTGGGAATGTTATTGGCATTTTTCCTTTGAGGCTTTTCTCTGTCTCAAACATCAAGAAATCGAATGTTTGAAGAAAAGAAAGCCAGGCGGGACTATTTGGAGACAGTCAAAATCCACTTTGGCTCTTCTCCAGATCATGCTGCTTTTGAAGCCCCATGGGGTTCCAGATCCAGACCAAGAAAATGCCCTTTTGTGTGCCCACATATGCAAATAGCCCCTTCTCAAACCTTGGTCAAATCATCAACAGCGGCTGTATGAATTTCTAAGAAAAGAATACAATTGTGTGTGTGTGTGTGTGAGGTTATGTATTTGTGACATAGTAGCAAAAGAAAATGTATTTCTCCATATATGTCTTTATATATGATTCTACACAGAGAAATGTGCACATTCCTTAATTGTTGAAAAATAACTCCCTTTTAAATTATCCTTACAGACACTCAAGTTAAAATCAGTTTATTTATGTTCTCAACTACTTTGAAAATTGCAGTGGTCCTTTCTGTGCATAGGGGAAATGTGTGTGTGTGTAGGAATTTTTGCATACAATCATAAAAGAGTTAAGGGAAACCCCATTGTGATGTTCAGCTTTGAGTGACTGCAACTGTTTGGTAAAATGCAGACCCGTTTTTTGGTCAAAAGAGCATAATTGGGGTGTCAATTCTATTAATCTGAATAACTCTTACAACTTCTGAGCAAATAAGACACAAGAAATAGTTAAAGCCGTTATGACCACAGAGTTCAATCCAGGTAAAATGGAGATTCACATCTAAAACCCCACACATCTTAAAACCACACCTTAATAGCATATTGGGTCCTATATAATTCAGTGACATTTATTAGCAAAACAACAACGTATATCCATTAAGGCATATATAAGCATGGAGCTAACTTCTAAGAAAATGTGCAAACAATTATTTTGCTAATGAGGAAATATTTCCATGTAAGCCATGTGCACTGATACAAAAAGTAATTTTAACTTGGTATGAATTTATAGGACAATCTAATTCATTCTGTATACTGTTAAGGGACAATCTGCAACCATTTACTTGATTTTGCACAAAACTTTGAAAAAAACAGTCCAGCCAGAATGTAAATATTAATAATTACAAGAGGTTGCAGTAACAAGTTTTTTTTTTTATTCTTCACATTCCAACTGAAATTGTGGAAATGACAATAATGCTTTCAGCAACAGCAAATAATAAACTATTTAGCCCTGGGTGCTTTGATCTAGGATGATTCTAGTAAAGAATACCTTTTGGAGAAAATTAGATAGTTAGAAATAAAATTTGACTTGTGGAATTCTCTTGGCTGATTCCAAATTCAATTTTAAAGACATTGCAAAGAATTTCTTCTATGGCTAATTTTGGAAGGAAAAGGAGAGAAAAAAAAAATAACAGAACGACTGATAGCAAAGAGCCTCTGTATGAAAGCTGGGTTTAAAAAGTACCTGCTGACGATTTTAAAACTACGGAAAGATCAAGGATTTCAAGAAGAGGCACCCAGCAAGACCAATGTGCACATAGTGAATACCAGGCTGGTTCGAGGCTGTAGCAAAATGCCCAGGATCTTCACGGATGATAAGGCTCCATGGTGCCAGGCATGGAGAGAAATCAGAAATGCCTTCTTCATTGACCACATTAGGATGTCATGAGATAGGTGAAAGTTGTTGGTGCAGACTTAAAATGCAGTGAAAGTGAAAGGTTTCAAATTCCCGGAAGAAAAGTAAACAGCTCACACAACCTGGAGCCCACTTACTCCAAAGCATACCTTAGAAGTACCACCTTTCGGGTGATTCGGTCTGTTCTGACTCGCCCGCCCGAGAGCAGGCGATCAACCAAGCGGTCAAACGAAGGGAATTAGAGATGAGGGTGAAAGATTGCAGAGGAAAACAGCAGGTCTGGTGCATATCTGTTTTCCTCACCTTCTAAATTCCATATATTTATTTATTTGCATACAATAATTCCCTTTCAAATGCGCCATGGGGGGGGGGAAATGCATTAACATCCCGCTCCTTTACCAAAACGCAGCACAAAGCCCGCCTTTTCTGCAGCACATTTTACATGTTCAGTCGAGTTTGTTTCAAGATTTGAGGACCTCGCAGCTTTAGTCAGACGCTAGGTTTTGTTTAAGTACCCTTTTCCAAAGACCAAGATGATCTACTCTCATAAGAAACCACCGCATTCTGGGTAGGAACGTTCCAGGAAAGTTTTACGCGAGAGAGGGAATGTGAATCGGACCAAGCGTTACAATTTGAGTTATTTCAGAGTAAACAGATGCCTTACCCTTGTGGCAAGCTCACCGTATTGTTTTGTTTGTTTGTTTGTTTGTTTTATTTTTGGAAACCTGAGCCTTGGAAACGAACATGTTTGCAAAAAAATAATAATCCGGCCGCTCCTTAAAACGCGACGCGGCGATTTCTTTTTGCAGCAAAAAAAAAAAAAAAAAAAGTCTCTGAAGTAGGAGACGTTCCTGGGATCCCGGCGGGGGATTTTTCACTAGGATCGCCAAGAGAGACAAAATCCCATTTAAAAAAAAACAAAAAAAACAAAAACCCAGCAGCCACAATAACAGAACTGTTGCCGGCTCCTAATTAGACTTCTAGAATGAAAAAATAATTTGGGAGGTGGGGGTGGGGGGTGGACAGGAAATGGATTGATATTGTCTCCGTAACCCAGTCCTTGCCCGGGTTCGAGCCCTTGAAATTTTTCATCTTAATTTAACGCACCGATCGCGGAACTCCACGATCCCAGAAGCTGCGCGCCCTTGAGCTAAGCCCGGGCGAGATTCTAGCGGCTAGCCGAGAACTCCCGGAGCAAGCCGCCGCCACCGATGCTTGGGGGGGGGGGCTGAGGTCCGGCCCTCTCCCATTGCTCACTCTGGCCGGTCGCTTTGCGGAGCTCGCGTGGCTCAGACGGGAGCGGGACAGGGACTGAAATGCAGCTCCGCGTCGCCTCCTTTCCCTCCCCCCCCCCCCGAGGGACGGCTAGTCCCAGTTTCTCGGCGCCAGGCTCGCCGCCACTGGTCCCCCCCCCCCGACCTCCAAGGCGTCTCCCATCTTCTGCTCTGTCCGTCTCTCCCTGGGCAGGAGGGCCCCCGTATCGGTCCCTGCCCCAGGGGCTTTTCCGGGGGGGGGGGGCGGAATAAGTTGGCGAGGGAGGACGAGTCTTCGAGAGCCCCGAGGAGAAGAGAAAGCTGAGTGAAAGGGGGTAGATATACCGGCTAGAGGAAGGCGAATGAAAAAAAATCCTAAGAAGGAACAGGCCCGATCTTGCCCAGTAGGATGCTTCTCGGGGGGGGGGGGTGAACGGCGGCTAGGCCACGTCCAGAGGCGCTCCGCTTTTCCACGGCCTCGCTGGGAATCGGCGTGCTGAATCTTGGCGTCGAAAATGGGCGAGGTGGAGACTCCAACAGACTTGATGTTTTGTTTTTTTTAGGCGTCTATATCCCAGGCGAATTCACCCTTGTGGAACTCACCGCCACAAGGTTCGGCGGCAGCGCACGAGTTTGGGGCGGGGAGGGGGGGGGAGAGGATTGGAATACAGATGGTGTGTAGTGGCCCCTAAAGTTAAGCCGGCGCCACTTTCCTTCTCCGAATCACATTTGGCAGAGGAAATGCAGACTACGGGACTGGGGTGGGGTTGGGGGTTGGGGGGGGGGAAGGGACGTTTCCCGACACCATTCGGACGGCATTCCAAGCAGCCGGGCACGGGGGTCGAGGGCCAGGACTGCGCAGGGCGATCCTTCCGCTCTCCCCACGTCCTTTCGGGTCGCTCTGCCCAAAGCAACGGCGAAAAGGGCCACTGGCAGAAACAGCCCCTGGGGCGGGCGGGGGGGGGCCTTTGGAGCCGCAGTCACGAAGTCTTGCGATCCCGCCGTGGGGGGAACCCACCTGCCCCTCCCAGACAGGAACGTGCCGAGGTGGAGGGGGGAGGAGGCGAGAGTGGAACTGAGAATTGGGTAGGCCAGCGGCGAAGGTGCGCCGCTTCGCTCGGCTGTCCCTGCGCTCCGAACCAGGAAAACGAATTTCACTGCGCTTCGCCTTCCTCGAAGCGACGTCTTCTGAGATCTAGCGGTGGCTTGGGGGGAGGGAATCACGGGGGAAACATAAGGGGGGGAGAAGGAAAATATCCCGAAGAGACAGCGCCAGGCGAGTCAATTGTGACTCCCAGGCTCAGGTTTTGAATATAATTGTTTATATATATATAGCATCTTATTAATGGGGAGCGCAAAGGAGAGCAGCGGGTAGGGCTGGCGGGGGACGGGGGGGGAGCAAAGCTTTGAAAACTGGGGTGGAGCTTGCTCGCCTATTTGGATACTCTCCAAAAGGTAAATGTCCTTATTGACTAGAAAAATTGCCCTGCGAATTGTATCCGGCTGCTCTTTTCCTGTCTCTTTGCTCAAGTGTTAAAAGGGTCGGGACTGAAGACGGGCTCCGAAGGTAGAAGAAGCTCCCAATCGCTATAGGAACCAGCCTCTCAGGAGATGGAAAGACATATTTCCAAATCCGAGGAGACTCGGGACACTTCCCCCCCCCCCCAAAGTCTGGGAAGAGAGGACCACCAGTCAAAACATTAAGGGTCTGACCTGTTTTTCTTCATCTCAGAACCCTACTTCCGACTAATCTTTTTGGCTTTCATTGTTAACTGTTCTGGGGTAGGATGTGTTTGAAATCATCTTTTCGGTGATCTATCAGCAGATTTGTATCTCTCTTTTTTCTAATGCCTGTGCTATTGGAATATTTTTCTCCAATCACAATCAACTGTAATCACATTGGATTACAGTTACCATGATCCTCAACCAGCGCACACTTCATTTTTTCCGGAGGACAAGCAAATGGAATAATAGTGATGGTGACCAAGCGCCACTGAAAGCAGAATGCAATGCAATGCAGTTTCCTCCAGAAATATTGGGTTGAGACCAGTCTTATTATTTTGACAATCCCAATGCCCTTCTGAGGACACCCCATTGTTAAAAGAGCTAGTAGGAGTGATGAATCAATGCATCTGGTGGGCTTCTGTAGTTGGAGAAGAGAGCTTTATCACTTCAAATGGAGATACAGCCATTGCATTCTGTTGGAAGCTGGTCCAGAAAACAGAATGCAATGGCTTTCTTAGTGCTCCAGCAGAAAAAAATAAAAACAAAAGTCCACCAGCCTAGAAAAATAAACTTGCTGCAGGCAAATGAAAGTTAGAGGTGGGTGGGGTGGGTGGACTGATTACAGATCCATTTAATCATTCTTTCATTCAAACTTGATTTCCCTCTCTCTCTCTCTCTCTCTCTCTCTCACACACACACACACACACACTCACTCACACACACTCTTTCTCTCATTCTCCTAGTCTGTTTTTAATAGAAAACTTCATCAGTGATTGGAGAAGGAGTATGGCTGATCCACAGAGAATTCTAAACAGTGACATTCAGGCACAGAAACTCCTTGCACAAGACAATTTCACTTACCTAGAAAACAAATTCAGATCTGCTATAAACCCACTTTATTTCAGTCCAGAATGCCAGGAATAAAGAGTGATTCAGGGAATCTTCCAAATTTCACATTAAAATATGTTCCAGTCTGGATTTTTCTACTGTAATGTCTGAACCCCCATTACAGGAAGTACCTTTTTGATTGTAATTAGATTTATTTCTGACTGCCGTGTACAGTATTATAGGTTTCTTTCTAGTCAGTTACGTCTTTGTAACAGGAATGATTCATATGGAGAAAATGCAGGCTGTAATAAGTATGTGCTCAGTCCGATTATAAGCAAAGTGCTTAGTGTGTTGTCTGAATGGTTTACCAATTTCACAGCCTGATTTTTCATTTCTAATAAAATTGACTAAAAGCGCTCCACTAAAATTACGTTGTCGGTGTTGGTTTGTTTTCAATGTTTATTCTCTACTCCATACAAGGCACCAGAATTATACAGAGCAAGAGCATTAATATTCGAATACTGCCTACCTTGTTGTCTGCCATTGCCCTTCATCAGGGCAGTTCCACGGAGAACTACTCAAAGTCCAGCTGAGCTTTTTCCCCATCCACAATAAGAAAATGGGCAGATAATTGCACCATAAATCTAATATTTGCAGGGTAACAAAGATTATCCCTTGAAGAAAAATGCTTGGGTCCCTAAAAACTTGCACATTAACATTTAAACCTTCCATTGCACTAATAAAAATAATCTCTTAACATAGCCATTGATTTTCTCTCCCTCTTTTCAGAGTGAACACGGTGGCTTTCACCTCATGTTTACAAACTTCTTCCAGTCCAAATTATAACCCCTCCTTCTTCCGAATGGCTGGAAGAGGAAAATTCCAGGCTCAGATTAGATTAGGAGTAATAAGAAATGCATTTTCCTCACCTAAAAGGTAAGGCAACAGAGTCCCATTGACAGTAAGGATAAAGCCTCAACCTGTACTGCATAACTTGGAAGAGTCACCTCGACCAAAGTACTGTACAGATCTGGTGGAAAGCTCTCCCACACAAAATCAAAATATTTTAAGAAGACAGAAATATGGAATATATACGGGCTACTAATTGGGGATATTTAAAATATCCCCCTCCCCTTGCGTTTATAAAATAGTGAAATTAGATTGTCTCTAAATACAACCATCTTTATCGGATGTAGACGTGGATTGATTTCGGGGATAACTGAGAGTTGAAAAAAAATAAACAAGTAGTCTACAGTATTAAATTCCTGCAGGTTAGAACAACCTTGTCTCGCCTTTTATTATTACTTCGTTGCAGTGGGTACTGGGGCAACTTATATCCCTCTTAGATTGTGATCACAGCCTACTTCTCTGGAAGAGACAGCCCAAGCCTCGATGGAGCCGGACTGTTGAAAAAAATGTCCTTACAAAAGAAGAGCAGCCTGCCTCGCGAGGAAAGCGCGCTTCGGTAGGAAGCAGCACGGCCGATGCCTCCGCTCTGCCGATCAGCTTTGGGTCGTCGAAGGGCCTTCCAGCCGAGAAGCAGAGGCGGTTTCTGGCCCCTTGATCAGGCTCAGCGCGGCCTTCGAGGAGTGGCAGGGAGCGGCGATGCTGGCGGTTCCACCGCGAAGAGAGCCGATAACGGGAGCGAGGGCAACGATCCCACCAAACCCTTAACGTCAGGCTGGGGACAAACGAGTTTCGGTCTCCAACACAGAGAGGAGGAGGCGGAGAAGCCTCTAACTACCCACTGGCGCTAAAGCCGGCCAGGCTGATTCTAGTATGGAGTCTCTGCCCGGAGGGGTCTCCGGAAGGCAAGAGTTTCGAAGGTGACTCCGAAGAATCTCGGAACTCGGATTTGCGCTTTGCGCCGCAGTCCGCACAGACCGGGAATGGGGGGGGGGGGTTGAAGAGGACACGGAACGCCTCGTTTGCAAAGATCCGGCGGATGGGCCAGGCCGGGAGTCCGGCTTCAGGCTGAGCACCTCGCCGCCGCCAGGACGCTTACGTGCGTCCGTGCGTCCGTGCGTGCGTGCGCGCGCCTATCCCCCCTCCCTTCCCCTCCCCTGCGTGACATCAAAAGCCCTCCGCTGTATAAAGGCCGAGCGGAGCGAAGGGACCGAGGAAGGCCGAGACGGCGAGCGAAGCGGCGCGGAGTGGCTAACCGGTCGGGGACTGGTGTGGAGGCGCCCAGGGGCCCGCCGTCCGCCCATGGCTTCGTAGCGCCAGGCACTCGCCATGAACGTGGTGGGGAGCTATCAGGGCCACCCGCACCCGCACCATCACCCGCACAGCGCTTTGCTCCACGAGCCGTTTCTCTTCGGGCCGCCCCCGCCGCCGCCGCCCCCTGCGCGATGTTTCTCGGCGGCTACGGCCGCGGCCGCGGCCGCCGCAGCGTCCGACCGACCCTTCGCGCAGGGCTGGCTGTTGAGTGCAGCGTCGGCCGAGCTGTCTCCGCCGCCTCAGCCGCCGCTGCCGCCGCCGGAACTGGTGTGTGCTGCGGCCGGGCTGACCTCCTCGGCTTCGCCCTCTTCGTCCTACGGCAGCAGCCCCTCGGAGCTGGGCGGGCGCCTGGCGGGGAGACGGCGGGCCGGCCCCGCGCCTGGAGCCCCGCGCAAGGAGCGGCGACGCACCGAGAGCCTGAACAGCGCCTTCGCCGAGCTGCGCGAGTGCATCCCCAACGTGCCGGCCGATACGAAGCTCTCCAAGATCAAGACGCTGCGCTTGGCTACCAGCTACATCGCTTACCTCATGGAGGTGCTCGCCAAGGACGGGCCGGCCGCCGAGGGCTTCAAGGCCGAGCTCAAGAAGGCCGAGCCCCGCGATGCCAAGAGGAAGCGCGAGCAGCCGGTGAGAATCCGGGGTTGTGGGCGGGATGGGGGAGGGGGGATGTTTGGTGCTCACGCGGAGCTTTGGAGGGGAGGGCGTTTTCTAGGATCGGCAGGCGCAGACTTTGGCCGGCACTCTGTATATGCTTAGATGAGCTCGTGTCCTTAATTGTAAGTCAGAACGTGGATACCTCATCTCACACGTCAAAACAGCGCATAAACAAGTCGCGGTTTGCCAAAAGCTCCGCAGGCATCCTCGCCTCAGCACTTGGGGTGTGTCCTCGGGTAGCGGGGAACTTGACACGTGTGCAGGAGCACCTCTGCATTCATTCCTTGATTTAAGAGGCCTCCCAAACTTCCAGATCTGATCCCCTGGGCTTGTTAGACAAAGCTAGAAAGTTTGCTTACTCTTTGAAAGAACTAAAATCTCAAGTAACACTTTGGCAGTGGAACGGCACTAGACATACATTGTTTTAAAACAACAACGTTAATATGTGGGTTTTTTTTAAAAAAAAAAAAGTGGGATCCCTTTTGTTATTTCCCATGTGATGCTTCTGAGATGGAAATGTCAGCATATGCTTCCTGCCCATCTTCAACTGGTTTGGCACCATCCACCTATAGATTCCCCAAAGATGCTTTTTCCGAAAAATTACTGGACTTTCTTGTTTTGTTTTGTTTTTCTCTTCTTCTTTCCTTTACAAATCTTTTGCTTTCAAAGAACTGAAAAAAGCTTCTTGGATGAAAAATGAAACATTTTCAAAGGAGAGAAAAAACCCCACACAGTCCAGTTGCCTTTTGGAAAAAGTACCTTTGGGACAACCATGATCTGGATGATTGAGAATCTCCATAGACAGCCAGAGGTTTCTATTGCAGTAGTGGTGGCTGTGTCTGAATAGTACTGGTGCTTAGATAATTGTTCACAAGCATGTTAATCCAAAATGCTTATTTGAGATGCATTGTGTTTTGCAAACCAAGCTTTTTTTTATTTAACAACATGAGAATTTTGTAAAGATACTTAGCACCCCACCATTCCTGTGCTGTAGTTTGAAAGTAAACACTATGAAATTTTAGTGGCCATCCAAATGATACTGTGGTCAATTTATATGAAATTTTTGCAAATGAGCAACTGTAGAGTTGCTTTATTATCCAATAATAAAAGATGTCAGATCCCTGGAGTTTCAGGAGAAGGGGCAGTCTGTGTCTTTGGAGGTGGTTGGTAGTATTGTTTGGTGATATGGGAACCAGCTACATAAATAAGGTAGTTATTTAATTGTGAGTACACATATATCAGGTTAACACAAAAGGAGACTGGGTTTGTCCAAAAAGCCAAACATTAAAAATTGACACTAATCTTAACATTTACTACATTTATCAAATACAACTGCTAGGTCTTTATTTGATCTGTTTTAAGTGGATTGGGTCAACACAGACCATACAAGGCATCTACAGTCCTATAAAACCAGAATAAAGCTCACTCTCTCACACATTTTTATTTTTGAAAGTTTTGAACATACAATAGAAAACCCAATGAACTAACTTCCAAGTGAATATACTTCAGCATTCTAATGATCTTGGAATGCTTTATTTTTTTAACGGAGGCCAATCCTGTGCCCCCTACTTACCTTTCATGTGGCATGAATAAAAAGAAAAGTTCTTCTTCAATTGAAGAATGCTGTAGCTGGGAGATATTCACTGAGTGAAAAGTCTGTAAGTGGGAAAGGAAAGCCAAAGGGACAGAAGGTCCATATATTTGGTTTAACATAGTTATTGAATTAATAATTTCCTACAGTATTTTGGATTATAAAATAGCTGGTGGATCTGGATTCCTGCAACATATTATCATATTAAAATAAGAAATTTGGGAATGCATTTTTTTCACCACATTTAAGTCTTTAGCTCTGATTAAGCTTTTGTTGTGTGAACAAGGCCACAGAGACTCTCTTCTCCAATTTCCTTTGTCTATGAAGGAATATTTCTGCAACCAGCAATATTTCTGTGGGCATTCAACAGGCAAAGATGCTCAGTTTCAGTCCTGGCAGGTTTTTGGTTTTGACTCTCAATCTGAAGACTTTGGTTTCCTTAAGATGCATACAAAAATTCCCGACCTCTTGATGGTTTCAAGTAACCTCCTTAGGCACCGAAGGCTCTGCAGCACCAGTCCCTTCAAGGGCCAAGACGGTTCTTCAGGTTCTTCAGCAGCGTTAAGCTACAGCTCCCACCTAGTGAAAAGGGTGGCTCAAGAATGTAGGGTTGTCAGGCCCTCTGGGTTAAACGTGGAGCAGTGGCAAGGAATATCTTCAAAGGAGAGACTGAAGGTCCCCTTGAGTCCTGCGTCATAGAAGTGATTCTGCAGTGGATGAATGCACTACCAGTGGATCTCATACTGCCAAATCAGCCCGGGCCATTAGTTTACTATTCAATATTCACTACGTTGTACAAAACTTGAAAATCTAGTTAAATCTAGATGAGCGTATTGCGCGAACCCCACTTCCGGCCCCAGTCCAGCATCCGCTTGCTCTGCAGTAAAATCCGCTCCGTGGGATCAGCCGGGAAGCCCCGGGCAGAGGGTTACGGGGACCCGGACTTCTTTTCCCTGTCCGCTACAAGTTCTCCGTCTCGCCTTACTTCATTAGATTTCGGGCTGCCCAAAACGCGACTGCCCCGGTCCCTCCGCCTCAGGTCTTTCCCCCTCGCTGCCCTTCGGGAAAGCCGAAGCGCTCCGGGTTTCGCGGCGGTCCGGCTAGAGCGGAGGGGCTGGTGCGCAGCCTTGGCTGGAACCGAGCGGCGCTTCCGTGCATGAATTCCCCTCGACGAGGAACCGGATCTTCCAAATTGCGGTAGCGGGACCAGGCTACTTTTTCTGCCCACACGGGGGGAGGGGGGGGCAAAGACGCCGCCTCCTTCCTCACGACCGGCGGTGGAGAGGCCGGAGCCGGTCCAGCCCTGGCCTTCCCGCGCGGAGCATCTGACATCCCCGCGCTCAAGCGAGGCAAAAGCGGGAGCCCTAGCCGGCAACTCCTGAGCCGCCAAGTCTTTTTGCCCAAAGGCACTTTTGGGCGAGATGACCTCTGCGAGGGGGTTGATAAGCGCCTGATCGCCGCCTGCCTGCGCGCCCGAAGTCTTCTCCCTTTTGGGGAAGGCGAGCATCACTTCCCACCCCCCCACCCCATGCGAGGTGACTTCTTTGGGTACGAATTCTGTTCAAAATTGCAGCCCCCGTAAACCCGTGGAGCCGGAGAGGGGACTGTGATGCCGATGTTTTAGAGAGGTGGAGAAACGGGACGGAAATGGAGGGGAAATGTCGAAGAGAACGGGGTGAGGTCCCCGAGAGGCTGCCACAAAGCGTCCCCTTTTCTCTTTCTCTCTTGGAAGCTCCAACTCCACACATTTTTTTTCAGGGCAGTGCTTTTTTCCCTTCACCCCAGGGCAGAAAACGGAGAGAGCTAGGATTTATGATCCAGCAGATTTGGCCAGTCAAAGCGTAGCCTTTGCTAGCCATTGCCTGCCATCCTGCGATGCAGAAACAGCCAGCGTACAAATGCACCTGGGCCGGAAATACTAGGGATTATATGCGGCTTCGGTTAGTCGGAAAGCTCCCAGCGTTGACCCCTGTTCTCCAGTAAGACGCCACAACACTCGGAAGGGAGGCGGCGTTGCTGTGTCGCTTGCTTGCTTGCTTGCGCGGAATTAAGTCGGGCTAGGCTCGGCCTGAGCCCACGCCGAATAAGACGGGTAAGAGAAGACTTAAAACTCCAAAGCTCCGGCTCCTTTGACAGCTGGCGAAATGTTTTTTTTTTTCTCCCGCGCTTTTCGTAAAGAAAGGACCCACTTTTACTGAGGGTGGGAAGGCAGATTGATGGATGGAGTCCGAAGCCGGAAAACTGTCAGATTTAACATGGGGGGGGGGGGAGGAGGAAATAAGATGTACTCCAATCCCTGAAGCTCTTTTGGCCAAATCTAGATTTTTGGGCCTTGATAATCATTTACCGTTTTTTGTACTTCTTAAGTCATTGTATCCTCTTCAACCTTTTTGCGTGGTTTCTTCTGCGCGGCCGAAACTCCCCGCTGAAGGACCCGTTTTAGTGCTTCAAAGGAGATTAAACGTTTCAAATTTCTTCCAAAGTTCCCTGCATGGATTTTTTTTTTTCTTTTTCGTTTTAAATGCTGCCCGGCTGGTATGTTTTTCTGGAAAATCTCTCTCCCCCCCCACACACACATATACATATACCACATTGCAATTTGCGACCAACATTTATATGATCACAAGAGTGGAGCCTTTCCAAGCAAAACAATAGTCGAAGCTCTCTGCGGATTTGATTTGATTTCTTTTTTTTCCCTCCGTTAAACAAAACAGACCCTGGTCCCGTGTTTTGCTAAACTGTGTTCTGCCCAGTGTCTACAGCTGTCTATGGCTCTGCCGGAATGGTGAAAATGCAGACATTGACCCCGGACATGAGAGGCAAGGATCCAACCTTTTCCTTTTACTACAACACGGCAGACTGAGGAGGATGAGATTCTAGTACAAGCATCAAGTTTGAAGATTTTGAAAGTCTGTGTTGCCTGTTGTTGAGATTGCACTAATCAAAGTTCATACAATTATGCAGAGACGCTCTTTCACCCCGTTTGTGTGTATATTATTTATATACGCTGTATATAGTACTATAGTGTTTTATGTACACACATACCGAAACTGTCAGTTGTCCATTAGGGGACCCCAAGGTCTGGATTCCAAATTGAGGTGAGAAGTATCTCCCCTCCCCCCCTTTTAAATGAACTATATTCAGTTTTGGGTCTCTTGTATTACCTTTGGAAAAAAGATAAGGGAGAAGAAAGGACTGAAAAGGCACGTTTCAAAATCCAGCAAATGAGTTGTTTAAAAATAAGCTTTTTCTTTTAAAAACTTAAACATATTCAACATTCTGCGTTTACATTTTCCAAGAGCCTGTATAAACTTTCTTATTTATTTATTCAGTGCTGTTGCCCAAACTTTTACTGAAACCGCCTTGGCAATTAGAGGCCCATAACGAACATAATTTAGTAGGGCCGGTTGCGTTTACCAAACAGGGCCTTCGATATTTATAAAAAGGCAGTTAATAAAGGCAAGGAATTTATTGCCTTCCGCTTGATAATCTAATACTCCAAAAGAGCGGGAGAAGGCTGGATTCTTATTTACAGCCTCTCGAAGGAAATTTGCAAACAGAGGCATCTGGTAACCAAAACGCAATCAGGCACCGCCTTGTCTTTGTGGGCTGCTAAGGTGCAACGGGCGAGGCTGCGGGGTTATGATTAAAGACGATTAGCCTCTGCGCGGAGTTAAGCCTGGACTTAAATGCCTTCCATTGCCTGGACTTAGTAAGACTTAGTAAGACGCATCGCTTTTTCTTGTATTCCATCCCTGCGACTCCCGCTCCTGATAATCATGGTGAAGTTTTCTTTTAAAATAACTGTGTTTTTTTCTTCCCTCTCTCTCCTCCCCCCCCCCCTTCACTTTTCTGCAGCAGCCCGTGGGATATTCTCATGCTTTAGGTCAAGGCGAAAAAAGGCTTAAGGGCAGGACTGGGTGGCCTCAGCAGGTCTGGGCGCTGGAACTGAATCAATGACCCTGTGGAGTTCCTGCTGCGACGAAGAAGAATCTGAACAACTGCGGTCGCGAACCGAAGCCGACGGGACGGCCCTGCGGGGCTCTTCGCATCTCGCCTTCTTCCTCGTTCCTGCCGCGCCAAAGAGCAGCCGTGCGGCTCTTCCCTTCATTTGCTTTCGAAACGTCGGAGGGCCTGTGCAATGTCGGAGCCGCGGTGAAGAATACTATAACCCTACAAGAGGAGAAGGAGGAGGGGGAGGCCGAAAACTAGCCTGCAACGCCTTGGCTGGACTCGGATCCGAACCCGTTCATACACACGTGCTTCACTGTCCGTGCAACTCTCTACTTTCTGGGAACCTCGTCGGAGAGCCAAGCGTTTGTGTCTTCCCCCTTCCCCTCCCTGTTTTAAATTTGTCGGTACCAGGGTGCGTCGTCCTCAGCGTGTTAACTCTTTCGGGGATTGGGGAACATCTGAATAGCGATTCGGGATGGCCCAAGCGCGAGAGCCGATCTCCCTCCTTTAAAACAAAGCAAAACAAAACAAGGAAACCTCACAGCCCTAAAAGAGTGGATGGAGGCGGAGGAGTGACTTTCCAACGACCTGCTTGGATTTCTTGGACGCCGCTGATTTCCGTGCTTGGAGAAGGCGAGGACTCCAATGAGCAACGGAAAAGCCGCCTGGGCAACCTATCCTCGGAAGGAAGGGAGAAGGGGGGGGCGCAACGCGGGACCGCCGTTCCTCGTCAAGCAACAGGGCTGCTCTTCGCCTGTCCCTGGATTTCGCCAAACAGCGATCCAAACAGCTCCCCCCACATTTCGTCACCGCGGCAACCTTCCCTCCCATCATCCCCTGCTGCCACTGGCCGCGCCGCTCGCTCATGATGAGGATCGCCCCTTTTCGCTTCGGCGGGCCCAGGTAGGGGAAGACTCTGGGCACCCGCGCCCGTTCCCGGCTCTCCTCGGCCCTTCCTGCAGCGCCAGCGCCTCGGCGCAGAAGGTTCTAGTCAGAGGCTCTCGGTTCTGAAGCCGATCCAGCTAAAACTGGCGCCGTCGCCCATCTGAGATTTGGATCTGGGCGTGGTGGCGGGAACGGCTCGGGGGTTCCCGCTTTTCTGAAGGAGGCGGGAAACGTGCCCGCTCGGCCACAGTTAAGCACTTTCTAACCTCCCATTGATTTCAGCAGAAGAGTTAAGCACATTACTATAATCCTCCCGTTGAAATCCATGGGGCATAACCATGCTTCCCTTTGGCTGGACTGTGCTTAGTGCTTTGAAAACATGTAAATAAGCAATACACCGAAGTCCTCCTTTCTCCCTCCCCGTTTTTTGCTCTCCCTCCCTCCCTCACCGCCCACTCTCATCCCCGTTGTTGTTTTTTATGTTGGATGTATTTAAACTACCTATGTGAGTGAATTTGATACATTGTACCGGGTTTTCTACCTCAAATCTGTATGACCACTTCCTAAGAGACAGGTTTGCCAAGTCAAGTATTTATGAGGATTTTAAAATATTAATAATAATAATAATAATAAAGAAAAGCTTTATGGAAAAAAAACAACACACCACCTCGCCTCTCTCCCTTCTCTCATGACTTGTTGTTGGGGTACAGAAAGGCAAGCCTCAGGTTAGGCCTGGCCTTAATTCCTAGGGTGTTTATTGGGGAACCAGGAAATCCCAATTATACAAGAAAGCTTGGTTAGTTTCAAGGAGCAGGGGAGGAAGCCATAAAGATGCCAAAGCCAAACTAACTTAAAGAAATGGGTTTGCAAAATTTGCGCAGGTTGTCAGCACAACTCCTTCTCTTCCTCCTCAGTGACTGATGCACCTATTTTTATGCTACTATAAACTATCTAGCAACGTGAGGCTGAGGTATTTCAAAGAAATAAATAGGATGTCAATTATATTTACACAGATATATACAGTACAGAACACAGATTTATTTGAAAGAAGCGTAATATTTAAAAAAATGCTTCATATTTATTGATTTTATTAAATGCCAGCTTGGTATCTTAAGCACATACAACAGTCCTATGGAGGAAAATGTTTATAGTTGCTTGATAGTTTGCAGACCTAGCGGTATTTTTTTGAAAGCCCTAGGCAGCAACCCTCTGCCCCCCCACCAGACAGACATCACACAGACCCTGATTCACAGCCTCCTTAAATGTTAGCACATAAAGAGGCTTTTGAGTTGTTCTCTTGCAGTTTTAACACAACCAACATTAAGTTAAGCATGGTTTAGTCTAAGCTATTTGACACACATTGAAGCAAATGCTTAAATGTATCTCAATGAAATGAAAAGAATTTAAAGTGATTTCAGTAGGAGAGATGTTTAGGATTTCTAGAGGAACCAATAGGTTAATATAGAGTTTGTCACATTAGATTACCCTTATGTAACAATGGGCAACTAGAATCCCATCAACTTGCCTGGACTATTAAAAATGACTGGTGCTAATAGACTCCTGATTTATTGACATCATAGACTGACTGACTCTCATGCAGTTAATTCAATCCTGTGTTTCTAGAAAAAACTAAATTAATTCATGCAACAACAACAGTTTTATATAATTGGTTCCATAACCTCAGTTGTTTTCTTCCCACCACCACAGTGCGTGGCACAAATGGTGGAAATTAGAATATACATCGATTATAATATAAAACTTTGCATTAAAGTTTTGCCAGGACCAAAGTTCAGGAACTTGAACATATTTTTAGTCTTGCAGCATCATGGCATTCTGTTACATTAATAATTTCTTAAAGGGTTTTTATTTTCTTCATTCTAAATCATCCTTTCCTAGCTCGGACCTACAGTATTGGGCTACTATTCCCCTCGTCCCCAGTCAGCATCTGCTTTCTTGTATTCTGCTCAGCCTCCTCAGGAAATCCATTGCAGCTGCTTGGTTGATTGGCAGCTCTTGTTCTGTGATCAAGAGTTAACATTACAGGCACTTGGAAATGCATCATCATATTTGCCACAAACTTTCAGGCACCAGACCTCAAACAATAGCAGTTGCCTCTAACTTTAGATACAGACATTTGATGCCACTCAAATGCTGACTACATGTGCATAACTGTTACATGTAATCTATTATCTATCATGGCTTTTCCCAGCCAAGAACCTTCCAGATTCAGAGAGCTAAAGCAATAGAAACAGCACTTAAATTTATATACCACCCCATAGTGCTTCACAGCACCTTCTGGGTGGTTTACAAGGTCAGAAATTTGTCCCCAACAATCTGGGTCCTCATTTTACCGACCTTGAGTCGACCTTGAGCCCCAAATTCCAGACTGTGGGCTGAGTTTGCCTGCAATACTGCATTCTAACCACGGTGTCAACAGGGCTCAGGAAAGTCTTCCTATTGTTTTCCAAAGAAATGTCAAGAAGAGTGTAGGTGGTTGCCTTTTTTGTGTTTTGCATCAGACTCTGCCTAACCCCCACCTACCCAATCATGCATCTATCCAGGGTTAGAGGAAGATGAAGCCAGGTCCAATGTGAAACTTCTCCTTTGGAGTGATCATTGCATTGGGACTGCTGAGAATCCAAGATACAGCTTTGTAATGAGTGTGTGTGTAGAGGGTGAGTGGGGCTTATGAAAAGTAAGCTTGTAGTGAGGAAATTGCCACTGGAGTAAGGCTAATGAGGATTTCCACTGGATTCCTAGCTTTCAGAAACTTGTTGGACATTAGTTCAGTACTTTTCCATAAAGGGAGAATACTTTTCCCTACGTAGCAAGTCTACCATTTCCCTGGAAAGTCATACAGCCACTTTAAACATGCATTACTTGGTCCAACCCAAGAAAACTTTGTAAAAAAAAATAATAACCTCGATACAAACATTAAGATGGCTAGGTCTGATTATAACAGCCATTAAGGTGCCTAACTGCGATTATCATGTTCTTTCTGTGTACAGGTAATCTTCGACTTACAACAGTTCATTTAGTGATTGTTCAAAGTTACAACGGCACTAGAAAAAGTGACTTATGACCATTTCTCACACCTACGACCATTGCAGCTTCTTGGCACATGACTCATATTTATGATAGTTGCAGTATTCTGGGGTCAAGTGATCCCCTTTTGCGACCTTCTGACAAGCAAAGTCAATGGGGGTAAGGCAGATTCGCTGTGTTACTAATTTAACAACTGCAGTGATTCACTTAACAACTGTGGCAAGAAAAGTTGTAAAATGGGGCAAAACTCACTTAACAAATGTCTCATTTAACAACAGAAATTTTGGACTCAGTTCTGGTTGTAAGCCAAGGACTACCTGTAGTGGTCTTTTTTTTTTTTCCTACTTGATCATTTGGAATCATATCTGGAGACCAGGACATTTGTTTAATCTACTGTACTCATTTTCCAGTGGTGCAAATACAGATCTGCTCAGAAGTGAAAGTATACAAAAGTGGTGTACAAATGCATTAAGTAAGCACGCTTCAGACGTTTTCTGCTAGTGCATTAATTGGATTGATGTGAGGTTGCTGCTAACTTCCTGTGATATGGATTGCTGGGAATGTAAATCCTTAAGAGAATTCATAAAGATATTAAGATACAGGAGATCAGTATGAATATTATGTATTGGCTAAACTTTCAAGGAATTCAAAAATTCTGGAACCAACTGATACAGAATCTGTGGGCAGATGTACTTTTCAAGTGAGAAGCCCAATTGTTGCTGTGCCTACTCAGTTTATTGCTCCGTTATTTTTCTTCTCTACAGCAGCCTTAGAGGGAGGGTGACAAAGGTCCTAAGCATCTTAAAAACAGGCCATTTATGGCAAACTACTAAAACAACTAACCAGTAAAAGCTGCAGAAACAAAAGAGCTGAAAAGTTAGGACAGGCATAAAGATAAACCTTGAGCCACTCCTATATATTGTAAGCCAGCCAGAGTCACTTTGGATAGTGAGCTGGGTAAGGTATAGATTTAATAAATAAGTTTGGGGGAAAAAATTACTTGCACAATGAACATCGCCACTTTGTACTGATACTGATCACTTGGTCTTCAGCACTTGCAGGTCTAGGAAGCATCCTCTTTCTCTCCTTCCCCCAAAGAAAAGGTGATCTATTTTGAGTTTTCCAGCTGGCAGTGAGTACTGGCATGGTCTAATGGCTGAGCTATGAATAAAAAACAGCTCAGACACCAGTAGATCACCTTAAGCAAGCCTGTTTCTTTTAGTTTTAGTTCCTTTGCTCCCTTGGATGTATCCTTGTATGAGAAACATATGAATTCCAGATTATATTGAGATAATATATACAAGCTGCACCTTGAAGTGTTAGGTATATGTTCATTTTTCCTCTAGAAGAGCACCTTCTCCACAAGTTGGTCTAGGAGTCCCAGCCGATGTTTCCAGTTGGAAAAAGTTTCTCTACAGTTCTAGTCAACATTCTGCATCCTTTGTTCTGGCCCAAAAGACCTGGGAGAGCAGAAAAAAATAGAAATAAAATCATAGGGCTGGATGGGATCTTGGAGGTCTTCTAGTCCAACTCTCTACCCAAGGGGTCCTTATTCCATCCTGGACAAATGGTTGTCCAGTCTTTTGTAAAAACTTCCAGCGACTTAGCACCCACAACTTTGGAAGGCAAGTTACTCCATTGACTAATTATTCTAGCAGACATTTCTCCTTAGTTCCAGGTTGGGTGTCCCTCTGATAAGCTTCCACCCATTGCTTCTTGTCCCACCCTCAGGAGCTTTGGAGAATAAATGGAATCCTTCTTCCCTGTGACAGCTCTTCAAGTATTAGAAGACAGCTACCATTCATCCACATACCTAGTTCCCTTAGCCCAGTGGTTCTCAACCTGTGGGTCGGGACCCCATTTGGGGTCGAACAACCATTTCACGGGGGTCGCCAAACCAGGCTGTCTGCCATTTCCCCCCCTTTTCTTTGGCCACACCCCTGGCACCCGGTGATGTATAAGTGGTTGGGGGTCACCACAACATGGGGAACTCTATTATGGGGTCGCGGCATTAGAAAGGTTGAGAACCACTGCCTTAGCCGTTCCTCATACAGCTTAGCCTCCAGACCATGGCTGGCTCAGGAATTCTGGGAGTTGAAGTCTACGAGTCATAAAAGAGCCAAGGTTGCCTACCCCTGCTCCAGACCATTTATCAACTTTGTTGCTCTTCTCTGCACTCTTTCCAGAGTAAGGCCTCAGCATCTTTTTTTGTATTATAGTGATTGAAACGGGACACACTATTCCAAGTGTAGCCTTAGTAGTAGTATAGTATGGAGAGGTACTATCACCTCTCATGATCCTATGCTATTAGTCTGTTGATGCAGCCTAGAATTGCATTGACTTTTTTGGCAGCTGTAGCATACTACTGGCTCATACTTAAGCTGTTGTCCAGGATACCTAGAGTCCTCTCACAGACAGGTACTGCCTATTCCATACCTATGCAGTTGATTTTTTCCTGCCTAAGTGTGGACCTTACTTTACTCACCACTGAACTGCATTTTGCCATATAGGGCCCAATGCTCAAGTCTGTCAAGATCCTTCTAAATCTTGAGACTATCTCCCAAAGTATTAACATTACTCCCCAGCTTGCTATCACCTGCAAATTTGATGAGTGCTCCTTCAATCCCCTTGTATAGATTATTTGTAAAGATGTTGAAGAGCCCAGGGCGCAGGACAGAACCTTGAGGTAGCCCATTGCATGCTTCCCTCCATGTAGAGGTAGCTCCATTGAAGACCACACGCTGAATGTGATTGGTCAACCATCTGTGTATTCATCTAGTGCAGTGGTTCTCAACCTTTCTAATGCTGTGACCCCATAATACAGTTCCCCATGTTGTGGTGACCCCCAAGTGGGTGTGGCCACCAATAAGAGAGAGTAGGACAGCTAGGGAAAAGGGAAAAAATGGCGGACAGCGTGGTTTGGCGATCCCCGTGAAATGGTCGTTTGACCCCAAATGGGGTCCCGACCCACAGGTTGAGAACCACTGATCTAGTGGTAGCATCAGATGGATGGCTGACTAACTGGACTCAGCGTGTGGTTTGAAATGCATTTCCAGAAGGGAAAAGTGTAAGAGAAAATCCAATTGCATTCGTGGTAAAAGTGCACAAACCAGACCTTAATGGCCTTCTGAATCTAACGGTTATACACCAATGCTATTAGGGCAAAAAGAGATAAAAGCCTAATATTTGTAAATACTTTCTCCTGTTGAGTAAACTTGTTAAAATGCATGTCAGGAGAGGATAATTACACACTTAATTGGAAGCTGAATCAAGTAACAGTCCCCCCCCACACACACACAAAAAGAGAGTTGGATCAGAAGATCTCCAAAGTCTGTATTTTATACAATCTTTTATACAATACTGAATGTTGTATTTAAAGTCTTACCTATACTATTTAAGATCTTTAAACGTTTTTTTTTTGTTGTTGTTAGACAGGAAAGAAAAATTACCTTTCCCTCTCCCTCATGCAGGAGAAGGGCAGAGGGATATGAGATGTGCCTCTTTGATCCTAAAGGCTAACCCTGGCCTTATATCATGTCAACACTTATCCCTGCACAGTTTAAAGTCTTGTCAAGGCATTTCTCAAAATCTTAGCAATCTTCTCCACCCATGTTGCTTAATTCTGTATTGAGAAACTGGAGAAGGGGAGGGGGAATACAGCTCTCTTCCTTCAGGTAGATTTGAGCTCTGCAGTGAGCTGCAGTTTATAGATTACTTGTTGGTTCAGAATTAAAGGGACTGGTTTAAACATGGCAGAAGGAAAGGCCATTGTTAACATCAGTGAGATTAAATTTTAAACAACTCCTCCTTTATGACGCTCACCTAATGCCATAGCACCTTACTGTATAAGATCAATGACTTTAATTAACCAATTATTTATTTATTATTTATTCATTCGTTCATTAAAGTTTTATGCTGCTGAATTGATCAAACTCAGCGTAGCTCACACCATGTAACATGTAATTTACAACACAACATATATTAAAGCATCTTCAGGAAATAAGCTAACTTTGAACTCAAATAATAATACAGTTAATTGAAAAAGGCAGCTTTACCTGGAACAGCTTGCATCCTGCAATGGATACCATTAACACCATCAAACATCTCAAGGACCTGTCTACCCCAGGTCCTTGGGAAACACTAGATTGGTGGATAAAAATACCAAATCCAGTCTGAACATCTGGTTGACTGTACAACAAACCATAATATAATGCCATCAAATGGTAACTACAGCCTGCAGCAAAAAAAACCAGGAATAGCATCCGGTCCTGGATGGCACACAATCGGAGAAGCCTCTGGGAATATTCAGTCTTCAGGACTTAGCCTGATTGCTGGAGGGAGACTGTTCTAGGCATTTGAAATTATTATTGAAAACAATGTTTTCTGGCTATTGCCCCCTTATGCCACGAAAAGGGTTGCTATACAGGGCTTCTCCATGAATATTTTGGAAGAAATAGTCCCCCACTCTTCAGGAGTATAAAATATGAAATATGAGACATGGAGAAGCAAAAGTTGATGTTTGTGCAGTAAGGTATTTCTAGTATTTACAATTTATATATAAATTACCAATTATAACAAAGACATTTTATAATAAATAATTATAATTTATGTCAATAAAGGTTATCTTATCTTATATCAATTTATTAATAATTTTGGAATCACATTTTAGGGCATCGAATTCTAAATTCCTTTATCTTCTTAAGCTGAATGCCTCATGCTTTACATTCATTCTGCACTATATAAGAACAAAGCCTGAATATTTTGATAACTCCTGGACCAGATATTTGCCCTTTGACACAAATAGCATACAATAAACATTTAAACCTGGGCTAATCTCCAGTGCCTCTTCTCTCCACAAGTCAAAACAGCGGTGCTGCTTTCCTATTGCCACAGAGATGATTAACAATTCTTCAACTTTATGTTAGCACTTCTAATCCTAAATTTGACTGTACTAATTTTTGTGGAGGTGTGCCACATATTCTTATCATCACTTCCCTAACCTAGTCTCTTTCTCTTTAGAAAAGGCCAATGTCCTCAAATCCCACTTTCAAGCACAAACTTTTATCCTTCTCCCACAAAATATATTTTTGTTAGACCTAATCTAAAAGTAGATTAGAAGATGAGAACTTTGAGGTAGTGGCTAGGACATCATTCTAGAAGGACGAGGGGGTACATGATAGCAGTGTTCCAATATCTCAGGGGTTGCCACAAAGAGGAGGGAATCAAGTTATTCTCCAAAGCACCTGAAAGGCAGGACAAGAAGCAATGGATGGAAATTAACCAAAGAGAGAAGCAACCTAGAACTAAGGAGAAACTTCCTGCAGTTAGAACAATTAATCAGAGGAGCAACCTGCCTCCAGAAGCTGTGAATGCTCCAACACTGGAAGTCTTTAAGAAGAGATTGGACAGCCATTTGTCTGACATGGTATAGGGTTTCCTGCCTGAGCAGGTGGTTGGACTAGATGACCACCAAGGTCAACTTCCAACATAATAATAATAATAATAATAATAATAATAATAATAATAATAATAATAATAATATTAATATTATTATCGATCATCGCACAGTCAGCCAGATGTTCATACTGGATTTGGCATTTTGTCTACCTATCGAGTCCTTACCCAGGACCTGGGATAGGCAGATGTGGATGTTTGATGGTATTACAGATATCGTCGCAGGATGGAAGCAGTTCCTAATAAGGCCGCCTTTTGCAATTGACTAATAGCGAATTTGTCAATGCCAATGGTGTTCAAGTGGTGCTCCAGTTGTTTTGGGATTGCACCCAAGGAGCCTATTACTATTGGTACTACCCTTGCTTGCTTTTGCCACAGTCTTTCTATTTCTATTTGTAGGTCTTTGTATTTTGTTATCTTCTCCAGTTCTTTCTCTTCTATTCTGCTGTCTCCAGGCACTGCCACGTCCACTATCCAGACTTTTTTGTCTTTCTTATCGACAATTGTTAAGTCTGGGGTGTTATGTTGCAGGTGCTTGTCTGTTTGAATTCTGAAGTCCCAGAGCAGTTTAATTTTATCATTTTCTATGACTTTCTCTATTTTATGATCCCACCAGTTTTTGCTTACAGGCAAATGATATTTTTTGCAGATCTTCCAATGCACCATTGTTGCTACTTTGTCATGCCGCTGCTTGTAATCAGTCTGTGCAATCTTCTTGCAACAGCTTACCAAGTGGTCCATTGTTTCTTCAGCTTCTTTGCATAGGCGGCACTTACTGTCTGTTGCTGTCTTCTCAATTTTGACTTTGTATGCATTTGTCCTTAAGGCTTGGTCTTGTGCAGCCAGAATTAGTCCCTCGGTCTCTTTCTTCAATTTTCCTGCTCTTAGCCATTGCCAGGTTTTATTATTATCTGCTTTCCCAGCTATTACTATTATTATTATTATTATTATTATTATTATTATTATTATTATTATTATTATTATTACCCAGCTGAATGACCTTGGGCCAGTCACTCACTCTCTGCCCTTGGAAGAAGGCAATGGCAAACCACTTCTGAAATCTTGCCACAAAAACTCTAGAGACTTGTCCAGGCAGTCACCAGGAGAAAAAGCTGACTTGAAGGCATGCCCTCCAAACTGTTGGAGCATAACAAAAGTTCCACATTGTATCTGTGGTGCTCTTCACTGTACTCATAGGACTTTATGCATGTGATCAATAACAATACTTTTACAGTCTTGTTTGAAGGTTACTTTCCACACATAGGAGGCCGAAATAACACAAGTGGCTTAAGGTCAGGGAGAGGAATTACTGAGTCTCACAATTCATTATCTAGGCAATGAAAGAGCACGTCCTTATCCCTTAACACTGCTACACTACAATGGACTATTGTCAATTTTTCCACCACAAGCCTGAAGGCGAAAAACTTAATTATTATTCTTTTAAACTGTAGCTGTGAATCTTCCATCTAATGGTTCCACGGCATTGGCTAATCACTCATCCTTCTGCCCTGACAGTGTGCCTAAGCAATGTAGAGGTAAGCCGGGAGCCCTGCAGGGAGCTCCATGACTCATCTCTGCACTTATGTGTTTGGCCTTTTGGCAAATTATCTTGTCTGCCTCTTCCCTCCCTCTCCTCTCCCACCCCCCTTCATCCGCCCATCCCTTACACTCCAGCATAGTGTCTTTCAAAAACCACAGGGCCTTCTTGTTGTTTTTCTTGGTATTTATGAGACTATTTATCTGATTTCAAGGGAGCCAATTCTTATCTTTGAGTCAGCAAGCAAAGGGTTAACTAGGACCGCCCTGTAGACAGCATGGAGCCAAATAAAATACCAATCTGACAAAGTGGGGAGGGGGAAATAGAAAGAAAAAGCAGGGGTGAAAAGGCACATGGAAATAACGCTGAAATTAGAAGGGGAACGTTGTGGCCTTTGAGAAAGCTGAGATCTCTGGGAAGCAGATTTGATTTCTTTTGCCTTTCTGTTACTCCTAACTTAACAGAATAACAGAGTTGGAAGGGATCTTGGAGATCTTCTAGTCCAATCCCCTGCTTCAGTAGAAGATCCTATATTATTTCAGACAAATGGCTGTCCAGTCTCTTCTTAAAAGCCTCCAGTGATGGAGCACCCACGATTTCTGAAGGCAAACAGTTTCACTGGTTAATTGTTCTCACTGTCAGGAAATTTTTCCTTAGTTCCAAGTTGGTTCTCTCCTTGATTAGTTTCCATCCATTGCTTCTTGTCCTGCCTTCAAGTGCTTTGGAGAATATTTTGACTCCCTCTTCTTTGTGGCAGCCCCTCAAATATTGAAACACTGCTATCATGTCACCCTTAGTCCTTCTTTCCATTAGATTAGACATACCCAGTTCCTGCAACCATTCTTCATGTGTTTTAGCCTGCAGCCCCCAATCATCTTTGTGGCTCTTCTCTGCACTCTTTCCAGAGTCTCAACATCTTTTTTATATTGTGGTGAGCAAAACTGGATGCAGTTATTCCAAGGGTGGCCTTAGTGTGGTCAAGTGTGCCTTGAAGGGATGGGGCAGCAATTGAAGCATGCTGAGAAATGGAAACCACTGCCAGACATTTCAACTCCAGGCCTTCCCTGAGGCGTTTTGGCAGGGGAGACCTGCAGGGGAGAGTTTTTGCTTCTCATTGCAGTTGTTCATATCTAGTCCCATCAAAAGCAATGAGAACTCCATCTAAATTTTTATCCTGTGCTTGCTTAGAGGCAGTGGAGTGCTTTGGAACAAAGATGGTGTGGCTAGTGGCCACATTTTTGGGGTGTCTAATAAGGCCCATCATGAGTTGACAATAACACAAAATGAACATATAGAAAGAAGGCGAAATTTCTTGGGTTTTAATTTTCCATTTCCTTCTCTTAAGTTTGACATATTTCAGGCAGGCTTTTATATTTCCTGCTTCCAAAAGCAAAGACATTTCTCCACTCAGTTTTGACTGTCAAGGTCAGAAGGAACTTTTGGAACTGGATAATTAAAAAAAAAAAAAAGGTTGGAAGCCACAGATGTTCTTGAGTTTTTCATGGTTTAAGATCATTTATATGATCTTATTTGCCTGCTATGTGCCTTGCTAACTGGAATTCTGGGAATTGAAGTCTACGCTGAGGTTGAGAAAAACTGCTCAACACCCTCTCCATAATCCAACTGCCAGGAGCCACAGTGGAAGGCATCTATGCTTGTCAGCTGGCAGGATGCATTTTGTCTGTCATTTGGGTGACACCAAATGCTGGGTGCCTTGGCCTGATGGATTAAGTCTTTTATGTTTATATGAATCCATATGAATGGTAACTTATCAGGATGAAAATGAAATAATAATGGTAGCCCATCCCAAGGTAAACATAAGGATATTTTTTAATACCTTACTTTTTAAAAAAAGAAAAATCAAATGGGGAATCCATCCCTTTACCATACATAGCAGAAAATGTAGAGTGGATGGAAAGTAATTTGAGTTAATTCAATTTAAATCAGTTTATTTACTCCCATTACCTATTATTTTTGCGGTTAATTTATTTCTGAGAGAATTTTTTTCTGGAATGACATTGTATGTGCAAGCTTTTAGGACAGTGGTTCTCAACCTGTGGGTTGGGACCCCATTTGGGGTAGAACGACCATTTCACGGGGGTCGCCAAACAAGGCTGTCCGCCATTTTTTCCCCCTTTTCTTTGGCCACGCCCCTGGCACCCAGTGATGTATAAGTGGTTGGGGGTCACCACAACATGGGGAACTGTATTATGGGGTCGCAGCATTAGAAAGGTTGAGAACCACTGTTTTAGGAAATCTACCAGCTGTCAGTTTATAAACATTTTTTTAAAAAAAGTAATAATTCAGCTATAATATTACATGCCAGTTATAGCAGATTTTTCAAAATACTCAATATCATTCCACAAGGATCAATGGGATTATCTAAGGTGGAATAAATCTATAGAAGAAATATTTCATATGTTAAAATTTACTAGAGTTAAACCCATTTTTATTTCAAATATTTCTTTAATAAAAAGAAAAGTCACTAGATTTATAGAAACTTGTCCATAACACTGTATGCCCATCTAGTTTTGATGAGGTCTCTGGAGCCTACTCTAGTGTTCATCTGTTTACAAATTGGTAATATATTCTGATATAAAAATTCTGAGACTCCGGGGTTTATAATATTGTTAGTTTTCTGAATGGCTAGAACTGTAGTTGTACAAACTGAGAAACTTGAGTTTGGAGGGAGTATCATGTGGATTTTTATTAATGACTTGGGTGGGGGAGTTGAAGAGACAATCAAGAAGACACAAAACTAGGAAGGGGGTACTTATATATTAAAGAGAAAAGATTTAAAAAAAATACCCACATAGGGTTGAACTCTGGACATCAGTTGGTTAGAACTGAACAAGTAAAAATGTATAATTTTACATCTGGGTAGGGGAAATATAAGGCATGTGGATAGGATGCAAGAGACCTGGCTTGTGAAGGTACTCCACACCTCAAGGGGAAGAAGAAATTCTCCAATCACTTCCCAGGGCCAGGATTTCCCCTTCACTATGACAACAGTGGTGTTCTTGAAAATGATCTGCAAGAGGAGGCATTTCTCTTAAGATTTAACTGAAACATGAGGACCAAGGGAGTCTCAATTGCCAGATAGACTATTGGACAATGAAGGAGAAGACATTTACACATATACACACCTTGCCCATCTCATGATTCAGTAAGTGCATGAACACCACTCTCAATCCACCAGAAACTTGAAATGCATTTTCCTTGAACCAAACTGAATGAAAACTGGAAAGAAATAATGTAGAACAGGGGTGTCAAACTCAATTTCATTGAGGGCCGCTTCAGCATTGCGGTTGCCCTTGGGGGACCGGGTGGGTGCGGCCTACTGGATGGGCATGGATGGAGTAGATGTGGTCTACTGGGTGGGCTTGGCCAGCTCTACATCATTCGTGTCAAGGGTGTCTGTGGGGGCCTGGGCAGGAGTGGGGCAGATCTGAGGGTCTCTGGCAGAAGGGGATGGGACCAAGGCAAGTGCCAAGGCATGGTTCACTGGTGGAGCCTCACTGTTCCTCTCAGGCTCGTCAGCTTTGCACCTTGCTGCCTGCTAAAACCAGGCAGGCTGGGGGCTGGACAGCATTACGCTTCTTTTTGGATTCATGCTGCCCAGCTCAGCCTCTTGGAGCTGTGAGAGCGCCCCACTGCCTGCTGAAACCCCTCCCCCAGAGCCCATCAAGCCAGATAGGTGAAGTAGGCGGCCATTTGCTGGCCACTTCCAGGCGATGGTGCATTTCTTCATTCCTCACAAAGGGTGACACCTCCCCAGCATGCACCTAGGGGGCAGGGCCAACGTGGCAGGGGCTGGTCCCTCGCTGTTCCCAGATGGCCTTGTGGAGCTAAGACTGAATGCATTTCAGCATAGATGGCCACCACAAAATTGTACATTGGCTCCCAGCCGACCTTGGCCAGGGCCAAGGCAGAGGGGGTCATTCCCTCACTGTTTCCAGGATGGCTTCGCGGGCCACATGAAACCACTTCACGGGCCGCATCCAGCCCCCCGGGCCTTGTGTTTGACATGTCTGATGTAGAAGATCTGTTGTTCTTCCTGATATTAAAATGAAGCAGATGCAAAGGAACAGGCTAACCTCTTTGGAAACAGTATATTTCTTCTTTTAATCTATCAGGTGTTCATATGCTGCAATAGAAAGGCTCCATCTTTCTATTTCCAATAAAGCAGACAGACTAGAGCAAGGGTAGGCAACCCTGGCTCTTTTATGACTCGTGGACTTCAACTCCCAGAATTCCTGAGCCAGCATGGCTGGCTCAGGAATTCTGGGAGTTGAAGTCCACGAGTCATAAAAGAGCCAAGGTTGCCTACCCCTGGACTAGACTTCAGGAAGCATCTGAAAAGATAAATAGGGCCCATATGGAAACTGCTTGAAATTACTGGAGACAGCAAGGCTACCAAGTGTATGTGTATATGGATAACTGTGCCAAATTAGCTTTAGGACCATCATTGCATCATTGCTTTTCATTCTTGATGTTTTCTTAAGGAGGTGCCTGACAGTTCTTGTCATTTAAGGTGCCCCCACTCCTAACTTTTCAGAAGGTTCCTTCAGTGAGGGTACTTGGGCCATAATTTGTTTTTTATGTCAAGATGGCGTCAAAGATAAGGAGTATGTTTCTGAGTTTGGGGTCTAAAGAGACTGGAGAAATCCTGACCTGGACCTGACCTCAAAGTAATGGCTATAAGCTTTAGTAAGTAACAGTTCCAGGTGAAAGATTTACAATCGAAAGGTCTTTGATCGTAGTCCAGCCTGCCAATATTTCAAGTCCTTGGTTGGATTTTCAAATAAAAACCACTTGAAGATCTTCTTTGCTTTGTCTCTCCTGGCCTTTCCCTTGTGTAAGGCTAACAGAATTTCCGTGCATGACACTTCTCCTAGACTGAACTTTTCAATACTGTCCCCTCAACTGCTGGATACAGCTGCAGAAGAATGAAATTAAAATCCAGTAAAGCTTGAATGTGTTCATATATATATATATATATATATATATATATATATATATGTGTGTGTGTGTGTGTGTGTGTGTGTGTGTGTGTGTGTGTGTGTGTGTATTTGTGTGTGTGTTTGTTTTTATCTCTCTCTCATCAATCTATTATCTATCATTTATCTCTCTCTATCATCTATATCTCTATCTCTCTAATATCTCTATCTCTAACATCTATCTAATCTCCCCTTCCTTTCAGTGTGGAATCAAAGTTCTCTGAACCGAACCTCATTGGCTATTCTTTATGCAAATCAAAAGATCCTGATTGGATCAGCATAGGCCAATCTACCACGTTCTTAGTTTTATTAAAAGCTATATAATTTTATTCAATTGTATTAGAGATATTTTCCAAAATAAAATAGACATCTCCCTGTCCTTTTTAGGAAAAAGTGGCCAGGGGAAGGGGGGGGGGCATATTCAGAGTGGCGAGGTTTTGTTACTGTAACCCTATAATGAAAGTAATTTTAGTATTCACCACTAGGTATTCAACTGGTCTATCTTGAAGGACTAAAACTACTTTTTATAAATGATTAAAATATGAAACAGCAATTAATTAGCAGTAATGAAAATATTTTGGGAGGGGTGTCAAATCAATATTGACTTTTGACAACTGTCAGGACTAATACCTGAAGTTTTCCTGACAAGATTTCGAAATGGTTTGCCATTGCAAGAATGACTGGCCCAAGGGCGGGACTAGAATTTATGATGTCCCGGTTTCTAGTCTGGTTCTTTAACCACTAGACAAAACTGGGTCTTTTTAATATTAGTGGTGAGAATCATTTAAATATAATCATCTCACTTTTATATGAGAAATATAGCTTCAAGCTTAAGATCTAGCCAATGAGGGGAACCATGAAATCACAACCACTAAAAATCTATTAGGATCTAGAGGACTAAAACAATTATTTCTGTTAATTTGTGTGTGTGTGTGTGTGTGTGTGTGTGTGTGTGTGTGTGTGTGTGTGTTGCATCAATTTTTAACTACATGTTCATTAAGACTATCTTCATGTTACAAGTAGTCCTTGACTTACGACCACAACTGAGCCCAAAATTTCTGTCACTAAGAGAAACATTTATTGAGTTTTTCCCCATTTTACAATATTTCTTGCCACAGTTGTTAAATGAATCACTGCAGTTATTAAATTAGTAATACAGTTGTTAAGTGAATCTGGTTTCCCCAATGACTTTGTCAGAAGGTCACAGAAGCTGATCACATGACCCCAAGGCACTGCAACCGTCATAAATATGAGTCAGTTTAACATATAAAAATATCTTAGATGAAAGAGGGGAATTGAAATCCAGGAAAACCCTCCAGGATGAAGGGATAGAATTAGAATGGTGGGCATACCTGCAACTGCAGGCGAGATATTGGAAAGACAAAAAAGAGTTAGGCATTAAATTAGAACCAATAGAATTGGATAAAATAATATTGGGGTCGGAGGATAAAATGGTTAAAAAATTATACCACTATTTGTTAGATCAGGCAATGTACGAGGAACAAGTAAAAGTGACTATGTTGAATTGGAGCAAGGACTTTGGTCTTAATTTTGATCTGCACATCTGGCAAGAACTATGGGTAAGAAACAAGAAGCTTACTTTGGCCACCTCTTACAAAGAGAACCTTTACAAAATGTTTTATAGATGGCATCTCCCACCCACAAGATTGGCTAAAATGTGTACCAATGTCTCCCCTAAATGTTGGAAATGTAATTTGACAAGTGGAACTTATTATCATATGTGATGGGAATGCATGTGAGCTCGTGATTTTTGGAACAAGATTAAAGTATGGTTGGAAGAAATATTAGAGCAAGTGGTAGAACCAAAACCAGAACTCTTTCTATTAGGTTTGTTTAACTACGCAAAAGCATGACAAAGGCGTACTTTATTTAATGCTACACATTTTAACGGCTTCCAGACTGGTTTTTGCTCAAAATTGGAGGAATAAGGGAACTCTAACGGAAGAAGAGATCCTGCATAAAATTTTATCATGTGCTGAGATGGACAGGCTTACAATGATTATGAAAGACAAGACAGAACACGAATACTTCGAAATCTGGGGCAAATTTTACCGTTGGTATGAATTAAGGAGAACTGCTCAGACTTCAAGTTAATGGTTGAATTAAAAGATATATATAAAACTGTACATATAATTGTATATATAATTGTATTGTATAGAAGATGAGGCTTATATAGAGGTTAAGAACGATGTATTAAGCTTTTGTACCATGATAGGAACTGATAGGAAAATTCATTCTGGAATGTCATGTTTGTCCATTGTTGTTTTAATTGTATTATGAATAAAATAAATAAATAAATAAATAAATATGAGTCAGTTGCCAAGCATCTGAATTTTGATCCACTGGGATGCTGCAACAGTTGCAAGTATGAAAAACATTCATAAGTAACTTTTTTTAGTGCCACTGTAACTTCAAACAGTCACTAAATGAATTCACAGCACCTACATGAAATAACATAAAATGTAGCCTGATGGGAACACCTATCAGCATATTGGCCCCATAGTGTTTAAGGAAAAAAACCCGAGAAAATATCTCTAAGCTAAGAATGCTAATTTTCTCTCAGTGTTAGAAGGACTATATAAATTTAACCCCAGTTCACAAATTAATGGTTAGAAAAGCTTAACTTCCCGTTTCTTTTGACCATTTCCTTCTAATCTGTAATAAGAATGTTTAAAAATAATTCAAAACCTGGCTTTTATCAAATGTTATGGGATAGATGGAAGGGAATTAAAGTCTCCTTCAGCGGTATAATCCACGAAGTGTTTCATTTTCAACCTTGTCACTAAAAGTTAGCAAAACATCTTTTTTTAATAATATCTCCTGCCTTTATAGTGTACAAGCCTATTTCTGGAAACTGACACGACTAGAGAAATAGCAGATTCCAGCAGAGACCCCACAATTGAGCACTTGTGATAGGGCTGTGGTCTTCTAGCACAGGAGTCTGCAACCTTGACACCTTTAAGACTTGTGGACTTCAGCTCCCAGAATTCCTCAGCTTAAAGTTGTCAAGGTTGCAGACCCCTGCTCTGTTCCTTATTCAACCAATCACAGAAACACCAACCTGTTGTATTGCTTAGATGATACTGCCCTCTTATGGTCAAAATGCATGCAGCAAAGTTCTGACATTCGGGATAACTTCACAACCATGAAAACTAAAACAGTATTAACTAGGTTGACAACTGCCTATTTAGCACTTACTTGAGTAATCCTAAAGACTAATTTGCAACTTCTTGCATAGGATCAATCTCTCCATTGGTCCAATTGTGTCAAAAAACACCTTGCAGCTTAATCACAGAATAAAAGTCTATGGTAGATGAACTGAAAAAGTGAAAGCTGATTATGAATTGATTATGGAAAACCTTATTCAATTATTCCTACTGATTTTATTTATTAAATTGCCCATTTTGCCATAAGGCGAATCATTCCTACTGATCTGTACATTTATAGTCTGCCTTTTCTCTTGCAGCTCAAAGCAGCAAATATAATCTTTCCTCCCATTTCTCTCCCCCC